>NW_017306576.1:1038538-1075500 GCF_000935625.1 Nanorana parkeri
TATATACTGTATATATCGATAAGACAAAGTTTTGAAGCTTAGACTACACGTGACATTATCTTGTTGACAATCATTCATGATTCATGTCCGATGGCAAGGAGACAACAGCAGGAAAGACAGCTGAGTATTAAAGAAATCACCAAGGATCATTTAATAGCACTAGTTTTTTTTCTCATGGTTTTATAGTTTGGCTATGCCTGGTGCCAACAATTAAAATAAAAAAAAGTGGCACGCACCGTTTCAAATGCTGAAGTGCTGATAGAGGACTGCAAACACAACATATTTATGGATTAGAGAACAGGTGAAAAAATAAAGGATTTCATGGTGTTTTGCAGTAAAATAGTTGTTCTCAAACTGTATGTGTGGCTTTTCTACAGAATTTTCCACATGAATGAATGACCTCCATGCATAGTACTCATTTTTCCCTGTTTAGCAGTGATTTGCACATTGGACAAAGTGTGATTCAAAGGAGATTTGGCAAACCCAGGAAAAAAATCCACTAAACCTAAACATAGCGTCAAACCCCCCTGAAGTCTATGGGAGTCAAATCTTGTTGTTTTTCTGCCCTTTTTGCCAGGGCAAAAACATTTTTTTTTAAATACCATTCAGCAGGGATAGTGTCTTTAATGTGGCTTTAAGGGCAACATTGAAAATACCCAGTGCTTGTGAGTTGCATTGAAAAAGAACACCAGTCAGATAAAAAAAACTTAACTGTGCAGTGGGCCTACCACTGCGCTGCAATAATTGTCTAGGGGACTAAAATAAAGCTTTTTTACTTACCTGATCCTTGGTGCCAAGGCAGTCAGTGCTCACCTCTCTCCCCTCCACTCCGGCTATAAAATGTCCCTCTGCATCCTCATGTCTAATGCAGGTCAATGGACCTTCATAGGACGTATTGATATCAGCAGTCCTTAGACCTTCAGAGCCCAGGGGAGAAAAGGCTGCGGGGACCAGTCTGGCAGCCCAAAGGGCACTGGGATCAGGTAAGTAAAACAGGTCCCCAGCACTGCTGGCATGTAAACAACAGTCCCAGGGAACCTTGGTGATGTCATTGACTGAATATGGTTGTGATCGTATTTGGCCAATGGTGCCACCTGAGATGCCTGGCGATATTGTTTACATTTCAGCAGTACCAGATGCTGCAATGTTCCATGCCAGCCCTAAGCTGTAAATTGTACTCTCCCACACTTCTCCTTTAAAAGATCAAAAGGAAGCAAATAAGAGAAGTTCATTATTAGGGTTTACATATCCTTCAAGCAATGACAAGCTTTTGCCACTCATACTGCTTCAAAGAATGCTTTCCCCATATGTAAAATCTGTTGGACATATAAGCTGTATTAAAAGATAATTGCTAAATGGGATAAATACTGCAGATGCACTGGATCAATAGGTTCATGAAGCAACAACTTAAAATATTGTCACCATTGACACCATTGTCATCAGTATTCCCACCCCAAACAAGGCATTCTTGGATTTGCTTTTGCTTCTGAGCACCCTTACCTACACAACAACAATGCGTATCACCCCACTCCCTTTGCAGTCTAATGACATTATTTGTAATGAAGGCAAACAGCTGACTAGGTGGTGTGACATCACAGTATTAAATAACAAATGTGATTATTTTTCATTAACCTATTGACTTTTTACATGTATGTCATTATTCTCTAACCAAAACAACAGATGATGCCCGGGAACTAGCTTAGTACTGCATGTTAAACCAATGTACTGCTATGGGAGAATAAGCGGAATGAAAAGTTGTTTCTGCTTTGGCCAGAAAAAGTGTTTATAAAGTGAGATCTGACAAGGTGGTAGTAGTTTTTGAAATAAATAGACTGAATGTATCACACGTATTCCTTGTGGACAAAGGTTTTCTCCCTATTCTTTGTCTGTTGCAGAAGCCATGCTCTATCCCTCTTACCCTGCCTTCACTTTACCTCGCCAATTATTGCCTGCTTTTTTATAAAGCCTTGCACCGAGCAATACAATAAGCAGTAAATCAATGCAAATTGGCCTTGGTTACGTTTTAAAGAATGTTAAGAGGAAACTGCTAAGAGACCAGCTTCTGACAGGCAATGCATTTTAAAGTTAAGGGATTTGAAATATATTTCAGCAGTGTACCTAAAACAGCATTATAAATTAGTTCAAGTTATCAGCCCTAAACAGAATTATTCATCTTCCGAAAGGGTATTTCATGCCCGCCAGGCCCAAATGATCGTTCACCTTCATTTTTGCCCTGCTCTCACGATACCTCACTTTACTGAAATCTCTTGATTCATTATTGTGTGTTCCTTTATGAATTTTTTATCAGCATTTTAATAGCCCTTTCAGAAGATGGAATGTAAGTGATTCTAGGAGCAGGGACACAGATTTACTGAGACAGTAATGTATGTACTACAGTTAGCTCCGAGCCAAGCAACAAAGCTTCAGTATACCAGACACAAGGTAGTTTTTTTTCCTTTTCTATTTATTTATTTTTTTCATAAAAGGGAACAAAATTATTTTGGTTAGGCATGTTTTAATTCAGTCCCACTAGCAACGTGATGGATGAAAGCTCTGTGTTGCAAAAGTAGAGTGTCAAAACACCTTTTAATTAGATTGGCAAGCAAGGTATAGCAGTATAAAAATGTGCTAATCTCTACTTCTCACACTCTGCTGCAACATTTTCATTTCTCCTCCAGACTTTTCACAGATTAGGTTGTCATGTCCAACCAGTAGATAAAGTTCACATTAACTCTTCTCTGCTTGGCTAACACGTACTAAAATCACTTCTGATGGCTTTACCGGTGTGATGTTTAGAAAGAGGTGAAAAACACTGAATTATAATTAATTTCTTTCTCAATTTGAGCTAAAACATAACTTTTTAAGTTTAAACTAAGTTTAAACTAAGAGCAAAATATGTGATGAAGACCTGTTTAAGTGGCATAAAGCTGATTTAGACTGATAGGGGCTGATTTACGAAGCCCAACACGCACACGCGCAGGCTGCGTGCGCGTTTTATCCCGCAAAAATGCATTTACCAAGCGAACACGCACATCATGGCACGGTTTCACGCAGGCATGGCGCGTTTTTATGTATTTAAGTGCTCGTATCAGGAGTCTGGTAGGACTGATAGGGGGGACCCCACGTCTTTTTTCCCTTATTTTGGAGGCTGGGGTTCCCCCTTAACATTCCTACCAGACGTGAAGGGCCTGGTATGAATTGGGGGGGAACCCCACGCCATTTTGTGGGTTGGTTATTACTTTGGGGTAGGTTCCCTCTTGACATTCCTAGCAGACCCATAGGGTCTGGTATGAATTGGGAGGGGGAGCTAAGGCATTTTTGGGGGTTCATCATCTTGTGCAGAGTGTCAAAAATGTCAAGTTTTTAATGTATTATTAGGATGTACATGCCTGGATATGAGCGCAATACACGCGTGAGATGAGAATATATGCGCGCATATACGACCACTTGTGCGCAGGATTTTCGCAGGTGAATATGTACCATTTGGAACTCATTCACAACAGCATATGAATAATGTACACATTTCGATTTGTGTGATTGGCATATATGTACTGTTGTTGTTATATGTTTGTGTCTGTAGATTTATCCGTTTTATGATTTTGGCCAAGATGTTTGTTTGCATTGCTGTATGTGGATTAATTCTACTCACTTGATGCAGGATTTGAACCGGGGACATAGGTGTTGTGTGGCAGGTCCTCTAACCGCTCAGCCACTGGGCTTCCCTTTGCTGTTGGTTGTTGCACATCCCTATTGAATCCTAGGCATTTTAACACGCCATGCGCGCGCATTGGAGGTATTTATCAAGCATCTGTATAACCTGCATACGCTTCCCTTCCAAGCGTATACGCGCGCAGTCGGCGTGTTTTTGCATGGCGTGTTTGTGGCGTGTTTGTGTGGTTAGTAAATCAACCCCATACTGTTTGGGTAATCAATTTAACAACAATTGCCTATAAAAACTGATTACCACATGTGAATTTATTTGGTTTGGATGTGCTCCAACATGCTTATCAAAGAGGTAGACTGAAGAGTGGGAAAGCCAAAAAAATGTATATCTAGTGTATATGCTGGGAAAAGGACTTCTGAAAGGAAACCGTCTGTGATTGAGGGATGAACAATGCGTGCCATATACATCAAAACAACAATAAAATAGTCATAGACCTAATTAAAGGAAACCTGTTAGAGAAGAAATATAGAAGCTGCCATTTCTGATACTGTATCTTCTTACTAATACTAATTTTGCTTGTCATGCCTACTCAATACTGACCAGATACAAGTGTGCAAAATAGATTTTCTGATTGATCCAAAATAAGTATATATTATGGGTTAGTAACTATGAAAGTAATGAAGCTGATGAGTCACAATAACAGTCGGGCAATAAGGAATTTTAGAAGGGATCAGTTTGGCAGCCCCCAATTTTCTTCTATTACAGGTTTATAAAAAAAACTTTACCTGTAAATTAATTCACCGTATTGAAGCAGTATACTAATGATACTCAAGAGCAGGGGTAGCCAAACTCCGGCCCTGCAGCTGTGGTGAAATTGCAAATCCCATCATGCCTTTGCAATGCCTCATTGGATTTGTAGTTTCACCACTGCTGGAGGTACGTAGTTTGACTACCCTTGCTCTATAGCAATGGTGCCCAACATGTGACCCTACAGTGCTCAGTGTGCACAACGCTGTGCCCCAGACCTCAGTGCAGGTCTGTTGCACAAGGCTGTAGCTTATACAGGAGCTTCTGTCATGGATCCCGTGTATATGTAAACAAAATGCTCAACTTGCTCCTATGCCTGCCTCTTACCCCCATAAAGCCACTTCTATCCCTACGGAAGTGGGGCTTCAGGGAGCAGGTCAATGGGGCAATCATAGGGCCTGTGTGGCGGCAAGGCGTCTGCTCCCTTTTTCTCAAAAACATCGGCATAGTCCCGATATTTGTCAGGCAGTCAGTTCAATAAAAAACTTATATGCTAAAAAAAAAAATAGTTGGGGTGATACCGTGTTGGGTTAACAGACAGAGTGGCCTCTCGTTTGTTGTTAGAGCCTGATGAAAATGTTTGTTTCTGAGTACTTTTGTCCCTTTTTTTATTTATTGTAATAAACTATTTTACACACGGAGGTGGCGCTCTGTTCCCTTTTGTTTTCTGATTACTACAATCAGTCAGTAGGAATGTAAGCAATACAAAACAGGATTTGGAAGGTAAGAAGAGAACTTTTTTATATGTTCCAACTCTTGGCCCTTGGGACTGTCACTGTTTCTGAAAGCTGAAATAGTTATGGTTTACTTAAAAAGAGTGAATGCCCAAGTCTTAATTAATGGGGTTGTCTATGGCACACCTTAAAAGCATATACAAACAAGATGGGAAGCAGTTGAGTCAAAAAATAAATAAACCCGACAAGCAGTCATTGCTCATTTAATTGTAAAACAAAGATACATTACCTAACAGAGACCTCGCCTTAGGAATGGGTCAAAACCCTGAAACGTTGATCCAGAGACTTAATTTCCTCTTACACTCAGCTGTATATTTCGAGCAACACGGGTATGCTTGTTGGTTGATTGGAGTGGTTCAATAAAAATATGGGACCAACAGAAATTCGGGGCTTCCAATGTAGAGAGTGTGGCTCCAAGTCTTTGGAGCATGCTCGAAAACTCTGAGTGTACAAAATGTATGCTGCCTGTGTGTGTGGAGATCCTGGTCAGTGTGTTAAAAACAGCAGAGGTAGAAGATCTGTCTGATGGTGCTGCTGTGGCTACCACATAGATATACTGTATCTCTATGGGAGAAGACTAGATTGTAAGAGACACAAGAGGATGATTCCACATGGAATGGTTCAGTGTGCAGACAAATGCTTGGGATTGCTATTTGAAAAAGAATTGTAAAGGTTGCTGTGAATCACACCATGGGTATGTCTAAAAAAAAGTGAAGGTTTAAAGTGACACCAAACTCACCAACCAAGGCATTAAATCTAAAAAAGGCATTTAAGCCCCTTAACAAAAATGTATCTAATTTGTGTATCACTCAGCTGTAGATATTCAAATCATCTCTGAATTGGTGCCGACACTGTTCTTCCTTCTGGAAGGTGGCTACTTTTGTTCCCTGTGTGTGTTGTAAAGTAGCCACCACTCCAAGATCACTCCTGTAATGGACTACAGTCACAATACCAATTAGACATGTGCACTGCCAAAACATTTGTTTAGTTTAGTTTCGTTTTAAATTCGGATTTGTGTTATTTCGTTTTTCAGGATTCGGTTGTGAAAGTCAATTCGGATTCAGAATTTGAATTCGGACGAAATTCGGTAGCGTTAGTACAAACGTTCATTTCGTTTTCTGTTCTTATTCGTTTCTTATTCGTTTCGTTCGTTCGTTTGCAGCAAAAGTGACATTTGAGGGGGAAAAAATATTTTTCTCCTTCTCTAATGTCACTTTACTCCAACGAATGAAACAAATAAGAAACGAATAAGAAACGAATAAGAACAGAAAACGAAACGAACGTTCGTACTAACACTACCGAATTTCGGAAATGGAAATTTGGATTCATTTGCATTCGTTATGTCTGTAATTCGGAATTCGGATACATCCGAATGTCCGAATTTCCGAAAATTTGTCCGAATTTCGATTCGGAACGAAACGAATCGCACATGTCTAATACCAATTAGTAAACTAAACATGAGATTGTAGTCCATCATGGGAGTGAGCTTGGAGCGGCAGATACTTTACAACACACACAGGGACCATGGGGAACAAAAGTAACCACCCACCAGAAGGAAGGACAGTGTCAGCACCAATTTAGAGATGATTTGAGGATCTACAGTCAAGTGATACACAAATAAGCTAAGTTTTTGTTAATTTTAAAGGTACTTGAATGCCTTTTTAAGATGTAACTGAGTTTAGTGTCACCTTAAGATACAAATATGTTAGATGGGATTATAAATATGTGTTATTTCTTTACCCACTGCAAGGAAAAACTTTACATTGACATGTCATAAATAAGAAAACCACGTAGACTGATGTTTAGATTAGTTCTTGATATAGATTTACTAGGGGTTTCTTTTTAAAAAGAGACCTGTTTTTTGTGTGTTCTTCTATTTATAACACAATACAATATGGCAGCAGTTGGTTTGAGAATAATTATGGTATTGCTTTATATTAAATCTAGAAGTTGTTATAGATGATGAATATATTTCAAGACACAAGATAAACTGATAAATTTAGGGTACTAAAGAGTTTTTTAGAGGGTACTCTAATTTTCATATATATATTAGAGGAAATTCATTTTTATGCCTACCATCGGAAGGTCCTGACATATGAACTACTGCTTCAGAGGTTCTTGATTTGTCTTCCAAGTCATTCCACCTCATTAATTTTTGAAGTGTTATCAATATGGTTAGATTAATCCCCTTAAGCCGTTCAGATTGTGTTTCTTCTTCCTGAGTTTAATGATTGATGAGTGTCTGTGAGACTGCTGAATAAATGTTGTGGGTTAATGCAATTCTCTGTGTGCCTTGGGGTGCTATATCACTTTATATCTTAATAGTTTATGTAAGCAACATCTTAAGTAGCTCACCCATTATAGTTTTTCAATGTGAAGCTTCCGTTTCACTACAACATCCATTAATATATTGTAGGTTCGATCTTCCATAAAATAATCCATCATATAATTATTTTTCTACCTTGCCATGTTAGTTAAAATTTTCTGATGTTTGCTGAAAAAGAATTGGTTAATGATCTTATTAAGAGACAAAAATGGAATAGATCATTTATTGTAATTTTAACAATAGCTTCACTTCACTTACAGCAAACATGTCAAACAGATGCTTTGGGGCCTAGTGTGGTCTTTAGCCAGTTTAAGAATTAAAACTGAAATAGACCCAGTGCTGTTACCAGTGGATAGTTACACAATGTTACATAATTTTGCAGCTGTATGCTTACTTTTTGTATATTATGTTGTCATTTGTACTCATTACTGTAATATTATTACCAAAGGGCTGTTTTTCTAGAATGATGTAGATGTCACTCTCAGAAGACATAATGCGGTCCCTTGTAGATTTTATTTCCATGCAAGTTCAACCCACTGTTTCCTTTGAGTTTGATAAACCTGATTTACAGTATTCCTACCTGCTTATCAAAAACACTTATTATGTTCAGATGCAGGAGATGCTAGAATTTATAGAGATCCAACATCTCATGTCTTTTACCTTGGAGCCCAGCTCCTGGCAAAACATTATTTGTTGTTCAGGATAGAGGAGTGAAGGGTTGCAAGCACTGGCTTTCTGTGTCACCATTGGAGAGATTTGCTTTCACTTCAGCCTAGGTGACAGGTATCAGACAGAACAGGAAGTGAGGGGGAAATCTCATAAATAGGACACAGGCAGTGATAATAACCCATCACCACTTTTAAAAATGTAAAAAAACTTAAAGCGGAGTAGAGTTTTAAAGTGGAAGTAAAGTCAGTAAAATAAAAGATTGCTGGGAGGTAGGGATTTTGGGCAGAAGAAACATACCAAGTCTCTTCTACCAAAAAAATCTTCCTCAATTTATAATTTTCTGAGTGCACAATCAGCCCATGCACAGCATCTCTAAGATGACATGAATGGGTCGGGTGCCAAGGAGGATGTAACATTTGTGCACATGCACAGGAGTTACATCATCAGTGACCACCCAATGGCTGAAAAAAATGCCTGGAATCCCAGAAGTGTAGGCTGCAGAGATGGCTGTGGGGGCCGAGCAGGGGACCGCAGATTGATCCAACAGCACCGGAGAAGGACACACTTGTAAGGTAACTGTTCCCTAATGTGTAAGTATGCTGTGCATAGTTGACCTTTAGGGCAAAAACCCACCATTTACACAGTGGTGTACATCCACTTTGGGGTCACCCTACCAGCTTCCATACAGAGGAAGAATTAGGGGGAGAAGGAGGGTACAAAATACTATAGGAACAGAAGAACTGAAGACTTGAAAATTGCAGCAATGTACATTATTTGAAATAGTATATCCCATAACATGTCATTTTTATTATGTAGTATAGAAGTAAAATGCAGTAACACACCAAAATTATGCTAAATCCATTCTATTACCGGACATGAATATTTTACTTCTCTATGGAGAATTTTACTTTGGTATTAAATATTGAACCAGCTACATTTTTTAAGATGCATACTGAATACCTGAATCCCAACATATATAGTAGGTTAAATCCTTGCTCACAGCCTCTTAATGTGAATCTATCATACTTTTTTTACAACATTTAATTTTAGGGAATGTCTACCAAACTTTCAAAACTGTAAATTACAACTTGGAGCTTTTTCACACTTTCAGTATCAAACCTATTTTATATGTATTTGGGGCACATTTTAAAATTCATATGATTTTCCAATGGTATCCTTCAGAGTGGACATTATTTAGGTGCTTTCAAATGAGCTTAATTTAGAAAACAATAGAATTCTGTGTATTCAAATTCTGAATAGTGGTTATACTGATGTAAAAGATTGCTAAACATGACTAAACATCACCAAACCGGCTGAACAGCAGCAGCTTCTTAACACAGGAAAACGTGATCAGGGAAACATAAACATTGTTAATACTTCTGATATTATTGCTCCTGCATTTAGATAATCTAAACGCAGGAGTGCAAGTGTGAATGTAGCGTTTTTAAAGTGTATTTCCACTTTTGCAAACAAAGCTGAACAAACCCACAATATGTTTGTTATGTGTTCCTATTCACACAGCATATCTAAAAATACTTTTTTTTAAATATGTTAATATTTAAATACATTTTAGATGTGTTTAAGTTGCAGGCCTTTGCTAGCTTCCCTCTCAATAGCCGTAACAGGAAACTCTGGCTTAGGGCAAACTGAGCTCCCCCTCATTAACATACAATGCTTCCAGATCTTTAACCTTTTGTTAGAACAGACAGTCCTACTCATCTAGTTTACAAGTGTTAAAGGAGAACTATGGGGTCAGTGTTTTTCCCCATAGTTCTCCTTAGGGTAACGGGAGGACACAAACTAACATAGTCATAGTTCTCCTTTAATGAAATATTAACACTTGTAAACTAGACAGGGTTAAATATTTGAAACAAAACTCCCCCTAACTTCCCATACAGTGAGAACTAAGCAGGATTTTTCAGTCCTGGAGTTAGCAGAAAGAGCATCTAAAAAAGCTAAGCTACCATTTTATGTTTTTAAGATAAACTATGTGATTGGGAACATGTATCAAATATAAAGTAGGTGTTATCCCAATTGGGCTACAAAAGTGCAAATACACTTTAAGCCTCATCCAAACCATGCGCAAGCAATGCCCAATGCTGGCAACTCGCATCACTTCCAGTAAGGTTTTACTCATTTGGCTAAAACTTTTTTCCATAAGTAAATTAAAAAAACAGGAGCTGTGACTGCTTAAAAGGTGTTAGCAGGAACTGGGCTTTAATTGGTTTGTCTTGAGTCCATTTAAAACTATACATTTCCATCTAAGACTATTCTGGCCCACTAGGTGACAACATTGTTCATTCTGCAGCGAAATTGTACAGCTGTGGTGTCACTGTGTGGGACAGGATAGTATTTTATGGACATGTACCGTAGTTTAAAATTCGCATGTAGTACAAGAATATCATATCTACTGTAAAGATCAACAGGTGATAAAGCAATGTAATGGGGGAAAGGGGGAAACTGCTGTGTTAATGCTAGTAACAGACTGCATCATTTATGTAATCTTTTTATTTTTCTCATAGTTACAGTTTGGAGTTAGCCCTTAACTGTACATGTATGATAGATCAAGTCTGCTTAAAGCTGACCTCTGGGTTGAGTGTAAATATTACCCTTGCAGTGGGCCCCACTTCCCCCATACTGCAAAAATCAAATGCTTGTTTAGACTAGGGCTGGAGGAATAAGCAGCTACACTCACCTTATTCCTCACTCACCCGACAGCTAGTGCTCTCACTGCTCTCCATCCTCCAGGATGTGGGTGGGCCCTTGCTGTCCTTATGTACAATGCAGGGCTACTGGTCTTGCATTGTGATGATGACATCAGTGATGATGTCAGAATGCCTGCAACCAGCAGAGCAGCAAAGAGAAGTTGCATCGGTAGACCAGTTATGCAGTGTGGTGAAAGCTTATAGGAACAAGGAATAAGGTAAGTATAGCTGTATATTCCCCTACCCATACACAAAATGAGCATTTAATCCTTGCAGAGTGGGAAGAACCATTGCAAGGGTAGTTTTTTCACTTAATCTAGAGTTCACTTTACTTTTTCTAACTATTCGTTCTTTACAGTACATGTATGGTTAACCAAATATACTTAAAGTAAATCTAAACTCTAATCAGATGACATTTTTTTGCAAAGCTACACTGTCTCATAAATAATTTCCTTTTTTAATAATATGCCGATTTCACCTTTTTTCATAATTTTGCATCTCGGTGGATTTTCCCCTTTTCAGTGGATTATGCTTGTGTAACCTGTGTCAGCAGGGACCCTCATAGGGTTTTATGTACTGAAGGCAAATATGCTTCAATTTACAAGGGCATTTTCCCTCAGCTTGGTGAATGTGATGAAATTTCACAATATAAATAATACCAAAGCATGTGCAAGAAAATAAAAAATATATATTTTGCTTGTACTTGATTGGGTTGCACCTAATTTATTAAACTGCCCTAGCAAAGTGCAAATTCCTTTTAAAAGTCAACAACCTATTTGCCTTTAGTTAATCAGCCCCAAGTCTCCACCAGGGGAGCAACAGGGTAGTGACACCAGAGCACAACTGGGAGTTAGTTGTCACCCCATGAGAGGAAGTACCTGAACAAGGACCTTTATAGCAGGATCAAATTTTTTAATGAAACCTCAAAAAATGAACATGTTAAGGCTTATATGACATTTTAGAGATTGAGTTTTTATCTTTAAAGTGACAGTAAACTCAGGAGTTAAATTTTAAAAATTCATTCAAGTAACTTACCTAATAACACAAATATTGCTATGTGTATGTCACTCGGCTGTAGAGCCACAAATCATCACTGAGTTGCTGCTGACACTGTACTTCCTTCTGGAGGGTGGCAACTTTTCTTCCCCATTGTCCCTATGTGTGTTGTTAAGTAGCCACCGCTCCAAGATCCCTCCTGTGATGGACTATAATCTCACATTTAGTTACTAATATGTACTGAGATTGTAGTCCATCATGGGAGTGAACTTGGAGAAGGGACTACTTTACAACACACACATGGACTATGGGGAACAAAAGTAGCCACCCTCCAGAAGGAAGGACAGTGTCAGCACCAATTTAGAGATGATTTGAGATTCTACAGCCGAGTGATACACAAATAAACTACATTTTTGATAATAGTTAAAGTACTTAAATGCATTTTTAATATTTAATGCCTGAATTTAGTGTCACTTTAAGTTTTCATTACTACTGGTGCTAAAATGTGCATAGTAGAATGAGGCGCTTCAAAAACAAAATTTAAAGCAGCATAGAAATACTATTGTACATTCACCAAAAATAACATAGAAGTACTATAGTGCCTTTCCAAAAACAGCATTCTTAAAGAGAGATTAATTGAAAGTTAATCCATGAACCAAGGTCTGAAACCATCTTTCAATGGCTTGGTCACACTAAACTGATGCATTCTGGTTGGTTGCATGGATTAGCTTTAATCATCAAGAGTAGAACAAAACAGCAATTTGTAAACCCATTTCCATCTTAACCCATTCAAGTAAATAAAAATGGATTTACACAAAAGTTTAAAAAAAATGCAATAAGCCATTGCAGAAAACAAATTGTAATGCAAGTGTTCAGCTGCTTACGACGAGAAAAGTATTGATCCTTAATTTCCGTCGGGAGCACTGATGGATTACATGAGGTTAAAGCCACAGGAGTGTTTGATGAAAACCTAGCAGACTTAGTAGTACAAATGTCTCCATCTGTGCATAGCTTCTATTCTGAAACATTAATGGAGCTTCCTGACTTTGCAGTACCAAAACGAATCACTCGCAGACCAGGCCTAAAGACATTCAAAACACAGACATATATTAGCTAAAGAGAACGTTTAGTTTTATGAAAAACGTGATTAAAAATGTATCGGGAATGCTTGTAAAGCTTATGGTTGAAGTTAAGTATATAAAGCTAACAGCTTTTATTGGCCTCTGGGGAATGTGACAGATAGTTTGTGGGTGTTACTGCAACATGGTACCAGTGATTGTTCTGGCCATCGTAAACTAATCACCATCTGTGTGAATGAGTCTCGTGGGAGCTTCTGGTTGTTGGACAATCTTAGTTGTTAGCATTTTTAATCAGCTGTCGTGCTGTACAGATAGAAAGCGTATGTTCTGCTCTTTATTTTCCCCTACATCAAAAAATGGGAGAAAAAAAAACTATGATTCTTCAAAGACTAGGTTTGTGTCGCATTTTAATTCCTGACAGTTGCTTTGAAATAGTACTAGTTTTTCATTTTATCTTTACTGTCAAAGTGGTCTAGCTATTCTTTGCAGTATATTACTGGTCTCTCTGGACTAAAATTACATCAGGGTCTGTAATTATGTTCTTTTTATGAGTCTAAAGGTCTGCATCCTGCACAATGTGACTTATTCATCATTATATATTACTATTGTTAGATTTTGCAGGTGTTTATAGAATGCTCTTAAATATTGTGTGCTGTTTATGATGAAAATGGGTCTTGTAAAAAATGTTGTTAAAGAGCATTGCTATTGAGGCTTTCATGACAAGAGCAAATTTCAAACAAATGGTTTCTTGTGTTAGTGATACACATAAGGGTGATGTATTAAACTGGAGGAGATGAAAAGAGGCAGTGTTGCCTAAAGTGGCCAATTATATTTCAACTGTCATTTCTGTAATGCAGGTCAAGAAACAAAACCATCTAAATGTTAATTTTCTGAAAAAAGAATAAGTGTATGTAAAGGACAAAATTTTTCTTTATTCATTTTGAATACAGTAGGTAAGGTTTAGACCCTAATATTTTCTGTCTTCTAGGCAAATTCACCTGTTTTAATTGAGAACACACAAAAGAAGCACCACTCCTCCATGGCTCAGGGAAGGAATGAGCTGGGTGCTTGGCGATTGGGAGCTTGTCCTCCGTTCAATAAGAGCCCATACAAACAGAAGAAAAGCTGGCCACACACCTGATTTTCCTGGGATAGTGTACTGATGTCCTGCCCAAGGTCTGCAGTGACTGGGTGAAACGTGTCAAAGGGGGCAGACCTTGAGCAAGGCACCAGTGATAGGGTACAAGCTTCAATAAACAATCCCAGCAGAATTCAGTGTGCAGTCAGTTTTTCTTCTGTTGATACCTGTTTTAAGTGTTATGTTCAGGAGCATAAATGAAGGAGACACTGCCACTTGGCCATTCAGGACAAAGTGACAATGTCTAAGAAAGCCATCCCTCGTCTCAACCCACTGATTCCCACTTCTCTAGCAATCCCCCTGTGAAAAATACCCTGTGCCTCCAAGTATGAGGGAGCATATGACCTCCTCCCATGTAAGGAAGCAGACAAGATTTAGGTCTAAGCACTGTCAAATGACAGAAGCACTGGCCTCCCTGTAGGCTCTAGTACCAGACAACACCAGCTATTTTAGTTCCATTGGAGATGGAGGAAAGCTCAGTAGAGGAATGCTATGAAGATAACTATCTGTGGTTAAGGTGGCCTTTTCACAATGGGTAAAGTGAGCAGATAGGCCCAATAAAGGATGAAAGCGGGAAGCTAGTCACAAACGACAAGGAGAGGGCCTAGGCGCTGAACGCTTTTTTTCTCCTCAGTATACACTCAGGAGGGAAACGGGTTTGACACACATGATAAAACTCCCAGTTTAACTCAAAATATACCCCAGTGGTTGACGGAAACCGGGATACAACAAGGCTTAAAATGCTCAAAGCAAACAAAACAGTAGGTCCGGATAACCTTCACCCCAAGGTACTTAAGGAATTAAGCCAGGTTATAACTAGACCATTAATCCTCATTTTTAAGGACTCCTTAATGACTGGTAGGATCCCCAGTGATTGGCGGAGGGCTACGGTAGTCCCAATATTCAAAACTATGACTGTGTCTCTGACAAATGTATTATTTGTCCTTTTGTGACTACCAGGTGACATATGTTTGGTGCTTCAGGGTTTAGGATCTCTGGTTTACTGCCGATATATACAAAACTGGAAATCAGGATCTAAGGCTACACACACTAATGAATGGATCATCAGAATGATGACTCTCCTATATAGATGGTTGGCCCAGATGCCTGGTGCTTAACATGTGGCCTTTAGGTACATACTGAGCTGCCTTTAGGCCCCAGCAGCCAGTAGTGAGTGCTTTATGAGCATATTCAGGGACAGTAAAGGAAAATATTATTTAAACCAGATATTGAGGTTTTTATTTTTTCAAACCCGTCTATATAATGAATCTTGTTGAGAAGAATATCAAATCTAATGCCAGTAATTTGTTAGTGGTTTTTAAAGTGGTTGTAGGTAGTGCTGACTTGTAAAAGGACTGTAATGGAAGTGATTTCTGTCAGTCTCTTGTGATGTGTCCTCAGTCTTGTTCTCTCTACTGCAACATGCCCCTATGTTGGAAATTATTTCTATGTGTCCCCAGTCTCTGACTGTCTACTACAGGATGCCTCTAGTCTCCAAGCACATACCCGCAGTCTTTTACCATTTCTTGTAACATGCCTGCAGTCTCTGACCTTCTAATGCATCTCTGACTTTTTCTCTGTAGCATTACACATACTGTACATTATGTGCAGCCCTTTGGTGATGTCAGGGGCGGCACTTGAGGCTCCTTTATGAAGTAGGTTGACAAGCACTGGTCTAGATCATGCTACTGCTGTGCTTTGGTATTAGACATCATCAAATGCACTATACACACAAGCATTAAAGCACCCTATATTAATCCTTATTTGTAAAAGCATTTTATACAATTAACAATAATAATAAAAACACTGAACATGCCCTTAAAAAAAGTATATTGGGGGAATTTATCAATCTGGAACAGACAAAATCTGAGTAGTTGCCCATTTCCGTTTGTTCAGTTAAGCTTTGAAAATGAAAGAAAGAAGCTGATTGGTTGCCGTTTTGATAAATTCCTCCCCACTGTATTTTGAGATATTTTTTTCAGTTTACAGTAAAGTGATTCAAATAAACTTGCACTTTTCCCATTTAAGGTAAAGCAGCAGGTTTACTTTAATCCCCCATCCCAAGTATCATATACTTACATGACCTTCACACCACCACCACTCCAAATCAGCAGAGTGCATGTGACTAACTATGTGACAGTGCTGCGCCAATATGAACTAAATGAAGAATGCAGCCTTAGCATCAATATTTCCACTTTTGAACTCTGTGTGAGTAAACCCCATGCCCGTCTCTGATAGGAGGGCAGTGGTGAGATAAATTTCTATTGAACAGAGGTATGTAGTTACATTTGTATCTATTTTATTAATACAGAGGTTGGGGCTTCTCTTTTATAGAAAATGAAATTACTTATCCTTTAACCTCTTCTCCTTTAATGAAAAACAGTATAATTAGTTAACAAACAGCCTATTTCCATTTATGTCTGTCTTTTTACCCAATTTGTAGGCAAGCTTTGGAAGGCAGCTAGATCATGAAAATAATAGATGTTTTGGCAGAATGAGCAGGTAAGGTAGTACAAACAAACTGCACAGATCATTCCAGGACATATCTCTGTAACAAATTAAAACATGAGAGCTGTTGGAATACTACCCAATGGAGATTTATTTATATTGCACCTGGTTTTAGCTATATTAAATAAAATAATATTCTGACATTTGGAAGTAAAAGAATAACCAGATGTTACATGCTGAAGCTAAAGATGATGGAGAAACTAGAAACATTTGCGGTGAAAAGAGGAAATTCGTAGCAGAAAATTAGTTGTTTCCAGACTCCTTTTCATAATTTAATTTCTTACATAGTCCTTGTGCAACAGGAGATTACTTACAAAGTAGATTACAATGGAAAAATATATTCAATGTAACTTTAACTTTTTGTTGCCCTTAAGTCCAGTTTTAGCAAGCTCATACTGGTAAGTTTTGTGCCATTAATGGGAGCACATCTCTGTTTTAATGATTTGTGCATCTCTATTTTAATGAATGATTTTGTTTTTATAAGCATATATAAAGGGAAGCACCAATACCATTTTAGCAAATACAAGTACTAATACTTGCCTAAGTACTTACAGATACAAGTACTGATTAGACATGTGCGATTCGTTTCGTTCCGAATCGAAATTCGGACAAATTTTTGGAAATTCGGACATTCGGATGTATCCGAATTCCGAATTACAGATATAACGAATGCAAACGAATCCGAATTTCCGTTTCCGAAATTCGGTAGCGGTAGTTTGTTCGAACGTTCGTTTCGTTTTCGTTTCTTATTCGTTTCGTTCGTTGAAGAAAAACATTTTACCCCCTCAAATGCCACTTTGCTGCAAACGAACGAACGAATGCACGAAACGAAAAAGAAACGAAAACGAATAAGAACGTTCGAACGAACTACCGCTAAAGAATTTCGTCCGAATCCGAATTCCGAATCCGAATTGACTTTCACACCCGAATCCTGAAAAACGAAATAACACAAATTTGAATTTAAAACGAAACTAAATGATTTTTTTGGCAGTGCACATATCTAGTACTGATACATTTTTGTTTATTGTCATGTGACAGTTTTTCTTAACCTCTTGCCGTCCGCCCGTAGTAAAAAAACGGACGGACGGCACAGACTAATGATTTCAGAACAGTGGTGCAGCTGGCAGACTGACAGTCACGGCTCTCTGCAGGGAGATGTTGAGAAGTGAGCGAACGATGGTATGTGTTCGCTCACTTCCCGATCTATTGAGCCGACCTGTGACAGTTTCATTGTCACACGCCGGCTCAAACTATTAGGATGAGTGATTTTCACTCACCTCATATTTCTCCTTTAAGTAGTTTCAATGAAAGCTCATAATGGTCTCAAGGATCACAAGTTTAGTTACTCCATTCATGCTTGTATTTGTGTATGGGAATGACAGAATTTCTTTAAAGAAAAACCTTTGGAAAAAATGTTGAAGATATAAAGAGCAAAAACACCTATTTTGGTGAAAGCCAAGCATGCTCAAAATTAATTATGTACAGACTATATGGAAAGCATTCTCTTGAGCTTTATTAAAAAAACAACACCAGATGTATCAATAAAAAAAATATTTTATTTAATATGGCAAAGTATTTCCATTGATACATCTGGAATTAATATTAAGTAATGGATTTTCTTAAATCAGTTGTCACATACAGATGTAGTTAACAATCAAAGAGCACTCTAAATCTATAAGCTAAATCATACACATTTTATTTGTTCTTTGTTTTCTAGATATTCAACATGTCTCTCGTTTGAGGGTGTAAAATGTTTTGTTTCTAAAACTGAGTCCTATATTATTTAAAGGATTTGGCAGTGGATGCAAGAGGTCAGAAATGTCTGGATGATATTTTGGCTAGAAGATATCATCCCTAACCCACAAGTGAGAAATAGCACATAAATCAGAATCACTGTGTGAGGTGGTATCATATTAAAGTCCTTCTTGCAAATGGAATTTCAGTTATATCCTGCTGTGTGTGTTGCCTGCCTGGATCAGTTCAGTGCTAAAGGTTTGAATCAAAAAGAAATTAAAAAAGTAAAAAAAGTTCAAAGCAAAAGAAAGAATAGTATTGTAAGAAAAAAGGATATTAGGTACCCGATGGACATGTTGCATGATGTTAAAGTTGAAAGCAGTTCTTAAAGTACTTCAAATGTGTATGCAGTATAATAATATATTACTATGATCTTGTGGTTCTACACTTTTTTTTACTTTAGTGTTTTTTATTATGTGGTTTCATTTGATAGAAGGCTTTAAAGAGGTAACTGAAAAGCTGTCCTGCCTGGCTAATTCACATATTTATGTAGTTAATAAGGTTGATAAAAGACTGCGTTCATCACATTTTATCTTTCACAACTTCTGCAGCTTTAATCTAGACTGCCTCTCATAACTCACAACTGTTTGTATTTCATTTGATGATTTTAACACCTTCTTGATGGTGTAATGCACATATGCACGAACACGGCACGTGGACCTTAATGCCAGCTGTACACGTATATGCGTCAGCTGATTCGCTGTTCTGTGCTGAGAGCATGCTCACTAGCATTCTCCCAGCACAGTGACAACCTGTCACTGACAGCTCACTGTCAGTGATTACGATCGGGAGCTGGTGGCATGGGCTCTCGATCTTGACACCGCTGTGACATGTGACTACTTCCCACTCCTGGAATTAATATCCACTTAAAGGCCTGCCAGGAGTTAGCAGCAAGGGATTAAGAGCTAACACGTTGTAACCCCATAACACCTTTTTTCCATTTGACATGATGCATTTGAACCCTTTTTAATTTGCAAAATGGCAAAAGGTTCATTCTTAACTCCTCAGGTGCCTGCACCTTCAATATCCACTTTCTACAACAGCTCTGCTAACTGAAACATCTTCATGGTGTGTCTGATGCCAAGTCCCCCTCTGGGTGCCATAGTTCCTTACTCTGTTCCTCTACCTCACTACAGTGTCCTTTCGTAATGTAGGGTCAGAGGAAGGAACCACAGCATGCAGGGGGTACCAGGCATCCAACACTCTCAGAAGTGTATAGTAGGGGTCAACCATTTATCAGATCTACCAAAAATTAGGGCTGATATTCACACATTTTTAAATTTTCGGTTATGTTTACCAATATTAACGATGGTGAACACTGTGCAAATTTTCAGCAGGTTCTTAAGCTACCAGACGAAATTCACGCACTGGGTGCTGCTGTCTGGCAGGCATACCTCCATCAGCTGATCAAAGGAGACGGTCAGAAAATCTATATAGGCACAGAGCCGGCAGCCATTGAGCTGCCTGGCAGGCTGCGGGATCCTGCTGATGGCAGATGAGTGGGACAGGGGGCCATGAGGTGGCTGGGGGAAGGCGGAGGCTCCGTAGGGATCGACTGATATCAGGTGACTGCCTGCTCTTTAGTTTAGTTTAGATGTAAATAAAATATTGGTACCTGATATCAGTTATTGGCCTAAAAGGTGGCCCATAATCGGTATTGGTTCGAAAAATCAATATCGGTAGACCCCTAGTGCTCAGTACTAAGGATATCTCAGGCAGAGGAGCTCCTGGACACATGAAGACAGGTATGCCCATCTCAAGACCAAGAGGAAAAACTTTTAACTCTTTAATTTGTAGGTAGAAATTTCTTATGCATATTTTAAAAAATCTAAACCCAAGAATAAAAATGTCATATATTGCAGCTTACAAGTCCTTAGAAGTGGTGGCTGCATTACTTTTTTAAATTATTTTTTACATTTATTTTCACCTCTTGCTGATGTTTTGTCCTAAGGTGACAACACTCATGCACCATGCTGCATCGGTGGAGGAGCAGCATTGTCACTCTAGAACAGGACAATGAACATCTCCCCCTTTCCATTTCTCTAGAACATAGAGAAGTACTGGTAAGCTTCAATATATTATATTAATATTTTTGGCTTTAGATAGTGTTATGGTAAGCTCAGAGTACCTGTCAGGGTTTATCGTTCTCCTCTGAGAATCCCAGCTAAGATTTCCAGAAGATCCGCTACTAATGGATCTCACAGAGTACAGGCCAGTATGGCTAGTAATAGTAAAAGATTCCAGACCAGGACTTCCAGTGTACCCTGAGGCTGAGCATGTCATCTCTGACTCAGAAGGGAATTTAAGCACTAGCTCTGCAAGGAGCTGGTGCTGTGTCTTTTTGGCAGCTTCCTGTTTGTCTAAAGAACTTATACTTGTGCTGTTTTCTCGTTGCTCACTCTGACCGCCTGACCCTTCTTTGCTTGCTGCCCACCCTGATCTTCTGCCTGGACCCGACTTTGCTTTTATCACGTACCTGTATGGAGACTGGATGTGGGAGGAGGCTTCCCTTGCACCTCGTGTCCTAGGGACTCTGATATTGGGGACAGAGCCCTGGCAGACAACGAGTGGCAGAAGTGCCAGTGGTGTTATCCCCGTGCAAGCCAATATCTGGTTCCGCAGCAGGGTTTTGGCAATCCCGAAATCCAATGTCGACAGGCAGAGCAGGTACAAAAGGAGCAGGCTAAGGCAGTCCAGTAAAGCAATCCGAAGTCAAGGGCACAGGCAATCAAGAATGGTCAAACAATCCGAGGTCAAGGGCAGGCTGCAGGCAAACAAGGTCAAAGTCAATCCGGGTCAATAATCACAGGAACTGAGAACAAGGAACAGGAGACCTCAGGGCGGTTGAAAAGACAATCCAGCAATAAATCAGTGTGTAGCCTGAGTTTATATAGGGGAGGTAATAGATGGAGAGCATCAGTTCCTGTGCGCTAGTTGGCGCGTTTTTCGCGCTCAATCCGTGGCGCGCACAAGCGTAGTACGGGCCCTGGGATTTGGCGCATGCACGAAAGGATCTGGTCTCTGACAGCTTTTGTCTCCTGTGTTTATCCTCTGATTACTCGTTGCTGACCTGGGACTGTCTGACCACCCTCTGCTAGCTGCCTGCCTTGAACTCTGCCCGGATCTGACCACTGTCTCCTCATTGGAGCCCTCCTGTTCTTGTCCATCCTTTGGATGGAGCTCTAGTAAACACCAGTTGTTACTTAGACTCCGCCCCTCAGGGAAGCCTGTGTCACCTGCCAGGGGGTGTCACCCTAACAGATAGGCTTCAATACCCTTATCAGAGAAAAAAGCTGTACCTGAAGAGATATATAATCATCTCTCAGGCATACCAGAACAGTCCTTTTTACATTTAAAGCAGCATTTCCCTGAAATGGGAGCACAGTCTCAAAGGCAACACTGGTGCATTTTCAAAGAGGCCCAAAAAATAATAGATCAGGTATCTTCGTAGCAATATCATTGTAGCACTAGTCGTAAGTAGGAAATTTATTTTTTGAATACTGTAGTGCTGCTGTAAACTAAAGATAACTATTTTGGATGTGACTCAGTAATCTTACTTAACTTTCTTACATTTATTCTGTTTCTATTAAAATCTTGATGCACTTTTAGCTGTTTGTTTTAGAGCTTTGTATGTCTCTTAAAGCAGTATTTATTGCATTCATGCAATATTCTTTATTAAAATAATAGGATAGGACAATAAGATGGGACAATGGGGAAAGTGCACCAGAAGGTCAAATGAGGAAAATAGAGAAAGAAAGGACTAGAAGAGTAGAAAGAGGAAAAGGTAGAAAAAAAATTAAGTGGGAACACCGGAGCCACAAATAGATAACATTTGAGATCCAAAAGTAGGTGGTCTAGAATGATCTATGGTTGCCAGATCACTTAAAAGTGATCATGCATGTCCAACAACATAGCCGTCAGCTTTTAATTTACTAAGATACCATTAAGGCAAGACATAACTTCCCAAAAGCTCAAAAGCAAAGATTTCCAAGATCTTGTGATAGTCATTTTCATAGCAACATAAATGTGGAGGACCACAATCCCCTGCAAGAGTTTCAAATGTGGAATGGGTTTCAGTAGTAACGCCTCATAAGGGTCCCTTTAGGGGAAAATCTGTAGAAGGGTGCAAATCAAATTGTATACTCGAATCCACAATTTAACCCGCAGGCAGGTCCACCAAATGTGGAGCATAGTGCCAGGCTCCAAGCAACCTCTAAAGCAGGTAGGGGAGTACGATGGGATACACTCGCAAGGCGGGCTGGCTTATAATACCATCAGAAGAACACTTTATAAGCATTCTCAATCGCCAGCACATTGTGGGAGCAGCTAGCTGTACACCCCCAAATAGCTTGCCAGTCTTCAGTAGACAACCGCAAATCCGCACACTTGGATATCAGCGGGCAGCAATGGATTCCCTTATTCCCGACCATAGTTCTGATCGTCTCTCTGTCCCACTCTACATAGCCCTGCCCCTTACTCAGGTAAGCCCGCCGCTCCTATGCTAGCAGGCAGATCTTTTGATCCCACCTTTGGCTATAGTGCCTTTCCGGCTCACATTGTGGTAATGCTGACGGAGGAATGATGTCATGGCAGCGGTTTATGAATGCAAGTAACGCCAACAAGGTATGTGATGGCTGTTTATGTGTTCCAGGAAATTTATTTAACTCATCTTTTTTTCCTCTCTCTGATTGTTGGCCTCCATTCATTCAGTTATTGAGATGATTTCTGGGTGCTGCTACTTTTTGTCCCTCTATGTTGTTCACATTTGACTGGCTCCCATTACCTCCTCTTGTGATTGGCTATTGTTAGGATCACATTTGCCATTTAGTGTATACATTCTGACTGGGGTTAGCTCTGAAGAAGGGGTTATTTTCCCTGAAAAGCATCAGGTCCTTTGGTATGGTTTATTTTACCGCTTGTCTCCATCATGTACATGTGAGTAGTTTTTTATTTGTACACATTTTCCTTTGAAAAACGTTATCACACATGGAAAGGGAGTTGTCCTTATGGTTTTTTTTTTAGATACAGTATGCATAGTTAATATTATCACTCTAGGACAAGAAATGTGTTAATGGCAGAATCACCATGCAAACATAAAGGAGAAAATAGAAATAGAAAACTAGTGCAGCCACCACATCTAAGCACTGGCAAACTGCAATATATGTAAATATGTTACTTTAATGAAACCTGGAAGTGTATTTATAATGTAAATATATATTCAATGTATAGGTACAAAATAGCTCTGGGGCACGTTTGCTGGATGGGTATAGACGGTTTATGCATCGTAGCCATAAGTCACAAAGTTTCAGGCTTAGTGTGCCCTTCCTGAAGTGCCGACTACTTACTACTATAAGTACATTTTCAATCCTGTCCAATTATTAATAGAGCAATAAATGGTTTTGCTAATATGGCCTACTTATTTATGAAAAATTATGTTTGCCCCATTCTTTAACGTTTTATTTTTGAACTACTGACAAATCATGGTAAATTGTTGTGCAAGTTCCAGGAACTCTATACCTTTAGGTGAATGTATTATTGTGAACTTTCAGCACTGATTTTTAGCTTTTACTTATAATTCATTTTCAGGAGAAATGCTTTCAGAAGTGTATTTACTGCTGCATTTATGTGAAATAAATTGCCAACAAGCCATTTCAGATTTCTATTTCAAATACATTTTGTCCAATTATTTTCTTATTTTAACATAAAGTTAAATTGACTGGTCTACCCATCCCTGACTGGGCACAGCCAGCATTTCTTTTGATTAAGCTTTTAAATTATAAATCACAGACCTTGGAGACATAATGGACATCCGTAGGGGACTAGTGGCAATTTTTAAAGTGTAACAATGCATGTCACTTTTCTCTTCAGATCCTGCTGTGTGTAAACAAAACAGGAAAAAACAAAACCAGTACCGGGTCCTTTCTTTCTCCTTTCTTCCCATTATTTAAACATCTCAATCCAAACTGAGGAAAACACACTTTTCTAATAAACTGTCACAGACAATCTACGGGAGGTGAGGCAATGATTGCTACGTTGATTTTGTTCTATTTTTGATTAATGAAAAAGACCAACGTTCAGTCATTCAATAAATTTGTGTTAATTCCCAATGATTTTATTTCAAAGTGCAGTTTATATTCCTCCCACGTGTCCATTTATGAAATATAACCCTTTTCATATGCACAATATCCTTTGTCATACTGAAACCAAACATATTTATTATACAGGAATTTTAATACATTTTTTACAGCATGGTTTTGTGTCCTAGGCAACTGCCTCTACAGCTGCCCCTCCCTTCCTATGGCTGGACTGCTTTTACAATAAATACATATATATACACATATACACATATATATATATACACGTATATACATATATATATATACACACACACATACACATACATACATGTCATGGACTGGCAATAAAAATAATTTGATGTATGTACATATCCATATACTACATATTATCATAACAGTATTTCTTTTTCATATAACCTCATCAGAGGATCATCAGTTTGTAGCAATTACAACATTGTAGTCCTTTGTAGTCCATTTTTCGGTGACCTTGAGGCCAAGTGCTTCCTACAACTGCTTAGTAGGGTTGAGATCTGGCAAAGGTGAAGCCAGTCAAATAAAGGCAGTAATCTGCCTTCCTGTTTTTTCACCAGTGTGCTTTGCATAGCCTAGCAGTACACTTCAGATCATTGTTCTTCTCATCTTGAAATTTGTGCTGACCGGAGAGGGGTGGCATGGTGATGTAAAATAGAGTGGTAACCTTTCTGATTCATAATTCTTTACAGTCTGTGTAATTCCCCCACCTTTCTAGTGTCTACGAAGCCCCATACCATAACATTTAATTTGCCATGACAGAGGGTGGTATTAAGCACTACTCTTTCATGATTCAGAAATGTCAAATGTGGACTCATCATAATACTCTTTTTAGTAATCCACTATTTAATGTATGTGTTCTTTTGTACTTTATTTTAATTTTCCAGTTTGGCTCTTGGTTGTATTAAAATGAATACAGACTGTTCTAATTGATGCTGCAGCCTTGTTTATTGCTTTTGCCATACTAAAGAATCTTACCAACCATGGAATGTCTCTAATATTGTTCTGATAGCGGCATCATCAAACTTCCACATCTAACCTTAAGCTGGGTGTACACTGTCAGATTTTTCTCATTCATCTTTGGTGCTGAATGGAATAAAAAAACAGATTCCTCTAGCCACATCCACTATCTATTGCTGTTCACTCAACAATTTTCCGCCTAGTTTCTTCAATTTTTCAATTGAAGGATGTCGGGCAGGAGCCAGAAGACGGGGTCACCCACTATGGAAATTTTGACCAGCTTTAGGTGCATTTGAATTATTTTCTGTCTTATAGAGAACATCTTGAAATGTTAACTGGGATTTAACAGTGCCCTGATATATTTATTAGTTGTTTTGCATTGCATCTGAAAAACAGCAGTACACTTCCTGTGCTTCATCACTGTTCTGCCTACAACCTCATGACTACATATCTGCAGTGTGAAAACATTTACTTGGTTATTCACAAAAGGGTGAAGAGTTTGGAGAAGACATTAGAAGTGAACAATCTAGGAGAATGTAGCTGAACTGGAAATTTAGTTGAATTGGCGAATGTTTCCAAAACAGCTATTTTGGCCTATATTGTTCACTTCTCCTGCCTTCTCCAAACTTTTCACCCGTTTGTGAATAACCCTGTTAATGATGTAACTACTCAGACCTGCAGAGCAAAAATATTTCTGTTTGTGCTTTATTCTATGTATCTACACTTCCTCCCTCTCCCCTCTCTCACTAGTTGTTAGGGGGGGGCAGCAAGTAAATGCCATGCCTCTACCAAGATGGCTGCCTCCACACAGAAACACAGTGTAGAACAAATCATAGAAAGTCAATAAAAGAAAAAAAATCAGCTAAAGGGAGATCATTTGCAAAACTGGTGACTAGTCCTTTGTCCTCTGCTTGCTTTTTCTGATGCAAGCAATGCAGAAAATTTGCAAGTAATCAATATAATTGGATCATACCAATCCATTGTTACATGGGTCATATAAGTAACCTAACACCCTTGTATATTTAAACTGAACTCTTATGCTGGTCCCGTTCGGGTTGATTCAATAAAACTAGAAATTCACGTTGTCAATAGTAATTAATCAAGATTATTTAAGAAATTAACTATGGGCAAACACTGCGATTTTGTGCTAATTTTCTTTTTGTCGGTTTTTAAATAATCAGCCCCCATTAGCTCTTGACTTTAAACTATAATAATCATTTTATTACATACATGATGCACATGTTAATAAATATTTTGCCCTGACATGAAATCATTCTATTGGCAGAAAAATGTTAATACCTGGAATATCGAACATCATAAAACAGATTTCATTGACACATTCCAAAAATGTAAAAAACACATTTTTATTACTTGTAAACAAGAGTCAATTTAGCAATGGCTGGAACTCAGGATAATTTTAGTCTAGCCAAAATACAGATGAAATTGGCAGACCATTTTGGCTGCACAATGTTTTTTTATTTTTCATGCAAATCAAATCAGGCTGCTACTACCAACTCTCATCAAACACTAGAACTTGGTCCAATGAAACAGTGGCTGCGGGGACACACATACAATTGGTAAATATAGTCCTGCATTTTCCAAAATGACATTAATACAAATAAAATAAACATTCAGTATACACAAATAGGAAGAACAGTGGGTGAGCACAGTCAGTGCAAAATTAATACTTTTTCCTAGAATTGTTTTGGAGCCAGTGGTTCATGAGAAAAGGGCCTACTTTTAAATATATTAGATTCTTTTCAGAACATTACTGAAATAAAGAGCATGTGTCTGTATGGAAAAAAGCTATAAAAGTTAATTCAGTTAGGAATAAACAAACATTAAATTAGGGTTAACGACTTAATATAATACACAGCACACATTATGCAACTTTACCAAGTACAGTAACAGGCAATGCAGAGGTCACAGCTATAATGCACGTCCCTCTGAGCTCCATAAACTACATATAATACAAAGCATAAAATTACAAGATTCATATTTCTTTAAAGGCAAAGCATACTGATGAAACAGCTTCTGATTGGAAGTGACAATGTAATGCAATCATCACAATATGCAAAATTATTGTCTATTTTAGAACCAGAGTATAGACTAATATGCCACTGACTTAGTACTGAAAGAACAATTGTGCACAAGTTTAAAAAGCCTTTTCTTTTAGTGGTTCGCCCATAGTGGAATATAGTTCAAGTCTATTTCCAACTGATTTTAAATATTTTGGGCTAAGGTAATTCAAGAACCTGGATCCATAATGTCTTTGGTATTGAGAGTCACAACACCAACATTGTTCATATTATTAGCGATACAGCTGCTTGCCAGGCCAAAGAGTATATTAACATGGCTAGCTGTCCTGGTCAGTTTACACCCCTCAGTTTTCCAGTTAACACACCCCCCACCCAGCCATGTTTTGCTTAATTGAAAGTGGCTCCTGAAGCTCACTTTAGTGGGTCGGGAAACTGGTGTTCCTAGAAAACCGGCTAATTCCCCCGTGTAACTTAATTGTGTGACACTATAAATAACATAATATTGCCATCCAGGGCCGGATTTACTCTCCCTGCCGCCCCAAGGCCAGGTTCCACAATACGTGCCACAAACCCCCCCTCCCCATCAATTGAGAATGGCAACCAGATGGCAGGGCAGGGCGGCGGGGTTAGTTTCAATTTTTTTTTACTGATTCTTTATTTTTATCACTATTTTTTTTAATTCAATTATTTCTTCTAATTTTTGTTTAATGTTTATTTATTTAATTATTTTTTAATCAATTAAATTTTTTTAGATTTTTATTTATCTTAGGGCCTCGGTGGCCTTGTGGGGAATCCGGGCCTGTTGCCATCATTATCAAAGTTCATGAGAGACTGTATATTAGGCATCTCCTGATTAAGTGGAAAGATGATACCCCACTGACCTTGTATGTTAGTTGATTTATATATCATCGCCATAGTGTTTGCCCTGCATAACAAAGTCAACTGAAAATAAAGTTATTGTTCTCCAGTTAAATTATATACTAAATGACACTGCTTTCTTCCATTTCCATCAGTATTTACCACAATTTTCTCTCCAATAGCTGCTGGGTAAATTTGGCAAGTGGTGAAACATGTGTGTCCTTTTACTCTTGGAAAAGGAAATTATCTGTGCCCATACACACAGAAATGACGATCGTTAAAATCTCTGTGCACGGCGATACGGGTCAATGAGACCAGATCTCCGTACTTCCCTCTCACGAATGGAACGTGACAGGGCTGCCCCCTATCCCCATTGATGTATATCCTGGCGTTAGAACCTTTTCTCTGTCATGTTAGACTTAATGGTCAAATAGCCGGACACAGGCTCCATTCGGTGGACCATGTTCTTTATATCCCAGCCTTGTTCTTCCCTTCTTATGCGGGAGTTCAGGGAGTATGGAGCCCTCTCGAATTTGGCCATTAATTGGGCTAAGTCGGCAGCTTTGAACATCACTATACCCCCAGCAGAATTGGGCTTCATCCGAGCCCAGTTCCCATTCAGATGGGAGGAACGTTCTCTGCCCTACTTGGGCACTTTTCTCACCCCTGATCTGGAATCATTATATGACGCCAACTTTACTCCTCTCCTGCTCCAGATTAAACAAGACCTGAAGAAATGGCAGGCTCTCACGGTCACTTGGTTTGGTCGCTGTACCGCGCTCAAAATGACCATACTGCCTAGGATCCTATTCATAATGCAAGCGCTGCCTATCTGTCTCCCGCCAGCTTTCTTTACCCGCCTCCGCAGGCTGTTCTTGTCATACATCTGGGCGAATGGGGCACCCAGAATAAGTAGACGTCTCCTTACCATGCCAAAAGCCTCAGGGGGGATTGGGTTGCCTGACGTGGCCCTCTATTATAGAGCCGTGCACCTCAATAGAGTAATAGATTGGTGCTGCCACTCAGTCCACAAACAGTGGGTGCGCATGGAGGTGCAGGTTGCTTTGGTGCCGCTGACAGGACTCCCGTGGCTATCCGGCGCTATACCGTCAGTGTGCTTCCAGCACCCCACAATTGGGGCCACGCTCAGGATTGTGCGATCCTTTTTAGGTCAACCCGACTCTCCCCGTTCCCTTCCCTGCTCACCCCAGTGATCGGAGATCGGGACTTCCCGGTGGGCCTGGAACACAGACGCCTACGTAGCCTCGTGGGCCTCAACAAGTTTCGCGTCCAAGACTTTCGAGTGGGGGGCTCCTGGATGTCGGGACCTGACCTCCAGACATTGCTAGACCCCCCCCTGGATGTCTGGACTGCCTACCAGCCTAGGCACTTCCTCCTGGCCATTCCTGCCTCCCTTCAATTAGATAGACCCCTGACTCCATTTGAAGACATCTGCGGGCGAGGGGAGCCGGTGCGCCACGCTCTATCTCTGCTCTATAAATTACTAGTTGCACCCCCAGCAGAGTATTCCCCTCAGTACCTGCAGAGGTGGGAGGTGGAACTGGGCTTTCATTCTCCCCCGAACAGAAAGATAACATGCTACATTTTGCCCATAGGTGCTCCATCGCCAACAAATTTCAAGAGCAGGGGTATAAGGTCCTATCCCGATGGTACAGGGTCCCACACGTTCTCCACAAGATGAACCCGGCCATTCCTGACGTATGCTGGAGATGCGGCGCAAAAGGAGGCACTATGCTCCATATTTTCTGGAGTTGCCCCCTGTTGATTAACTTCTGGGCGGAGGTGGGGGACATCATCAACAGCCTGGTGTCGCCGGATCTGGAGATGAACCCAGCGGTGTTCCTCTTGCACTTGACAAAACTAACACGTCGCCAATACAAAGCTTCCCTGTCGTTGCATTTATTAAATGCAGCGAAAGCCTGCATCCCAGCGCTTTGGAGATCGACTCTGGCCCCATCATTGCGTCTATGGCTCACAAAGGTTAACGAGATCTATCTCATGGAGGATCTCACGTCCACTGTCCATAATATGGAAGAGAAGTTCCGCACCACATGGAGAGCGTGGACACATTACATCACCACTGGCCCTTACCTACAAATCATGACCCCGGAGAGGTAAACCTCTATGGTACACCGGGATCGGAGGACCGGTGCCCTAGACTCCTGCTAGCACCACTGGCATGTCCAAGAAAACTGACAGCTGACTGATGTCTGGAGGCGGGTCCTGTAATTAGCAGGCCTGTCTCTCCCTCGTTCCTCTCTCCTCTTCCCATTCCCCCCCTACCCCACACTGCTTACTTCCTTTCAACCTTCCTTCCACTTCTTTTTACTGCTTTGCCCCGCGGGGTACTTGCCTCATTCACCTTACCCTTAGAATGCATACATCTCTACAATCGAAATGCTATGATGCTAGGGCCACAGTGCCCATCCTGGGTCCGCTAGTCTGGTTACCATGCCACATGGAAGGGAGCTAAGACGGGTGGGCACAGCCCAAAGCATTACCACTTGATGCAATAAGGTGACCTAGATGCGCATCCGAAATATGATGTGTACTGTTTCAGCCAGCGACTGATATGTTATTTTCACCAGGACCGATTTATGTTGCTGTACCGCTGAGCCTCAGTGAAGTTTGACTCGTTTAAGAATTTGCTAACTTTAATGACATGTATGCTCATACATTACAAATGTGAATCAGTAGACTGCCTGCGTGCGGCCCTTATTCTTTTGTGCTACATGCAAATGTCTGCTTGTCATTTTGTTCAATAAACACAGATTTAAAAAAAAAAACATCTCTGTGCAATAAAAAATGCATCTGACCACCAGAAGTACTTATAATTGCATTCAAGTGTATCCTAACATGACATGATTCTCACAAGATGTCACACACAATGTTGGAACTTTGGTGCATCACTTGCAAAGATCAGGACATTATTCCTATACTAAAATGTAACTGACCTTAAAGTACTGAAATATCAATTCAGTCACTCATATTTCTCATATTTAGTTTGTTTTTACATATCACTAAAGGCAGCAGATACTGAAAAGAGAGACAGGTGAGACTGAATCTTCTAAGATGTAAATATAGAAATGTAATTCAAAGGGCAGGTATGAAATAATATAGAAAATGTAAGCAATGTTGCTGAGCAGTTGCTGTCATCCTTGTACAGTTTTGATGCAAAGCATTGTCTTATTTATGAAGCCTACCTTTCTCAACGATGTTCTATTAGAACAGAGGATGATTCTGAATGTTTGATCTGAATTTGTACATCTGGTACACCTTGTGGGAAAACCAGTGTACAGGAAATTTCCTGGCACCTCAAAGAGCTTTTCAACAAGTTTAAGTAATGGCTGTGCTGGTCAAAGAATCTTTATAGTAACATAGAGCTAAGAAGCAATATTGTTGAGCAGTTGCTGTCATCCTTGTACAGTTTTGATGCAAAGCATTGTCTTATTTATGAAGCCTACCTTTCTCAACAATATTCTATTAGAACAGAGGCTGATTCTGGATGTTTGATCTGAATTTGTACATCTGGCACACTTTGTGGGAAAACCAGTGTGCAGGAAATTTCCTGGCACCTCAAAGAGCTTTGCAACAAGTTTAAGTAATGGCTGTGCTGGTCAAAAAATTATCATAGTAATGTACAGCTAGGAAGAACTGGAAGAACTGATGCAAATTATATATAGATGTTAAATTTACTTACTTTTGCTATACATTTCAGGAAATTATTTAGCATCCCCACTGTCACAGCACTGATGAACAGAAAAACAGGTGTCATCTGCATTATCGGCATCTGAAATACCCCCTCTATTGTTTGTTGGACAGATGCTTGGCTGCAGTGATAACTAATCACTGCAGCCAAAAAAATCAAAAAGCCCAAAATGTTTAAACAAATGTTGATAGACATGTGATGGGCTAGGTCCCAAATCTTCTCTTTTCCTTACTGCAGGGTATGATGGTCTTTTTTCAGATACCTACAGTACATCACTGCCTGGTTAATGTAAAATCTTCCAATTAGCTGTCCAATGGCAGAGTCCTCTTAGGATTCAGAAGACTACATGATGACGTCATGACGAGCGAATCTGTCACTAAGAGCGCATACTGCAGCTTCGGATTTTAGTAGTTGGATTTACATATACTTTAAGGTTGTGAGTAAATTTCTATAGTGTTAGTTTTGACTGTGATGTAGGGAACCCTGTTGTGTTACAAAAATGGCACATTATGATTTTATAAAAGGCAAAAAAGATGAACATGTACTGGTGACATATCCTTCTACAAAATGTATAGAGTCATAATAGCTGTGACAGAAGGTTTGCTCGAGAACATCTTTTGTTTGCTATAGGTACTGGAACCCAAGAGTTAATTGAATTGGATGTACTTATACTGGTGGTGCAAACTATGTGATAGTCTACCTAATTAGATTTTCGTTTAAGCTGGCCATACACCATACAATTATCTGCAGATTTTTTATGGTCAGATGGAAAAGGTGCAACAGATTCCTCCATCCACACTCAACTGTGTGGATAGAGTCATCTCCACCTGGGCCAATCTGTTGCACTTTTTCCATCTGACTACAGAAAATCTGCAGATAATTGTAAGGTGTGTGGGCACCTTTAAGGTGGCCATACACTTTACAACCATCGCAAGACCTTAGTCTTGCGATGGTTGTAAAGTAATTTAAAAAAGTACAATCTGCCCATCTTGGACAGGCAGATTGTACTCTCGATCATCGCAAGCCCGCCCCCCTGAGGGGCAGGCTTCCGATGACCGCAATGCTGAACGGGCAGTGTGCGCGTGCGCACACCGGCCCGTTCGGCATTTGTCTCCCGAGCACCGTTCAAACCAGCCGAAAATCGAGCAGTGTATGGGCACCTTTAGCCTAGTTTTGGTGGATTGCTGAGGTATTCCTTCACACAGCCCAGCTGTTGGTAGATTTTGTTGATTTCACACATGTGATCATATACGGTCAGGTAGTCTTTATTTTATATCTTTTTGGTGTTATTAAAATCCTAAATAGTATAACCTGTTATGTAAATATGTCAAATCATAGCCTGTACTATATTAGTGATTATTTTGTAAACATCCAGCATTTAAGTTTAAATTTGTAAATCTCTAAATAACACATAACATGTAAATGAAATAAATGAAACACTCCATATTTTTAAGAATTGTGCATGTTTGACTAAATAATTGTTTGTCAAATCTAGATAAAAAAAGAATGTGTTTTGAAGCTTTATTGAAGTTTTTCTTTCCTCCCAGAAGCAAAGAAAACCATCTGTGATAACCTGTTTGAGTGTTAGTTTTCTACAATAAAATTCAAAGCACATTTTCCTGTTAGTGGATTATACCATATGTCACTTTTTGCAACAGTGCTACCATGTTCAAAAATAAGGACAGTCATTGAAAACATCGGGGGTTTTTTTTCTTTTTTTTTAATGTAAACTGTACAAAATAATATAAATAATATATTACTTTGCTCACACCATGTAAAGAGATCTATATAGGCAGTTCAAAAATCTGTGTTTTTTTTATAAACAACGTCTGCTGTTTCTTGATTTAAAAATGTATTTTTTTTATTTTATAGGTTTGTTACAAAACAAGTAATTTTACTGTACTATGTTTATATCTAATAGAACAAATGTAGTACCTTACCCCAGGGATAAATGGGTCTGTTGCTAGATTTTAGCAAAAATATACTGGTATTGAGTAAATATTACTTTTTTTCTTATGGTTACAGTTTAATGGTGTACATCTTAAAAAACGTATTTATATAAGATCATTATTTTACATATAAACATTGAATGAAAGGTACACTTATGATGTATTATTGTTTTTCTAAAAATAAAGCACAGCAGAAGATTTTTCCTATTGGACTATGAAAATTAATAGGGAGCTGGGTCAGAAAGGGAAAGAAGAAGGTGGCGATAAATGAGTTTGCCAGAAACTGATTCTCTAACCACTAGTACCCACTGTTGTCTACTGAGTGTTGCAATGACCACATGTTGAAGTTCAAACAGTGGATTGGCATATTACAAATCTTCAGCTGTTAAAAATCCCTTGCCACAAAGTCAATGGGATCCCCAACCTCCATGCAGCAGAAATGCCCCATGACAGCCTATGACCTGTAGCCAATGGGGACTTTTACATCATCTCTAACTATGATACCCAAACAAAGGTTTGTCTCTCATGGATTTAGATGGGGCAATGACTGCAACAGGATGGTTCATAAGGAATACTTACCATCTTGATGCAGGCCTCATACCTACCCCTACTGTTGCTGTATAGGTGCCTACCCCAGGACAATGAGACACAGACATATAAAGCAATCTATTTAGTGACATGGTCTGCAGTCAATGTTATAGAGTTCATATCATACTTTGTGATTTCTTTGACTGCTAACTCTACACTGGAGATCGACAAAGTAGTAATGCAAAATCCACGTGCGTGACATTAGATATATTTGTTTACAACGTATATTTACTGTAAGAATTGTTGAGAGGCCATGTAACATGGCATTGCAAACACACACATGTGTATTAAATAGGTGGAGAAACTGGTGATTTTGTAATGAGCAGGGGAATTAATAAATTGCAATAGGCAGATACAACAATAAATTATCTCTTAAGCTAAGTTCCTGGCACTGGAAAAGTGGCAACATTCATACCGACTTTTCTGAATGTGACTGTAGAAAGTGATGCATTAGATTGGTGTGCAATAATCATGCACCATAGAAGTGGTAGAATAAGCTTTAATAGACATAGGGAAGCAACAGAAATCAGCTCCATCTCAAAAACATCTAGCTGTACATATGACTTCTATCAATAACTTTCAGGTAAAGACTAGATCTTAAGGCAATAAAAAGTCTATACCCTGCACAAAATAAATGGCACAAGCAGTAAGAAATGGGTGCCCTTCACTGATCATGCATTTAAAATCATCTCTTCCTAATGTGGCTTAGTCATTTTTCTTAGGCATGAACGTTTGGTGTTAGAATATTGTGAGGTGTTGTTCAGTTAGTCAAATGTGTGGCATAAAAGGTAAGCTAAGTTGTAGTGTCTGATGTTAGGGTTTTCCAATCCTCCATTCAATTTCGCTGCTATTAGCTTGCAAAGAGATATGGGGTTAATTTATAGTTCTGTAGGAACCTGGCAACTACTGACTACAACATTTTAACATACTTGTGTTTCAGCAAAAGGGGTGTAGTTTGAAGGGGATAAAGCAGTCTGGAAAAACTAACCATTTTGAATAAATGTCCTTTCCCAAATAGAAGTGGAGGAAGACTATTTCAATTCTTACTCTCTAATTCCTTAACAATTTTGGTAAAACATTTGTAATTTAATTGATTTAAAGTGGAAGGATGGGGAAATATGTATTTTAATGTGTCCCTTGGTAGGCAAGAAGCCCCCAGTATGCATCAAAATTTTAGGAGAGTGGGGGTGGGTCAGCAGCACACTGGTCTATATTAGTATAGCCTGAGGAATTCCCAAACTCTGTTAAGATGTCTTTTATTTTAGGTACATCCTCCTTCACTGTAGAAGTAAATATCATCAGCACATAGGGCTGTCCGAACCTCCTTCCTTCCATTCCTTATACCGTATAAACTATGGGTGGTCATATGGTAACTAGAGTAAGTCTCAATTAACAGGTACAAAGTAATGGGGAGGGAGGACACTCCTGACAAGTTCCTTTTTGTAAGCAGATATATGGGGAGAGGTAGCCAGGGGTGTGAACCCTAGACCTGGGCAAGTTGTATATTTGCAAAAAAGTGACAAAAGATCCCCTGAAGCATTCATTCCAGGACTTTGAAAAGCCCACTTATGTTTTGCATTATGTTTTGCATTACTATTGATGAGGGATATCAACCTAAAAGACCTTGGGACTGTAGGATCCTTTATCTTTTTTGAAAAACTTTTATATAGGCTTAATTTCCCTTAGGTACTCCTCACCCTGCCATTTATCAATATAAAGACTGCCTGTAGTATAGCTGCTATCTAATCCTTTAATAGTTATAGAAGTCCACCATAAAGTAAGTTGGCCCTTGGGACTTTACCTGCTGCTAAAACTGCTATTGTTTTAGCCACCTTAGCTGATGTAATAACGGCATTTAGGCTTTTCAATTGAGTCACCGAAAAGCTCTGTGAGCTTTCACCATCAAATAAATTATGACCCTCTTTGCTTGGTCTACCCACTCAATCATGTAGAGGAAATGGTATATTCCTCTCATATTGCATTGATCCATTTCAGATCAGTAACAATACCTCTCACTCAGAGAGGCAGTGATTGTGGGTTGGCGGCTTCCTCCCTTGAGATAGGTTGGCCAACAGTTTTCCACACTTGTTCCCAAATTTATGGTATTGTAGATACCACAGGGATTTGGTGGATGTTTCAAAGGTGATCTGATCTCGATCTAGTCCACTGATTTTTACTGGTTTGAGATAGCTGAGATTTTAAAATGGAGTATGCATTACTCCAAACATGCACTTATTTTGAACATGTGAGCTATTAATATCTCAACTGAAGCACATATATATATATATACAGTATATATATATATATAGTA
>NW_017306576.1:1076095-1079252 GCF_000935625.1 Nanorana parkeri
TATATATATATATATGTGTGTAAAAGCTTTAGAGCACTACTTCCAAGTGGATGGAGCAGATTTAAGGCTCACACCACAAAAGGAGAGGAACCCCGGAATGTAATGTTTTGAATTTTGCTTAGCGGCAAATACATACTACTAATTTCAGCATTTTGTTTTTCCATGAAAGCAGTAGGTAATAGTTCTAATTTCCCTTTAGGTCCAAAAATATGAGTAAAAGTTTATCCCCTTTAGCATGTTCCAAAAATAAGACTGTGCTCCTTTTACAGCAACCAGTAAAGTAAATAATGAATGATTAATATGCACAATATAACTGACAACTCTATCTTTGAACAACTGCATATGATAAAACATTACCATGAGAGCCTGTTTTACCCAAATAATAATAACAACTACTTAAACCAGTGAACTACACTAGAAAAAATGAATATAGTCACCATGGACAATAACTGCATTATGCTGTTACCTATAGATCATTGTCTAGTGTGTCGAGGCTTGCATCAAAGGGGATTCTAAAAGGATGGATTTTCACATTTTGATAGACAGGAGGTTAAGAGAAAATTGAAGACAGAGTAAAGAGAGAAGCACACTGATGTTGCAGCAAATGACTGAACAAAAAACTTAGTAAAGTACTGCAAAAGATCTTGGCTGTTCTCTTGATACGTCCTTGTCAGTGAATTTGTTCCATTCACATGTCAATTGCCAAGCAATTCAGTTCAAACTACCTACTGATTTATTGAAAGCATTTTAAATTATTTAACCTTGTCACTATAGAGTGGGATTGCAAGAGCTTTCACCTGTCAGTAAGCTAGTATTTTTAGAAGGAGGTTAATGTTGGCAGCCTTCCTATTTTGCTTATGACAGGTTTACTTTAAAAATGGTGTCCCATTTTCCACCTGAATTCTTTGTTTAGATTAAATGAACAACTGAGGAGTCGCCTTTGTAATGGGATTGTGGGAGACACAACAAACCTGAAACGCCTGTTTGTCTTTAAAATATGATGTTTTGTGTGCTGGCAAATTTGAAAAAACACATGCAAAGCCTACTTGGCCACTGTAAGTACATTTGCTTACATTTGTGGCTGCATGATCATAAGAATGTGGAATTTGTATTTGAAGAAACCCCAAAAACTAAAGTATGGAGTAACAACACAAATATGCCATCCCTTGAGTTTTTTAACCACCTTAAGTTTAAAAAACAAAAATACCAGTGCAAAGAGCACCACTGTAATTTCCATAGTTAGGGCATTCATTTTTTTAAACTCTGTTTATTGATCTCAAAACAGTTGTAGAACATTCACAAATGTTTTAAGGTCATTATTTGGGCTAAAAGAAACCATAGTCTTGTTTTTTAAAATCATTTGCAAGTGTCATCATGTTTCTGCTAAGGACTGGACTCCAGTGACAAGATTTACACACCGAGATTCCGACCCTTACTACTGGTATATGACTAGATTTAGGCCGAACCAAATATCAGTGGAATATTGTATCATAGCCCTCATTTACTACTGTAACAGCCTTATCTGTAATCTTTCCTTAAACTGACTATGTCACGGCATTTGGTTATAAATATATAATTTAATTTCATTCAGCTTTTCTTGTCATTAGACGTCCAATCCAGCCAGTTATGGTCAAATCTGTAAATGGGGTTAGAATCAGTAACCATCAATGTTTCCTGAGATAAGGTTTCTCCAGGTATAATGCCTCAGTGCACAAGCATGCGTGTGCAGGCTGCATTGTTGTCTATGTTTATGCCAGGATAATTCCAAATAGCAGTTGTTTGGCAATCAAATTACTTGGACTGAGCATCATATATTGATTTTTTTAGCCCGTGCACTTACTTGCCACTGTTTACAGAACACAGTGCATAATTCTATTTCCTACCTATGTCTCTTAACATTCCATGTATATGTCATATTTAGTTTTTAAGGCAACAGATATCTAAAAATCTTCATCTCACACCACTTTAAAGCCCCCGTGTGTTCTCAATGTGTAAAGATAACTTAGGAGACCATGGCACTATTTAAATAAAGAATAATAATTATCATCATTGTCATAATTATTTAGCTTTAATTTGCAGTGATAATTATGTTCCTCATTTATCACTCTACTAACATATGCAGCAGGGACTGGTTAAATGAAAATTATTGGGGTGAAGAGCAAAAGGAGCATAGAAACAAGAAAAACTGTGTCATTTGGGTTAGAAATGTTAAAACGTTAGTTGTTTTAGGCACGTTAACGCTGAACTCCACAAAACAATGCAATTGTGTACTTTAAAAATAATGTACTTCTACATACAACTAACAATATGTTCCTAAATCCGTTTATCTTCCTCGGCACACCAACACTCAAACTAGAAGTGTGAGGGGCAGCAGTAGCACCCAATTATGTTTTTCTGCATGCGCATGTGCCTACAAGGAACATGCTGATAGAAAAGGAGAACAGAATGAGCAGAGTTGATTACTTATCATTATGTCCCTGCTCCTTCATTGTCTAATCAGCAGACTGCAGATAAGTAGGCGACTGCATGGTTTTCCTCAAAACATAACTAAACTCTAACCTGAACTTCTCCTATCCTGTTGCTGATGGGCCAAAGCTAATGTATGGTATTTTCTTTCAATTCCTCAGTATTCACCTTTTTGGCTCTTGAAGTCCAGCACTGTGCTTGCCCAGTACATTCCTCACATTCCTCTTGGTTGCTTCAGGTTGTACCACCCTTTCCAACGGACATCTTGTGATGTTTTGCACTCCATGTGCACCGCAAGGTGTAATTGCTGGTGCACTGTGTGCCAGATTAGAGTCAACAGGAAACAAGCATCCTAGGATGACTCTCTGCTTCTGCTTATGGTAGAAGTTTATGGAGCGTTGTCACCCTAGAAGTAGAAGTCTGTACACTGGTAGGATAACCAGGCAAGAAAACTCTGATATTGAAGGAAAGAATCCTGAAAGAGTGTCACTTCTGTAAAGAGTGGAGGATAAGCTGCAATGTAATGTATTTATTAGGTTTTGTAACACTTCCACCATCAAAACAGTGTCATCTGGCTGTGCTGTCCAGCAAATTTATATGGATAGAAGTGGCTGGAGGGAATTACAAATCTTAAACGAGAAGATAGTTGAAATATGTGTATTTCAATTATATATATATATATATATATATA
>NW_017306576.1:1080472-1107956 GCF_000935625.1 Nanorana parkeri
TATATATATACATTTCCCTGGAGTTCAGCTTTAACACTTATGTTCTTTACTGGTGAGTACAATAGTGTTACTTTCCCTAAAACCCTATTTGATGTAGTGCCATATCGTTGTATTGTTAGCCACACAAAAATTGCACATAACAATAATTCTTCATTTACATTGGCATTTTCTTGATTTTCTGTGCTGTTGCCCAATGCCCCTATCAATATCAGCTGAATTACAGTATTTGACTAGAAATATTTACACCTCCGGAGTGGCAGAACATGTTGTTATTCTGATGGCATAGCTTGGCTGCTTGTTACTGAGCACATGCTTTGCAGATTAGCCTGTTTGTATAGCCAATTGAACATGTGCTCCATTAAATATTTAAGCATCCTGTTTTAAGGATGGAACAGAAGACATCATCTGCCACTGTGCAGCAGACAAGTGAGGCCCCCAGAGCCCATTACCATAGGTTACAGAAAATGTTAATCAGTGCCAGTGCAGTTAAATAATGCATCTTTTGCAGATGGCAACTACAACATCTACTCACAGATGTGTCTTTCAGTCCCTAAGGTGGCTATATCACAGGACTTGTCAAAAACAGTCAAAACTGAGGTTGGCTGTGCATATTACCACTGCATTTATGCCACACAGCAGTCAGTGGGAAGACGAGAACGAGAAAAAAAGAGAAGGTGCCTCAGCAAGCACTAGTATTTCATTTAACTAAACATTTAAACTTAATGCAGTTCACCAGGCTCTCATTCAATCATATTTTTAACACTTGTAGTCAAATATTTCAGTTATGGATTATCGATTCTTGTATTATTGGTAATGTAGGCACTTAATATTATTAAGTATTTTAATAGTTATAGTACTTATCAGTACTCTAAAATGTAAAACTGCTTTTAAAAATATGAAAGCTGATCAATTTATAGATAACTGTGGCACAGAACTGCTGCTGAGATTAAATTTTTATTTTCTCTGTCCTTAACAAGTTATAATGGACCTTTCATTAAATTTACAAGCCTGCATTAAAGATTCCTGACATGGCAGAAATAAAAAGCTCTAATGTTCATCATTAAAAAATAGTCTTGGAGCTCCATTCTGGTGACTTTGACTAGGCCAAGATGATGTCATCAGTCTGCTAGGAAGGAAGAAGTATTTTTTCAGGTACCTCTCCCCTATAGGTCACAAGGTAAGTTACTGAAGCAGGGGCCGATTTGTGGCATCCATTTGTAAACACAGCCAATAACTGCAAAGACACCAGTATTTATATGGTTGTGTCATCTCTGAGCCACCACCTCAGTCCAGGAAGTAGATGCTGACCCTTGATGATGCCTGTACAAAGGAAAAAGCAAATGAAGACATATATGAAAACTAGGGCTACAGCGATACCGATACTAGCATTGGTATTGGTGCCCATACCGAGTATTTGGGCGAGTACTCGTACTCGCCCAAATGCTCCCAATGCCTATCCCAATACTGGGAACTTCCTCTATCAGGAAGCCAGGTGGTGAGTCATTACATGCCGCCCGGCTTCCTGATTGGCCAGGAAGCCGGCTCCATGCTGCCTGGTAACTCCCGCCGCCCAGCTTCCTGATTGCTTGGGAATCTGGTTAATCAGGAAGCCAGACGGGGAGTCATTACCCACTCCCGGGTTCCTGATTGGCCAGAAAGATGGCTCCATGCTTCCTCATCACCTGGTGACAAGCTAGCATGGAGCTGGCTTCTTGGCCAATCAGGAAGCCAGGTGGGGAGTCATTAATAGGACTTCTGGTATTGGTATTCAGTAGGGATTCACCGATACCAGTTTTTTAGGTATCGAGTACGAGTACCGATATTTTTTTTCTGTATGCGACGATAACGAGTACAGAGTACTGGTGTCTTGTGCTCCAATTATCAGGAAGCTAGGCTTCCTAATTGCCTGTGATGCCAGTGTTCTAGCGAAAGAACACCGGTTTCACTTGCCAAGGTTGCCTGGCTTCCTGACCAATCAGTAAACCGGGGTGGCAAGTTATGAGGTGCTGTCCGGCTTCCTGATTGGTCATGAAGCCAGGCTACCTAGCAACAAGTGAAGCCGGCTTCCGGAGGTAAGTATCAGGGTAAATACTCTGTATCGAGTACCGAAAATAAATATCGCTACTTGTACTTGATACCAAAAAAAGGTATCGGTGCATCCTTAATGAAAACTATATCTGACACTGGATCCATTTAAAGGACACTGGAAGCATAAGCAGATCTTCCCCCATACCAGCTAATTTTGTATTAACCACCATCACTTTATATACGTATTTGTTTCAGTATTCCTACTGTTTGTTTTAAACAGACATTTTCCATTTTAAACCCTTTAAATGTACTTTCCTGTGTGCCTAAACATCCCTTTAGTAATCTTCATACTGCCCCATGTGTAGTCTAGAATCCCCAGAACTTCCAGAAGCTGAAGTTTGCTTCCCTCCACCCATTATTCCACTGATCTAATAGGGTTATTCTCTGCTCAACCTTGAGGCACCCTAATGTATGGTGGGATGGAGGGGTTTTGCTAAAGCTCCTGTGAGTTGAGGAAGTTGAGTGCCTCGATTACAGAATGTAACTAGATTTTGCTGTTCCCAGACAAAGCACCTCGTGGGACCTAAGGTTCAACATTTGTGTTATCTTATTTTTTTAGAAACAATGACAGCTTCACTTTAAAGCTGAACGTAGGGCATATTAACCTAAACCTATATTTATTTTTCAATCGTCACAACGAATACAAATCCATGCCATTTTAAACCTAGATATTACTTTGTAGTAATGTAGTAATAACATCATAATTGTGCTGCCATTAGCCTGTGCAGATAGCAGAGCCATGAGTAGGACCCAGCATGTCCTCACAATGCCTGGAAAAAACTTCAGTGGGCGTATACAAGACCACTGAGAGAGAGTAGCATTGACTGGTCTGTACAACAAATTGCTGCACAGAGACAATGTGCAGGAGTTGTTTCATGATGAATAACTGCAGAAATCTGAGAGGAATACACAAAGGACACTAAGATTTAGATAAGAATACTTGAATCTTGTTTTTAGCTTTAAGAACAACTAACTTAGTTTCAACAAATATGGGTGGTATTGACTTGATTAGGGGTAAAGTTTTGATAAAGTGGAAGACATCAAGGTGTAGAAAAAATGTGGTTGCATGCTAAAAGGTGTGGTAGTTAGGTCCATCCCTATAACAAGGCAGCCTGAGGCAGTTGCCTCAGGTGGCATTTCTATGGGGGGCGGCCACAGCATCCCAGGTTGCTCAGAGCTCTTAGCAACCTGTGACACTCTGTGTGGCTTTCCACCCAACTCGCTGACATCACCAGTTGCCAGGAGTTGAGTGGGACACTCTGCCTGGCATCCCACTGAGCTCCTGGCAACCAGTGACGTCAGTGAGCTGGGCGAACACCGGACAGAGCAGCTAACAGTTTGGTCTGGCATGTCCCTATTCCCCTACCTCGCAAGAACAAATCAAGAAGAGCAACCTCCAGAATGACAAATCGGGGACAGCATGAAATGCTCCCCCACCCCACCTCCGGTTACAACAGCCCCAGGCGGAAAAGACTATAGGGACAGCCTGGTTCTAAAAAAGGGTCAAGATATTCAAGACAAGGGTAAAGAGAACAAGGGAGGAAGTGCAGCAGTTGTTGATGGCAGTAATCGTAGTCCTGTTTAATTTGAAACGTGAGTGTTTCCTTTCGCAATCTAATTTCCTTTTACTATAGTTTTCTTTTACCAATGTTTTAAAAACCAGCACCAGTAACTGCAGATTGTGTGCTGCTTATTTTTTATCAGGCTGCGGAATAGTATTTAGAAGAGAATGAGGTTTGTTCCCAGAGACAAGGTAACCTGGAAACAAAACAGGATAGCTTTTAGGCCTAGTAATCTGCATAGAATATCCCCCAGCAGTAATGCTGTCATCTTTGCTCTGCATTTATGGTGGTGCCTTAGCAAAAGCTGTCTTTCACTGTCAAGTACAATAAGAAGTGTTGGTCAGTTTAAATTCCCTCGTTGATCAGAGTTATGTCTTGTGAACTGCATGTGCCTCGGGCATCTCATGCATCATTTAAACTGCTTTGTACATGTCAATAGGTGGAAAAGCATTAGATCCCTTGTAGACTTAGCCAAATCCTCAAAGATATATGTGCCATGTAGTATCTAGGATGCAGTTTCAAGGCTGTTGTACTTTTTACACCTGCTTAGCTGGAGCTGAAGGTGTTGCCAGAAGCAGAATTCCCAGGGAGCTTCAGCAATCTGATCACGTACACCAACTGATTCTTCTTTACACAAGATTTTTTTATATCACACTGTTCCTGCTCATTTGAAAGTCTGTGTATGTATGAATTTTAATATAGCATCTATATATTGATTTTGTTCATACTTTGTATATAGTAGAAAGTCTATGCTTTATATAGTGAAAAGAACATGAATTCCATAGTGTTATAAGCATACAAGTACAGTGAATGGCATATAAAGGAAATATCCAATTAAATAATAAAAAAAATAAGTGTTGATGGCAAGGGTTGTAGCAATCTTTTGGCAATCGGTGCCTTTCTAGTCTAAAAGATTGTTTGTAAGCTCAGCTAAAGCAGTAAAGGTTACTGTGTATCTTTAGCTATACAACTTTTTAGTTTTTGACAGTGTGGAGAAGGGTTACAAACTGTCAGTTTTTACTGCTCTCTAAGACCCCCAATGCAATGATTTTGCTTCCTATCTTGGGAATGACGGGCCACCAGAGAGAAAGTCAGGGTAATTCTCCAATAGGGACACAGACAACAATTAAAACATATTTTTAGTAGTGTCCTGGAAGGCTGAAACCCCTGTTTGTTTGCTTGTTTTTGTGTTTTTTGTATTGCTGTCTGTGTTTTGTATTGCTTTCCTCACCTCCTGACTTGGTGACAACATAACCAAGGGCAGGAAGTAAGAAACATTTCTCCAACAAGCCAACAAGGTCTGCCAGTAAAAACTGCTAAAAGTAAAAACTTCCAAAGGAACACATTTAAGAGGTGCTGGAATTACTGAGCTCACTGAAATCCTCCAGATGAAGGAAAGTTTTCAAATGAGCTCACTGGCACTGGCAAGGCATCTTCAAAACCAGACAGGCCTTTCTTGTTGTGTAACCAGAAATGTCTCAAAGTTTAGAAATGAAGGGAACCAAACCAAAAGCTGAAAAATTCCAAACGTTCCTTTAACTGTTCAAAAATCGCTTAACCAACCAACTCCTTTCAGCGGCAACAATACTTCCCCTTCATCAGAGCTTAAGATGGGATAAGGTTTTGATTGGACTTAAGATACTATAACCAAATGGATCTCATAACGATATGATTAAAAAAAAAACTTCCTCTCTGGTAAACAATTTTCACTGGAACAGAAATGGAAAGGAAATATCTCTAATGTAGCCACATATAGTAGTAAACTATCTGAAAAAAAGATTTTGACATACACATTAAGAACTGCATTGATACCATTGTGGTAAATGCATTTGGCGCTTGGTGCTTTGTGGTACCATTCATTTTGAATGGCACCCTAACGTATCTCCACAACACACCTGAATTGCGGCACACCATAACATGTGGTAATGCATTGTGATCAGCTGTGTTGTAAAAAAGGTGCAAGTATGTTCTCTGTCTACTCTGATACGTTGGCAGCCATTCAAGATGATGCAATGTACCAAAGCAGACTGGGCCCTAAAGACAGTTGTATTTTGCTAAAGCTGCAGCTTTAATAGAACAATTTTAAAAAGTTGACTGCATATTGGCAGGGAGGCAAAAATTGCACAACACAACTGTCAACCTCTTCACTGCTATCCAGCCCCCTCCTGGTGGACAACAGATATCTACCTACCCTCTCCCCCTCTCTCCCTCTCTTTACAGTCATACATTGATTTATTTTCCAGCCAAACAATGTTTCTGTCTTGACTCTTAAGAACCTACCCTCACACCTTGTGCAGGAAGTGTAGTTCTGGGGATAGTCAATATAAATTGACCTGTTTCCTACTAAAGGAACAAGGGCAAGGTAAAAAAAAAATGTTGTGGCATGCTCAAGAGGGGGCGAGGAAGATCTAGGGGTATATTTGGCTAATGCCTGGACACACGCTAAACTCAGTAGTTAAATTTTAAAAATGCATTCAAGTACACTATTAACAAAAATTAAACTTATTTGTGCATCACTCACCTGTAGATCCTCAAATCATCACTAAATTTATGCTGACACTGTCATTCATTCTGGAGGTTGGCTACTTTTGTTCCCCATGGTCCCCGTGTGTGTTGTAAAGTAGACACACCTCCAAGCTTTCTCCTGTGATAAACTATAATTTCAATAAAAATTAGTAAATTAAACATGAGATTGGAATGGGGAAGGCAACGCTAAAGTTGTTACTATGAAAGATAATAATTAATGTGGTATTGCGTGGCAATCCCATGGTGGAATTTGGTATTGTGATCACCCAGGATTGTCAGCCAGAGGGGCTGAGGGGTTTCAGTGAACCAGTGTTTTTACAGGGAATGAGTTGGCTTTTCAGTTCTTTTCAGATTTTCTGGATTCTGCTTGAAATCCTGGAACTGAGAGATTTCAAAGAGAATTGGGTCTGTGTTTTGCTAGTGACCAGCACTTGTTTGCACAGCTGTCCACAGCCCTTATGGTAAGGGTGCTTGTTACTAGGGTGCAGGGCTTTAGCTGGGAGACAGCCAGACTGTGAGAGTTGAAGCTGGGAGGCTGAACTTGTGTTCATTTGACATTGATGTAATGCTCAACAACCCCTGCAAGGGTATCTGATGTGGATGTTTTCAACTTCTGTTTAAATAAAAGTGGGGTACCAGGCCCTTAAAAAGAAGGTATTGCACGTGGACTGCATCCTAAAAAACGCTCACCATTGTGCTAATATCCCCAACATATCACACTCAGTTTTGTTTTTCTTACAGCTTTATAGCTAAATATTCCTTATTGTAAAAGGAAAAACATTTTTAAAATATCAATTAGGTAGGGCAAAACATACGTACTGTATATGTTGGCTGCTTAAAACAGTTCCTTCTTTAACAGCTGTTGAAGGAGGTGTGATAGGGTCTTGGGAATGTTATGTGAACCTTCTCAAAAATTAGATATGGGCTACTACAAAGACTGTCACAACAAAGCAAACAAGAATGTACAGTTTGTCATAGTTCAAGGATAAAGATTAACATTTGGAAGATTTCAGTCAAGAAGAAAGTGTTGTCCCAAAGAAAACAACATCTGCTTACAAAGCTGAATGAATGCCTAGATTGTTATAAACCTTGTGATATATTCATATGGTGTGCTTTAAGATTTAAGGTTCTTTTTTGTTCATTCTCTGCTATACATTGGAGATGACCCTGCTGTCATTTGAAATGCTCATTCATTATATCTCATAACCTATCCTTTAATTGAGAAAGACAATAAACCAAAACCCTATTGACCATCAACATAACGGTACTACACTATTCTGAAAAGCCTGTTCCAGCATATATATAAGTTTACATTTTATATTGCATAATTAAATAGACATCTGAAATAAACAGATCAGTTTTAATTTAATCATTTTAGGAGACATATCATTTTCTTGGCATGACAAAAGGCCTACTCAGGTTTAAATGTCTGTACAAAAGTAATACTTGAAGATATAAAACATGCAAAAGTAGATAATTTATTATGTATTTAGTTGGAGAATGCATAGTGTTTTATCTTGTCAAAAAAAGATGCTTGGATTTAGGGTGATAATGAGTAGAGTTTGCCACAACATAGAATTCAATAGAATTATTTACGTCCTAAATTTTTTACATCAAGAGTAAGTATTATTGCAGATCATACTATTAAGCTGGCAACAACTAATACATATATCTGTACATATGTACATACTAATACATACTATGGGGTCTATTCACAAAGCTGCTGAAGGATCTGGCCGTAGCTTTGGCCGATCCTTCGGCTAGCTTCGGCCCCAGGACCCCTTCGGTTCAGGAGAACCGAGGGGGTGCTGTACGGGCTATTCACAATAGCCCGTACAGCTCCCGATCACGGGTGAGCATCTCAACCGAGCCAATCGCATATGCCTCGGCTCGGCTGAGCCGTGCTGATGAAATCAGCCGTACCAGCCGTACCGTACAGTGTTTGGCTCACTTCACTTCTGATCATTCACTCGGCTGCCCTCGGCAGCTTCGTGAATAGACCCCTATGTTTCTTGCATTGTATACCACACAACAACACGTAGTACCAAGTTTAGCACAAAATTCAGTACAGCACAGCTGTAGCTAACTCCTTTTGCGCCTGAGTCAAGAACAGAAAATTGTGCCCCCCCCAGGTTATTTTGAGGAAAGTAAATAAATAACAAGAACATGAATGATATTAGAACTGTATATGGGGTGATAGGACAGAGCAGGGTAGTAAAATAGATTTTAAGGGGGTGATGGGAACAGAGTATGGGGACATAAGGTGAAAAGGACAGAGCAGGGGAGCAAAATTGATTTTTAAGGGGTGATGGGGACAACGCTTGGGGACATGAGGTTATAGGGACACAGAAGAGATCATTTGACAGAGCAAAGAGAAGTGAAAGGGATTTTTAAAGGGGTGATGGGGACCATTTTAAGCTGGGTGTGCGGGGTATAGAGGGGGGGTCATGTGAGGGTCAAATGTGTGATGCTTCATTGGCTGGTGCAAGGAGTTTTCAGCTGGCTTGAAGCAGCATTAGCTGACATCCAATTGCCGGCTGGGAATAGCCAATAGGTGAGGCAAGCAGCACTGCAGCCGCCCTCAACTCCTCCCCTCCTGGGAACCAGCCAATGTGCAGCGGTGCTCTGTGTGTACACTGGTCTATTCTATGGTAAACTGAGGTGATCAGCACTGCAGCCACTCCGAACTCCCCCAACACCTGGGAACCAGCCAATAAGCAGCAGAGCTGCACATGAGTGAGGCAGTAATGTGAGGCGATTAGCACTGCATCCAACTCCCAAAGCACCCACCCACCTCTTACCCCCACTGGGCAGCAGGTTCAAGTCAGGCCCTGGCTGCGCTCTCTCGCAGCTGCGCCCGAGACAAGTGCCTCACTCGCCTCACCCTTCCTACAGCCCTGCAGTATAATAGTATACAGTATTTTGGCAACATTTATTTCACCACAAATCCACTGATTTAGTTTGTTCTTGCCTTTGCAAAAATGTCGCCACAGTTGATACTCTGTTTTGTCTATTGAGCTGAAAAAGTTCTTCTCTTTTCCTATTTATTTAGAAAGTATGTTTTTTGCAGAGTATGTGTGTGTTTGTGGGCGGGGGAATGTGTTAAGGGCAGATTATGTCATGTAGGTTTTTTTTTCCCCGATGTTTGTGCTTTTTTCTTTTGGTAAATTTGATCCATATTTGTGTATTAACTGAAGTTTTCATTTGACTTTTTTTACTGTCAATTTTTCCTTTCTGTGAAAAAACATACAATGATAAGGGGGCCTTTTTTTTGCACAAGCAGTCCAAGGACACGTCAAAACTGTTGAGGGGTCGTTTAAAGCCCATTGCACCCTAAAAAAACTTTTAAATATGGTAAGAATAGGGGAGGATTAGAATGTCTATCAGGTTTTTAATGCAGTTTGTGCCACAGCTAGGGAGATACATCCTCTCTATTGGTCACCATGAACAATATCACTGGGAAAGAAAGTGACATTTGTCACTGGAACAGGAAAAGAGTGGGAATCTTTTCAATGAGGATGCTGGTTTTGCTGACAACTGCCTGAGAAGGGGTTTCCTTCCTGTTGATCCTACAGGACAGGAAGTGAAGCCAAAGCTCGCTAATGAGACATAGATGGCAAAAAAAATTAAAGCGTTTTTTAATCCCTCACTATTCTACTTTTCATGATGTGCCACTCATAAAACCCAGTCTATGGTCTCAGCCAACCATTGCTTTAAGTGGCCACACATATTAACATGTGCATCATGTCCACCTTCATCCAATCAGAGGGCAAGGATTCTCTCACAAACAGACCAGTCTCTTGTCATATGTTGCAAGACGGTAAGAGGGAACTCTCCCTCACCCAATTACACTATAAGCACAGCTTAATAGCTGTGAGAGCATATTAACTGTATCATTTAGTGCACATGTTCATGATTCCACATGGTTGTTATTTGAAGCTGTTTACAAGTATTCATATGCCAATAATTTCATCAGCGTTGCTTTGAAGGGAAAGAAATACTTCTTGGAAAAGCTGGTACATGCTATAAAATGTCTGTCAGATCATTTATAACTCAGCGGTGCCCAGTAAGTTAAGCTTTACTCTTATTACGTCCTATAGATAACTTTCTACTGACGTTCCTGTCTGAGTGCTTTAACAGCTGTTGTGGATGAAGCCTTCTTTGACATATATAACAGATATGAAATAAGAAGCTCTGTCCTTAGCTTTATTTTAGCAGAAGTGATGCCTGTAGGATTATCTAGTTATGCAAATAACAAGGATTTCACTTTTGCCTGCAAATCTCTGTGGAATAGATGAGGGCTGGGAAATCACATTCATCTACAGAAACATACATTGATGTTGGCCAATATCTACATTTAGACTGTACTGACTAATTTTACCACTGGCAAACACAAAGCCCTGCAGTAGCAAATCCACTGTATGACCCTTTAAGATGTGCAGAAAGACAGCCACTATATCTATTTATAGGATGACTTTCAGTCTTTTTGGTTGTGTGCAGTCACTTTTGACACACTGTCCCAGTAATCTGATCAGCCAGACTGCTTTTAAATGAAGGGCTAGGGTTTGGCCTCAGTAGAGAGGGTGACAGCTGTCAGATACAGATACTAGGCTACAGATCCTGGCTTCTAAAACCCACTCATTCATTTCTTTTACAGATCATTGCCCACAGCTTGAAGCCATGCTTTCCAGTCCAATGGTTAGCTGGCAAGAGATCTACATAGTACTGTATATTAGTAAGGTCAGCTACTCAAATAATGGTTTAAAGTTAAACACATCAAAACTGATTTTAAATTGGGTCTGTATTTATCATGTGCATTGGCTTTTCATGTCTTTAGAAGCAGTGCTTGCCAAAACTAACAGGCTCATGTACTTGAGAACGTAAAAGGATAAGGCTACTAGACTTGACTTCTAATGCTGGAAAAGCCATGTATTTAAAGGCATTTGCAAATAATATGCAGCTGTATGAAGTGTTACCTTACCTTTCCTGCTTATTTCCATTTTGATCGTCCACCTGTTTTCTTTATTCAGCAGCCTAGTTTACCTAATGCCTAGTTTACCTAATTATTTTTACATACAGCTGAAAGTGCCAGTTTGCAATTGCACAAACATCAGATTTGGAATGATTTCTGAGTACTGTCACCAATGGCAGATTTCATGGATGTGCATGATCTGGTCACCTTTTAAACAACTTGCTGAGACTGTAACTGTTTGAGTCATACAATATTATAGGGTCAACTTGACTTTTAGTAAAGGTGTCTTTTAAAGCTTCCCCTAACCAACCTCAGTTTTAACCACTTAGCTGCTATTCACATTCAGGCCCACTCTGGAGATTTTCACTGTGCATCCTTGCCTGGCACACATAGCCTTTGTACAAAAAGTTCCAGGCATGTCCAGCTCCAACTGTGCATGCAGGCTGCTGGCTCTATTCTTTCTTATGGCTGGTCCATATTTATAGCGGCCCCCACCATCCAAAGCATCCGTGTGTAGGGTGCGCCAAGGACATCTATGGGCAAAAGATGTGCATGGAATTGTTGCACAGTGACTATCTCTGGATTGGGGCTGAATGTAAATATTTAGCAATTGCAGTTACACTGAGGGGGTAAGGGGCAATCTTTAAAGGACATGATAGGATGACCTTGGATGCAGTGCCTGACACTGGGAATTATAGGAATTTCCAGAGAGGACATGAAGGTTTTGTGCTGTAAGCTTGCAATTGATTGAGTTTTTTTTTATCTTGTAGTAACAAAAGTTACAGTGGGGGGCGGGTGGTATTAGTAAATAAAAAAGAATTGGGATTTCACCAAATTCATATTCATTACAGAGCTACAGAAGAATTCAAATAGTTAATGAATGCATGTCATAAACTCCCTTTCATAACACAGATGTTCCCAAGCTCTAAATATATATCTAAATGAAGTAAGTATGTGCAAAATGAAAAAGGAACCATGTGAGAAGGGAATGACGTCAAGAAGCATGAAATCACATACAATGGATAATGATTGGGGGGCAAAGGGATAGTGCATTTCTAAATTTGGTTTGAAAACAAAGTAAAATCATAAGACTCTCATAACTGTTGCTATTCATGCTGTTTAAGAACTCAGAAATCATAATAGCTTGTTATCATTTCCTATGCCTTTGAAAAGCTCATGAAAACCCTGGGAAAAAAATACAACATTACTACTTAGAACATATTCATATAGACATAATAAAGCATTAAAGTGCAAATATTGTAGAGACATCTTTCATTATGCATCACATACTTTATTATGAAATAACCAGAAGTGACTGAGTAAAAGAGACATAACAATATCTGCAGTGAATTTTATTATCTGATGGGGGCCTTTCTAGCTGTAGCTAGTGTCAGGATGTGGTGGCTGATTTTCAATAAAGGTCAGGAACAGCTCCATACTGAATAGAGCTAAAAGTGTGTTTCATTCTTTTGTCGACCACTGACACTGTTGGGAATTGATCTAAGAATATGGTTTGTTGCAGGCCTTTACTCTCCAGGGAGATTAATATTTTAGCTATTCGTTTTTGTTCAGTGTTTCTAAATGTATGTGGAATGAAAAGAAAGGTTAAAGAGGGGCTTGGGGACAGCTAGCTTAAGAGACTAGATCATTTCATGAAGGAAAATCAATTAAAAAGGTTGACTGTGAACATTTATCCACTTAGCTCTGCCGGCTATTGAATTTTCATGATGGGCTTCGACTTTTTCGGAGAGAACAGAGTTAATGGCGATTGTTCCGTTCTTTTCAAAATTTATTATCTGCTTTATTCAATGGAAAACACTCCATCAAAATAGATAGAGGCCTAAGGCCTATTGATAAACTTGCCTGTGTGGGGCTGGAATGGGGAGGTTTGTCACAGATGTCCGGCCTTTGAAGAAAAATTAAACAAGTATCTCATTACAGAATGCTTCAGTAGTCCCTGGAGGTGGCCACAGAGGCAGTGGATTTAATGAGCTGAGAACACTAATGCTGCCAAAGTTTACCTCAAACTGCCTTTCTGAAGAACTCCTCTATTTGGGCCCACTCAAGCAGAGGAGAAAAGGCATCATGCTGTTCTCTCCCTTTCAACTCCAAAGAAGGGGATAATGCACTTTTTGTGCTGTGCATCCAGAGGAATTATGTGTGCTAATTTGATTAGGAGAGATTTGATTAACTGGAAAATGAGGGCTTTGCTAAGACTTTCACACGCTTAATTTATCCCTTGCAAAGCAGACGCAACATTTTGTCATGAAGCTCAAAAGGCATATGGGAACTCTATTCAGTGCATAGACGGCCTTTCAGGCCCAACAATATCGAGGATTGCTACGGTTCATATTGGGATAATCAGTTTAGAGCATTTGCTTTGCTGCAGAATACAAATTGCATTTGGCATTGCCAGTTAAACGGTTCAAAGGATAATGAGATTAATATAGTAGGGAATTTAGCAGCGCAAAGAGCTGTTTTTGCATATTCACATAACTAGTTTGTGGAGAACTGGGGAGAAAAATGTTATGAAGATTCTTTTGAAAAAAATATATCTTCTTCACGTCAGAATCAGTCATTAGGACTTTTTTTAAGGAAAGCAGCAATTAGCATTTTACATTTTGAAAGCATGAGCTGCTTTTTGAAAAAGATCCATCTTTAGAATTTACTCAGATTATATTAAATAATGCATTGAATCTTCTGTAAAGTTCTAAATTAGCCAGAGATTTTTATTTCATTAGCAACAATCATAAAAAATTATATAATCTGTTAAAGATTAAGGCTGATCATACAGGAGAGAATGGTGTTCATTTGTGCATGCATCATCACACTACTAGCACAAAACACATGTGCTTACTTGATATGCAGATTGAATGGATAGTACACATCTGGTGAATTATAATCAGAGATTATGTTTATCTCTGTATTATGAGCATACAACTATGGTGAATTGTCTGATAATTTCCACCTAACCAGCTTTTTTTATGAGTAGCCAGTCTTTATGTTGTCTGTTGTGATCATTTGTTGAAAAGTATCTAAGGTTTTTACAGAACTGCATCTGATTTTTTTGTGTTGTGTAACAGGATCACTATATGTATGAACTCCTAATCTGAAAATAAACTACTGGCCAGGCTATGGAAACTCACATATTTACATATTCTTAAGCAGTAAATGAGCTTTAAAAAAAGACATTCCTGGTGTCTGTAGCTGTTGGCACTGTGCTGTTGGCACTGTGAAACAATTAATCCTCAACATTTACAGCAGAAGCCCTAAAAGTGTTAGCCATTCTTCCAGCAGCTCAGCTCACCCTTCTTCCCCCTCTCAACAGTGACCTGTAAACATAAAGAAGGCGCGCTTCTGAGAGAGCCACTTGGGTGACTTCAGTGCTTCTGCTATGAATACTGAGGATACATTGGTCCACAGCTTTTTGTCATTTAAGGTTAATTTGTTGGGTGACATGAAGCAAGTGAGGTTAATTTTCCCTAAAATTAACAAAGAAAACAATGTTTTTGGTAGAATCGGAAGGATTAGAACAACTGTAAGGTACTCCCTCAGGTTTCAGACATAAGACGAAGTGAAAGAAAATCTCCCAACTGGGACACATGCAGCATATAAACCCAACATGGAATCTAACTGTTCACCTCTTTAACCAAAAAACCCTTTTGCCTGGATTTGGGCTTTAATAGTACCCGAGTATAGGTATTATGGTAGAGAATGTGATCAATACATTTGGTAAAATTTACATTTTTGTAGCAAGAATATACAGAAACATAGAATGTGACAGCAGAAGAGAACGGATAGACTACTTATTATAATGCCTAGAATATTGTTATGCATGAAGATCATTAAAAAAAATTCTAGAGTCTATTATTAGGAGTCAATTATCTTATACGCCAATATATTGACTATATATGAACTCAAAATATATGAACTCAATATATGAACTCAAAATATTTCTTCCCAATAGGTTATGCAGCAGCTGCACATTGGTTCTTGCAATAAAAAGCTCCCTATCCCAGTGTGACCTGAATCATTACATCCACTTTAGCCCAAGGCACAATTGCTCTCCTGTCACTCAAGTCAGCATGTCCCTAGATCAAGGCTGTCCAATTCAAATCTCATGGGCCATGAAGCTACTCTGGTAATTAACAGGCAATCAATCAGATTTTTTGGACAGATCAATCAGAACTGTTGTTCTTTGTGACCTGGAACAGAGCCTGTAACTGGCCTATGAAGGTATATGTTAAGAAACTTTGCCCTTGATTAATGTAAAAGAGTAAGAGACCAGACAAATCATTATGTGTCTGTTAGATGGGTTCTGTTCCTTCTAAACATGTGATACATTCTTAATGGATACAATTTCATAATATGTGAGGATTTCAGATTTATGCATTAGATCCTTTTTTCCATTTGATTTTAAGAAAAGCATTACAGAGAAATATAAAACATAATCGGGTGACAGCAGTTGCATTTGAAGGTGGCAGAACGCTGGCACACCACATGTTATCGTGTGTGTTAGGAATCAATCACTATCCCTGGATGCAGGATCGATGTGTCCAGGGATAGTGATTGATTCTTAAAGTGACATTAAACCCTCATATTTTTTTACATAAACCAATACTGTAATGTGCACCTTACTGTAATCCATGGTAGTTTCCCTTCTCTTTGCTGCTCTTCCTTTTAAATCCTCATGTCTTCTCATGCTTGGGGAGAACTTCCCTTTGCAGCTGAGTGCCTCTTCCTGTAGTGCTGGCTCAGGTTGCAAACCTACACACAGACACCATGTATCCATTTCAGAGACAAGGCAGCCTGCTGCAAAACAGAAGTTCTGCCCAGCATGAGAACAGATACAGATTTAAAAGAAAGAGCAAGTAAAGAGAAGGGAAACAACCATGGATTACAGTAAGGCACTCATTACAGTATTGGTTTATGTTAAAAAATCTGAGGGTTTAATGTCACTTTAACTGCATGTAATCGGTATCGCATATGATTATATCCAGTGTGCCAGTGTTCTGCCGATTTCAAATGCATCCATTGTCACCCGATTCATAACTTGAATGGGTAACAGCTTCCGCTTTTATATGGAAGATTTTGAATTCCTGCTGCAGAAAATACGGGTTCCTGATGCAGGAATACCAAATCTCACCTACTTGGTAGGTGTGAATGAAGCCTATATGGCATTTGTAGTATTATTCTGGTCTTTAAATGCATGCAGGACCATTTTAAGAACTGTGTGGGCCCACAACAAATATCTCCTACCATTCCATTAAATAATCACCAGAACACTCAAACAGTCCAAGGTTTGAGGGCATAGCCCACTATTCCCCTGCATAAGTCCGACTACCCATCACTGTAACTGGACACAGCAAGACCCATCCTTCTCAAACTCTGTGGAGTTTGAAAGGGATTAACTCTCTACACCAATTACAGTGAGAGGCAGCAAGACCTAGCAGTACCAAGGGACTCTTCTTTTCATACCGTACCTACATTACTCTGTTAAAGGCAGCAGGACTTATGCAGAGTATAGGGATCTATGCACCTAGAATCCAGGGCTGTTGGAATGTCTGGTAATAGCTGGTGAACCCAGGTTAAATGTCCCATTTTTATTATGATTAAAGCTGGTGGAGACTGGGGTTGACTTGACATTAGGTTTTTTTGGAGCAATATTTGAAAGCCCACTGCAGGGTCACTAAAGTAGTTAACTTGCATACAATAGCAAGGTAGCCCATAATTTAGAAGAAAAATAAATCTCACAATAGTCACATAGTGTTTTGTGTCCGATACAAAATGGCAAAATGCAGAAACAATGATACTCCTAGAGAATTATTGAAAAAAATCAATCAATGCAAATCCACCGGTGCACATGGACTAAGTTTTCTCATAGAAAGAAAGGCAATCATTACTGTATTTGGTCAAAATCAGATTGGGACAACAGGCATCCAAATTGTGGAATATGTAAGGAAATAATTACATTTTAGAAAGTTTATTTTGCCATGGGAGATCTAGTTTATAAACCACAAGATCCAAACCTATTGAAATTAAGATTCTTCATTATCACCATAGAGGTATGGCCATATAGTCTGGTTGATTCACTAACCAATTATAATTGTAAATTGCAATACTGAAGCATCTATTTTAATAATTGATCTTGATCCATTTCACTCATAGACCTGAAATGTGCATTAAGTAGTCCAATACCTGCAAAACAGCCTTTTAAAATTCAATAGAATATTGTATGCATAAGATTGGTTGTCCACACAGACTAGTACCCTACACATGGTCTGAAGTGGACTAAAATAAATTGCTATAGTAATAGGCTCTATGGATAATGTGGCTAAAATAAACTAAAGGAGACGAGCGTGTGTACTTTGCAAAGAATACCCAATTACATGCAAGAAAAATTTTAAAAAATAGGTTTTGATTGCACATGGTTGGATAATTGAAGTCAGCACAGCTTCACCTTATTCACTTAGCTAAATGTAAATACCCTTGCAAAGTTAGAATTCATTTTTCATACGGAACATGATCTACTCCTTTAGTAAATCAGCCAAAATAACATGAAGGATGTAAAGGATGGCCACCACTGCCTATTAAAGAGGAACTCTGGGCAAAACATTTATTAACCTTTACAGTGGGGCTACCTCGCACTGCAAGGGTTAACTACTCAGTTTCATCTAGGTGGTAAAATAAAAAAGTTCTACTCACCCGAACCTCAGAGCCAGCCAGCAGCCACAGTGCATCTCTGCAGCCTGTCTTCTCCTCCACTGAAGTGATGGTGTGTCCCTTGTCCCTAACATCTGATACACAGCATATTGAACATGCTGACTTTTGGATCCTTAGACTCATTGGAGTACATGAAAATGTAATTTAATTCCTATTCCTAATAAAATAAACTAATATATAATAAAGGAATTTTAGCCATCATATAACATGTCCTTCAAGTATAATTCTCTCAATAACATGCCACCGATATTATCATATTAAATAAAAAGGTCAAGAATTACCACTGTCCAATTGTCAGCATTGGAACATGGAGCTAACCTGTGGTTAGAAGCATAGCACCATCATGTGCTTTTGTGTTTTTTAGAGAGGTACCAGGAACTAAAACAAAATAAGCTCTCTATGCCAACAATGAGCACCTATATGATGTTCCCATGACTTTATTAATCCAGCTCTACCATCCTGATGCATGTGATTTTAACAATTAACCACCTTCTCAACTCATTGATTTACAATAAACATGAACTCCATTCCTACAGCTAATTTACGGTACAGCTTATTAATTAGTCAATTAGGTATATGTATTAATTTAAGCTGATTGTGTTTATGATTGCTGCTGTATTTCCAACAGACTACAGATGTCACTTTAGGGTCTCTGCTTTACCAATCTGTTCCATAGAGTTAGTGTTGATCAACATTTTCCATTTTGGACCCCAGTATTTGGCGCCCTAGTTTTCAGATAGCTATATTTTTTAAGGTACCAAACTACAGGATTTCCAATAGAATTTATTGTAATTGTCACAGTTTAGGCCACAAAATATTTTGGGACCATATTTAGTGCCGATTGCATTTTTGGTTAAAGTCATTTCATAGCTAGCTCAGCTTCTGTAGACATGTTCCTGCATGCAAATTTCATAGATTGTTCTGATTATTGTTGTTCTTTTTATTACAATTGTTTTATCTTCATTTTCTAGCTAGTAAAAAAAATTATTGTTCGTGTCGGTATATTTTATAGTAGTCCTGCTCTACTCAAATTTGCTAAGGCTATACTGAACCATTAAAAAGGCAATCAAGTTCAGCAGAGAATATTATATCAACCTTACAGTGTTAGGCCACGGAAGAATATAAAAAACATATCAGAAAATAAACCTGGGGGAATCTTTTTATATGCCTTAAAATTACTTTTCCAATACTTCCCTAGGGTTAAACTACCCATGTCAAGTCAAAAATTGAGCTTTCTATTGATTCCTGAAAAATGGTAAACAAAAAAAAGTTATTTCAGCTTTTTCCATAGAGCAAGTCATACAACAAATCATTATGGTTGATTGCCATAGTACCTTTGGGTGGCCTGCAACAGCTGGCAACAGCTATTAAGAAATTGCCCTGTAGCTAAACACTTGCACAGCTAAATGAATATTGGGTTATTTAGCTGCATTTTGAAAGTGGAATTTACATCTGACACACTGGATATTTTATTTCTAAATAGTCTTGAACACTATAGCTTTAACAGCGTGGTTGCAACTCTAAGCTTTTTGCATACTGCTAAGTAGAAAGCCACAATGTGGGGCATGCAAAGAGGAAAAGGCTTCATTAAAACACTCAAGTCTAGACAGATGAACGGTCTCAAGCTGGATCTCTTTCCATCTTCCCCATCTGTTCACTATGGTTTTAATTAAATCTACAGAGAGTCTTGTTGGCCTTTCCTTCAAAATAGATATTCAGCTTGTGCCAGTGTCCACTATCTCCAGCTCCTCACTGCCAGACGTTAATTAGGAGACTTGTGGTGGAGTTCTGCTTGTTCCCTCTCCTCTCAACACCCGTCATAAGCTGTTAATGATGAAGCAGCCAAAGGGGCTGGGTCTGTGTGCCTTTTGTGCCTTGCTACTAAGCAAAACAAACTAATGAAAGATTCACTTGTGGATAGCTGCTGATAGAAATGACAGGATTCAAATAACCTTAAAGCATTCAGTGTGATGCTTGTCTATCTGATCAGGTCTGTTTTGCTGGCACCTGACACTTTCAATACCATAATGGTATTCGCATGCATTCTTGTACAATACTGTCATACAGAAACCCTCCCTTTCTTCATCTGCTTGGAGAATGCCTGGCAAGGCTATTAGAACTCTGATGGAAATGACAGTAAACTACGGGCCTGTCAGTCTCACTTCCGATGTCAGCACATCCTTACTCCCATTAGGAGTATATCTCTAGAGCTTCACAAATAACCTACAATAATATACTTGGGTATTCTGTATTTCACATCTAAACATAGCACCTAATACGGTTGCAGATAGCTTTCTTGCTACTGAATAAACAGACTTTTTGGCATGCCTTTCAAAGAACTACTGCGTGGAAAAAACTCCCAAGTCATAAAGGGCTAACTTTTTATTTTTCTTAAACTATACATATAGCATTTTAACTATTTAACAGTGAAAAAAATAATATTGTTCAATCGATACCACATTTGAAAAGCTTATTCATAAGGCGCAGCTACGTCTTGGTTGTATGAGGGCATTTAAAGTAAACCTGTCACAACTTGCCAATAAAACTGGGCAGATTATGTAAAAATGCATCAGCAGTGGTTAAGGTATTTGAAAACAACATATAAAATTATAAGCTGAACCTGAGTTAGATGCAGCTGAAGTTATATGTAAATCTTAACTTTGCTTGTAAAACTTGAGCTTGATGACACCACTCTCCGACCTCCTGGCCCTCTATATTGAACAGTGAGACCACCCATCATATGGAAGAACAAACAGGGGACTAGAAGGGTGGGAAAAGGTGGCACCATCATTGACTTTTACTTCTGCTGGGCTGGGACAACTTGCTTTGTGGCTGCTAACATGGGACACTAACTTCTCCAAGGAAGAACTGCCAGAGGTATAGTGGTCTACCTTACATTCACCTTCATCCAGCCTGGTGAGGCAGTTATAAGGAGGCAGATTGATATCAGGTGAAACAGATATCCCATTGCACAGCAGACCGGAATCCCACTGTAGTACGTAGAAGGGTGCTGGAATGATCTGCGGTTGGTGACATACAAATTCAAATGTAGAGGAGATAGTCACCTGCACACCAAGGTCTAATGCATCACTATGTCCTTATATTGACAGCAGATACACGTGGCATTACAAGTATGAGCAACGTTTTGGAACCTATCGAGGTCCCTTCATCAGCAAATAACATAGTGACCACTATGGTTACTATGTTATTTGGCTGATTAAGGCACCTCTATAGGTTCCGAAATGTTGCTCATACTTGTGATGCCATGTGTATCTGCCATCAATAAAAGGACGTATTGATGCATTGGACCATGGTGTGTGGGTAACTATCTCCTCCAAGATTGCTATCAGGAGGACATCTGACTGGCATCTGAGTGGTAAGTGGCCTTTGGACAGGACCTTGCTGTAGCCAGAGCAGCTCTATTTAAAGGGGACCTTAACCTTTTACCTTCAGCTACCTTAGGACACTTTGAGTGCCTTTCCTTAATCTTTGGATTACAAATTAATGCCCTTGTAGGTTAAGCACTCCTATGTTGCATTAAAGGGCCCCACTGCTGGAAGTCTTTACACACATTATTTACTGTCCAGTAGTTAGTCAGGGCCTTGGGATAGTAATTAGGCGTCCTAGCCAGCTGCTTTCTTTTATATTGCATTTCAGGGATATTTACAGTTGTTGTTGTTTACTGCCATCAGCAGAGTATTTTACCTATTTGCCCAGTGTTCTCTGGTAGGGCCATTCATGGGCAACTAACAGGAAAGAAAGTCATCTCCATTTTCCACATTGTATCTTTGCAAATCTCGGTTAACTCTACAATTTGTGCAAACCTGTCTAATCATTTTGTTCTCTTCAGTTCTTATTTCAGCCTGAATAAAGCCCTACTATCACTACTGGTATGATGGTAAATTGTCTGGTCCAGTTAAATGGCGGGTCACCACTGGAAATATGGAGACAATAGGAAAGACTAACATTTTCACTAGTTCCTTCCGGAACATGAGAATATGTGTAAATTGCTATTCATTACAACAGGACTTTCAAGGAATTAAACCAGATCAACCCTATAAGATCTCACATGAGCAAACAAATTCTTTCGTATCCACTAAGCTTCTACCAGAAGGGCTAGATTCCCAAGCTGACACAGCAAAGGATTGAATTTGTAATATATTTGAAAAAAAACACAATACTTCATGTACTACAAGTAGTTATCTTTATTTACTAGAGCTTTAAATACCATTCCAAAATAACTTGTAATCAGTCATTATAAGATAAATGAAGCTTTCTTTCAATTTATTACTAGACATGAAGTGAACTGTGGATAGACAGATATTGCCCCCATGCACATACAGTCATAACATAAGGCCCCATTAACACCTAGGCAACAGCATTTTCATACATATTATCATGCGTTTTTGTCTAGCAATTTTGCATGCTTTTTTGCGCATCTCTGATGAGCGTATGTTAAGTCACACTTTCCAGTTGGCAGATTGAGACATTAATATTAACTGACAAATGCACGCAAAAAAACACAAACAAAAAGGCGAAAGAATGGTTGTGTCGCATGTTTCAAGGCATTTCCATTGAGGTCTATGGGTCCAAATGTGCAGAAATCTGCAGGAGAGTAGCTGATGTACTTTTTCCAGCGACAGGCATTTTTCTGCAGGTGATAAAATGCACAGTTGTGAACAAGGGCCATAGAAAACAATGTAATTAATTTTTTTTAGTGTTTTGTAGCTCCAAGATTTGAGCTACAAAACATTTAGGTGTGAACGGGGACTAAAGGATATCTGAACTGTGCAGAGTCTGGCCAGGAGATTTTCGGAGAAGAGGCCCAGCAGGTCAAGCAGTGAAGATCTCAGATAAGCTAGGACAGGTACGCATAAGACTTGGAGGTTGCTGAAGGGGGAGAGTAGACATTTGAGAACTGTACTAAAAGTAAAGTGAAAAGGGGGTTTGGCCAAGGAAGGTTTTTTGCCATTTCTGCATACTCAAACAAGGGCATGATCTCATTAGTGCTCACTTGCATTTTCTCAAAGAGAGAGAGAGAGAACCATTTTTCCTAATGCTTTACCTAATTCAAAGTCCTGCCCTTATATAAAGCATGCTGCAGTGCTCTATATAAGGGCAAAGAGGCAGGGGATTGTGCTTTTACTGAGTTACAGACCACCTTTATTAAGGTTAAGATGTGACCCACCAAACTCTCCTATGTGATTTTGCCTTTTCTATGAGTATTTCCTCTCAAGTGAGCTGAGCCAAGGGCACATCTCAACCTAAATGGTAATCAAGCATGGTAAGATCTACTGTATTTCTGTCTTGTTTTAAAACGCAAGCACATTGTAAATAACACTTTTGAAACCACACCCAACATTCACTACACAGGGCCTCAATCACATTTTACTCCTACTTTCTGTGTGCCCTGAGGTTATCCAGAATGCCAAGAAGAATATATGAATTGTTCATATGCAACATTTCCTTTTTTCAGACTAAAAAAAAAAAAAGGTTATGTTCTTAGAACACAATAAATGGGGAACATCTATGGAAAAATACTATGCATTCCCTTTAACAGAGTGCTGTTGGGTACCAAACAGCTGTCAACTACTCTCACCTCCCATGCTGCAATATTAATCAATCAATCAATCTAAAAATGTGAGTTACACCTTTGTATCCTGTTGCGTCTATAATGGATTTTATAGTGCAAGCTCCATGTAAATTGTATATGACAGATTATTTTAATCCTGTGAATTACAGGACCAATCTTAATATTTATTTTATTTACAACACAGTTTACCATAAATTATCAACCTATGCTTTGTTAAATCGGTAAATTGGTGTTACAGATTATGGTTTTGGCTGTTATTTAGGTGTCTGTAGGTGAGTAAGTAAGATTTTTAGATTTTCTTTTCAAATATTTCTGCTCAGTGTAAAAAGCATGTGGTTCACAGGTCAACAGGTTACCATTATTTGTATGTGATGCGTACTATAGAACTCAGTCATGTAACTAAAATAGATTCTGCAAGTCTGTCAGTGGAGGTGTTAAATCAGCATTTCTTGTTCTTAAACCAGCAGGACTCTGTAGTATAGAGTAAAAATAGGTTGATTACACTCCTCAAAATCTCAAAAGCTGTTTCGCCAGAGTGACAAATTCCTTACCTCTCTCTGGCAAAATACACTGAAGTGATTTAACATGCAGTTATCCTGTCTTTTTTTCCTCATTTGTAGCTACAATCTGTACTAGCACTGGGGATATAGCTTGATCTAGTGTCAGGAAGGACACAGTGGTTGCTTGAGAAAATAGGTGAACTTCCTAAAGCTATAGCTGCAATATGAAGGAAGAAGCACATAATATTAATATTCTGTTTTTTTAATATTGTGCAAAGAAGTACAGATGCGAACTGGCTATAACATGTGATTACTTTGTGACTTCTTTAACTTAAAACAGAAATAAACTGTGGAGCAAAAAGTCTTACAATTCATTTCCATAGACATAAATATGAGTAAGAAATGCTGTTTTACCTTACAATGTCTGATTGTATCACAGTTTGTATAACAGTTTGAAACAAAGTATTTTGGATTGTTGGAGTTTAAAGTACAACCCCAGACTCACTCTACATGGTATTCTCGTTCTCGTTGGATCTTCTCCGCGGTGGGTGGTCCCCAGTTATTCAGAAGGCAGTGCTCATGTAATGAGATCAGCAGTCCTTTCTGCTCCATTATATGTGCAAGGTGCTGTGGTCACAATTACTTAGGGGTGGGTCTATAAAATCCTGCACTTACAGGATGTGCTTAGTCTGAGTTAAGAAAACTGGTTGTCATTTAACCCAGAAAACTGAGGACATATAGAGGCAGAAAAGAATTACTGAAAAAAAGGGTACAAACACAAGAGCGCCACGACCTAGTGCAATAATGCAGGATATAGTGTATAATGGATAAACGGAGACTAAGTTGCACTCACAGGGTGCTGATGTAAATGCTTACTCTGAGAAGCAACCAATAATAGAAAAGGACTTTCTACTCCAGCAGGTAGGCTTGAAAAAGAGGTATTAACTTTGAAACGCATTGCCTGTATCTCTTATACACTTCCTTCACACCCCTTACTCTGCCGACCAATGTCAACACAGGTTGTGGTGCTCTTGTGTTTGTACCATTTTTGCAGTTATTCCACCGAACACCTCCACCTGCCTACTCAGAGCCGCACACCTACAGCTACATTACATGTCCTGCTGAACCTGAGAGCGCTGTACATTTCCCATTGCTGGAGAGTGCTGGAGAGGTGGTATTGAAGTTATAGAACACATATTAAATTAAACCCCTGCAGGGGGGCTATTTAAAAAAAATTCAGCTTTAAAGTACAGCTATACTTTTTTATAACTTGGCCCTCCCATTCATCTCTATGGAGTTTGTAGTCATACCTGTAGACTGGAACACTGCCCAGCAAAGTGGAAAACTGAGAAATGTACAGTGATCTAATTTTTGGTCCACTAGCTAAGTGTGATGGGGGATCCCATACTAGGTTTTTTTTTAATAAAGGCACACCTGTACTTTAAAATGTACAAATAAGGGAAAGCACAAAGTATAGTCAGACAAAGAAATCTATGCAAATTACTATTTTAGGCACCTGATTTTAGTAAGCTAAATTCTGATTAGATGCTATGGACAACTGTAGTTTGCATTTTGCTCTGTTTACCACTTTCCCTATATTTTCTAAGATAAAGCTTTAGACAAGTATAAGGTGATCCACAACCATTGTCACCACAGATTAGCTATTGGAAGCTATGGCATTCACCTGTTTGATTTTATATATATCTATATCTATATAGATATAGAGATATATATTTATATATATCTCTATATCTATCAATAAGACTATTTATGTTCCAGATGAAAGTCAAACATTTCGTCAGTCATCAGTAGTCTTACATTATCAAGTATTTATCAGTAAACACTCTGGAAGTACTTCTATCAGAAGAATTATGACGTGATTGGTTTAGAAATTGCATTTACCTCACATTAAGGAGATAATAGCAGGCCTCAGTGAGGTATTGAGAGGAGTCCTTTATTGCATTGTGTAATGTGATATGGCCATGGCTCAACAACTACTTTTCCATGAGCCAATGTCTGCATACTGCATAGTTTTTGGGGTGCACTGCAGCAAGTGTACAAAATCACACCTGGTGATGTCTGGTGTTAATTCAGAGATTAGTTTTAAAGGATCTTGAACTGCCAGTTATTTTGCTATAGAATGAAAATCGGTGGGATATCAATGCTGTTACTTTTATAACCAGTGCTGAATCTCCAGTCCAATAGCATTTCCTCCCTATATAGACCACCACGAGAGCCATGCCTACTACACTAAAGAGGTTTTACATTTCTTTTTAAGTAAAAGGGAAACATTTTCTAGTAAAGTAAATTTTCAGGTAATGAAAGGATATTTTAGAAATTGTAACAAAATATTTTTGAGACATAGATTTTCTTGATATGCACAAAGGCTCTCCAAGCTCTATATCTCTATTGTAGTCTGTATATATACATAATATGACCCGAACCTACAAGGCTCACAGAGACCTTCGTAATTCTACCCTAGTGTGAATAATGTAATGGCAATGTATTACTTTGATGTTGTGTTAACGCAAGCTTTAATTTCTCCTGAAAATATTGGCCTATTGCCTTACAAGTGGAACAATTGGTTTAAGGAAAAATGTAACCAAAGTCTGGCATTTGGCACCACAAGGATTTACTTAAGCGTCTACTATGAAACATATCTTGTAATGCAATCATCTGAAAAAGCAAATTAGTTTGTATTTAAAAAGATTTCTTATTATTTCTATTTATTTTTCATTTCAAGAACCAGAGAGTGAATAAGTTGAAGGAATTTCAACAAAACAGTTTAACAACTGTGAGGATGAATGGTTTTATGACCTCCTTCTTTACGTCTTTTATGGCCATTCCTAACAGCTTTATAAATGGGAACCAACTATGTAAAGTAAGCCTACTGTGAGGAAAATGTACATTTTTTTACAGAGCCACATTCTTCTGGATAAAATTCATTGGGTTCTTAATTTGTCAGTCGCTCTGCGGTAATATAAAAAAAGGAGGGAAAAAGTGCATTGTGCAAACCTGAATTATTTTCTCATAAACTGGTTTTTAAAAATCTCTCCCTGGTGAGTTGAAGGAAAGTCTGTCTAGACCCCTTTTGTTCCTTTTTTGTATTTGCTTTTTTTTGTCAAAGATACAGCAAGCTGAGAATTTGTATTACAATTCACAGCTAAGCCCCTTGACTTACTGTCAAAACACATTAAAATATCAGCACAGACAATCCTCTGTAGGATTTGTGAATTGTACATGTAAGTTAACAAGAAAGTATTGTGTCTTGACCAGGTTTTTTCCAGCTGAAAAGCATAAAAGAAATCTTACATAACTTATAGCTGAACAATTATTACTCAGTATTTTTGAGAGGGAAATATTACAATTAATTGTATTTATTAACATTAGTTATAATAGTAATCCTAATAAAAATACTCACCCATCAAACAGGATGCCCTCAGAATGAGCTACCTAGCCCTCCTCTATATAAATACATATATATTTTGTATATATATATATATATATATATATATATATA
>NW_017306576.1:1108110-1180354 GCF_000935625.1 Nanorana parkeri
ATATATATATTATACACACACACACACACACACACATCCAAAGTAGGTATAGATGTAGCCAGTAGACATTTATTTATATGCAAAACAGTTCCCCAGCATTCCCCAAAAAACACAGCTGGCTGCAATATTTACCTCTGCAATACTGTCCTACACAGCAATATAATTCTGCCACCAGATGTCCTCAGTCTTCTGTGTTAAATGACCCCTTGCATTATTCATCCCAAAGCCTTATGGAAATACTATGAGTACAAGGTGTCATGAAACAGTCCCATGCAGAGAGCAGCAATGACGTCATCATAACCTCTGCAAAGGGACCACACAGAGCAAGAAGTTTTTTCTGCAGCATACTGGCTTTTCTACTCAGGCTGTAGAAAATTACATGTACATTAATTTGCCCTGCATGGGCAAAGAAAATTGGCATTTTAAATTACACCTAAGAAACCAAGAAAAAATACATCCTGCAACTTCACCTTTTCTACCTTAAAGCCCATTTCTAACTTTGCAGAAGTATTTAAAAAAACAAACAAACATATGCCTACAATGTACACCAAGTGTTCAAGAAACAGGCATATGCAGCTGCTGTATATGAAAACACAAACTTACTTTATTTGTTAGTTTTCCTCTTCATATCCTCATGGAAATGCCTCAGTATTTTCCAAGCATTTTCTCAGCTCTTCTATTCATTAGTATACATAGTGACACTTCCCCCCCCCCTCTTCCCCCGGACAGTGTATTGTGTGTAAAGGCAGAGCTGGTGTTTACTGATCGTGTTACAATGAATAACAGGGAGGAGGAGAGCTGTTTACAGCCTAATTACAATCCGACCCTGTTGACTGACTGATTTTCCTGTGGAGAAAATTCTGAATTTTTAGGCTTCAGGCCTGATAGAAAGTTCAATTTTAAAAAAATGAAGTAAGTCATGAAAATGTGCACACGTATACATCATCACGGCACCACTTCGTTACCACATTAAATGTCAATCACATACAAAAGTGGAAATGGAATTTAAAAGAGATCTATGGTCTAACTTTTTTGGCCATAGTTCTCTCCGGGGGCACAGGAGGACATACTGTATACCAAGGTCCTCCAGTGACCCAAAACTCAGTATATAGCGGGAGCTATTGCCCACTTTATGCTGAGAGCACAGAGCTGCGCCGCAGTCTGGACTGATACCGGCAATACTGGCTAATTGACAGCTGACCCTGCCTCTCTAGAGACAGAGCCAGCTGTGCCTGCCCCCTCCGCCATCTTCATTTAGTGCTGGAGAAATGGAGAGGGGAGAATCTCTGACAATCACCTCTCTCTGTAGGGAGAAGATCGGGAAGTCAGTGATCAGCGTTGATCGTTGATGTGTTCACTGACTTCCCGATCAATAGTGCTTTTGTGCTTTTTTAATTACATCTGCAAGGAGAGATATAAAAAGGTTGGCAATGCAAGCTTTTTAAAAAATACTAGTTGGCTGGATGTCTCCAGCCTCAATACTATAGGTCATATACCTGGAAAAAGCATGCAGCAAATGATTTTCAGGAAAGTGTGTTTGGATATTGGACAACACAGATGACTGTATCTTCATGTTTATATCATCATCCTACAGCTGATTTTTTTTTTTGTCACAACATATGAAAGATGGAGTCCTAACATCCTGTCTGTTAACCTGGTCATGTGAAGATAGGCCACCATCACTCAGGATGCAAGGAAAGTATATTTTATTGCAAATAAAAGCCTATGTTGCGGGGCCACACAGGACCCCTTCCTTAAGGTAGTCACAATGCCGCCTTCAGGAAGGGCCGCTCTGTAGCCCTGAAACATTGCCATTTATGACCTATGTGATGTGATTTGCAATAAATTACACTTTCTTTGCATTAAAAATGCTGGTGGTCTATCTTCACATCTCTGAGGTTCTGTATGGTTATCAGTGGTGGTCATTATGAGCACCTATTTAATTTGCAATGGTTACAGAGCTGTATGGTATGCAGCAGGCACCTTCAGCAGTACATGGTAAGCTGGCCATATACACTTAATTTTTTTCTCATTCAGCTCATGGGCTACACAGCGTGAACATAGGAATGTCCCACTGCCAGCTATTGTATTCAATCAGCCATGGAAGCATGGCTGTTTAAATACCTGATTGATGACTGCAGCTGAATGGCTGCAATCACTGTTTGGCTGATAGTTTTCCAACCAGTTCCTTTGATTTCTCAATTGAAACTTGTCGTATGAGGCAGGGCTGACAGCTACCCATGGCTTGAAACAAATATGCTGTAAATTAGAGTGAGAAACATTTCAGGAATACATATCTCTTTGCAAGGCCCAGGTTGATGACTTAAAGCTCTGAAGCAAAAATTACAAAACACTTCCCTTTCTCCTCATCTCTATAACATAAGGCTGAGGTGTTCCATTGTCCAGCAGGGAAGAGCTCAGGCAATGCTGACAACAGCGTTTGGGATTTCAGTGCAGCAGAGGCACAGTGCAAGGGAAGTTAGGAGAGCATTTGATCTCATGCAGGATCAACAGGTATTTTTTTGTACTTGCAGTGGTTTTTAAGAAATAAACATGGAGAAATGTGCACGTAGTGCAGAGATTTGCAAAGGTTTTTTTTTTTTCCATCTAGACATGTACTTTAAAAATGGCAAACAAAAAAGACTGAAGTAAATTCCTAACTTTGCCTTTTAATACATAGAAATGTGCATGCGTGTATTTATCGAAGTCTGAGCATTTACAATAGGAAATACATTAATTCTCTTATACAAGGATTTACTTGCTAGATGTTTAAGTTTAAAATGGTTAACTGAAAGCAACACTGTATTTATAGCAACTGCTCTGGAAGCTGGAGATTAATTTAAAATTGATAAGCACGTGGCAGGTCTCTAACTTAACAAGCTCGAGGCCTACCTTGTGAAAGCAACTTCACCCCAGGGACCAAAGTTCAATTCTCTCTGCTGCCAGCTGAAATCAAAAATCACAACCACAGTGATTAGCAATGAATTTCCTGATCTCAGTGCCCGAGGCAAAAGAAGGAGGGAACACTTCCCCTCAATGCAGTTAACCAAGTAGAATAAAAAAGTGTTTCAGAAATAAATTATCCTGCTAAACTAGTACATGCTGTAAATCAGGAGCTGTTGAATGACGGGGCTTGGCGATACTGAAAAGTGAAACGTAGTTTAATGCTTCTTAATTTTCTGCATATAAAGCAGTACAGTTCAAAGAAAGATGATACCACAGGCTCCAGCATAAAATAACATGACGGCTATTTTAAGTAGTTTTTTTTTTTGTCGACAATTACTAAATTACAATTTATTGCAACATAATTCCTGCTAGGCTAACCTTGCACATTCATTTAGGACAGGATGAATTTTACAGTATACATTGTTGCAAAGTAAACATCAAGGTCATTTAAGGCACAGTAAAGGCCTTTGCCAACGGGCTTTTGTTCACGTTAGATGGGTTGTGCAATCCTGTACAAATCCATGGGTATGCAAAATCCACTGGAAGCAGGTCATGTGCAGGTCAGAAAGAGGTCAACTGCAGGTCAAAAACACCTGCCTGAAAAATCTGAACAGCCCGAGAAGCATTTAAAATACATGTCAAACTGATGTAATCCACACAAGCAACAAGCCATTGACACAGGCCTTAAAAGGAAATTGTGTCTTTGAAGCTAGTAGTAGTTAGTCACATTCAACCGGACTTATTCTGTAAAATTGAAGAAAATGTGTAGCTTATCCAAGCCACCTGTTCCATTGAATGCATGTCAGGAAACATACCCCAGCATTTATATCTACACAGGTAGCAGAGGCACCTTAACCGAATTACCATGGAATGTGTCAAGGCAGATGTTGATTGTCCAAAAGCAGGATGGGAAGGGTGAAAGTTGTGGAACTACCCTGTTCTAGTTACATAGTCTCATACTTGGTGTCAGGAAGTCTGCACATGTGTTAATCCTTCAATTTACATTGCTACTTTTGGGCAAGTCCACCAAATATGTATGGTATTGCTCTTAGAGTCGCAACCTCTGAAGCATTTATGTGAGGATAAGGAGCAGATGATATGCAATCTTGAAATTAAATTTCCAGGATAGTTGTCTGATAGTCATACTAAAGTACAAGGGTACATTTTTATAAATACCCTGTAGAGGTTAGCTTTTCCTTTCACTTCTTGGTGGCTTGGATAAGCTACAAAATGTCTTCAAAATTGCAAAATAAGTCCATGTAAACGTGACTAACTACTACTAGCTTCACAGACAGGGCAGCCTTCAGAAATTTCGGGGCCCCTTACACGGCCTTAGGCCGGGCAGGTCGCCCCCCCCGTCGTCGTCGCCCCCCAAGCCAGTTACACTGTTATTATTATACTTTTATATAGCTCTGATATATACCGCAATGCTGTACAGAGAACACTGAGCCAGTCACATCATTCCCTGTGCAAAGGAGCTTACACTCTAATGCAGAATGGCACCGCGTGTATGGGGGACTACAAATCCCAGCAATACATTTATACAGTAATGCAGAACAGTATATGAATTGGACTCTGTGCTTAGTTGCGCGCCGAACTCTGGGCTTAGTTGCACGCCGAACTCTGGGCTTAGTTGTTTGCCGGACTCTGGGCTTAGTTGTTTGCCTGACTCTGGGCTTAGTTGTGCGCCAGACTCTGGGCTTAGTTGCGTGCCGGACTCTGGGCTTAGTTACGAGCCAGACTCTGGGCTTAGTTTCGCGCTGGACACAGGACCCATCTGAGACCCCACGCAGCCCACCTGAAAGTGACCCTGCTCCGCACTGTACAAGTGATTCAGCGCCTGTACAGACGCCGGATCGCTTGTATTTAAACAGCAATCGTCAGCTGTTTAACACGGTACAAGAACATGGCTTCAGGAGCAGTCGTGTTCTTGGTATAACCACTTCCAGCAGATGACGCACAATTATGTGAACCCGCGGGAAGTGGTTAAAAAAGAACAAACAAAAAAAACCACACGTGTAATGAAACACACACATATCACACACACTCAATAAAAAACACACAAATAGCTTCATTAAAAAAAATCACACATATTCATTAAAACACACACAATAAAACACACACACACATTAACAATTAAAATAGTTATTTAGAAAACGTCCCCCTCTCCTGCTTACCTGTTTTGCAGGAAGGGGGGCTGCATCCCTGGTTTCAGTGGAGAATCAGTGTGATCTGCACTCTGGCTGATGCAGACCATACTAATCGATCCCTGATAGTTAGCAGAGGCACCACGAGGGAGGGATCAGTATGATCTGCATCAGCAAGAGATGCAGATCATACTGATTCCCCACTTGACGACCAGGGAATGATTTTCATTTAATATATTGCCTGTTCGGCAATATATTAAATGAGATGTGGGCGCTTGCCAGGTTTCAAGATGGCCGCTCCTACTCGCGGCGGCCATCTTTAAAAACTAATGTACAGTGGAGAAACCCCCTGGGGACACCGGAGGAGGCATCCCAGGTGAGGGTCTGGAGCGTGCGGGCCCCGGCCTCCTCCGATGCTGCGGGGGGCCCAACCACATCCTGGCCTGTCACTTGTACGGGCGATACCCATGTAAGGTGCACGGGCCCCTAAGGCTGGCCGGGCCCCTTACATCAATGTCGGCCGTACCCCCCTGACGGCGGCCCGGTTCACAGACACAATTTTGTTTTAGGGCCTGTGTCAATGGCTTTGATGAAATATAATTCCTCCCTCCGTGCTTCCAAACAGAATTATTTTGTCACTCTCATTAGCACACTCTCATCCAGTCCATGTAAACTCTTTTCTACATTTAACTCTCTTCTATGTCCCCCACTGCCTCCACCCACGTAACTTTTTTCACATTGCCATTCATTTCAAATGCAAGATAGATGCAATTTGGGATCAGATCTCCATTGTGCAGTCACCTTCCCCAATAATGTACCAGACCCACCATCGCATTTGTTACTTTCCTCTTTTGACCCTGTCATCTCAGAGGAGGTTAAAAAGCTTTTCTCTGACACTTGCCCCCCCCCCCCTTTGCCCCTAAACCCTGTTCCCTCACCACTACTCCGGTCACCCTCTTGCTCTATCCTACACTCTCTTACTCACATTTTCAATCTTTCCCTCTGTACTGGCATCTTTCCCTCCCCTCTAAAACATGCACTGGTCACCCCAATACCCCAAAAACCCTCACTGGTCCCCTCCAACCTTAACAATCTCAGATCAATCTTCTTACTCCCATTCACTTCCAAACTCCTAGAATGCGTCCTGAGCAGCATAGAATGCGTCCTGAGCAGCCACCTCACTGATAACAACCTCCTCGACCCCTAACAGTCCGTCTTTCACCCCCAATACTTCACTGAAACTGCCCTCCTAAAACTTACTAATGACTTATTAACTGTTAAAAACAATGGCCACTACTCGTTATTCCTTGCTATTAGACCTTTCTGGTGCTTTTAAAACGGTTGACAACCTGCTGCTCCTCAAAAAACTCCACTCGCTTGGCCTCCAAGATGCTGCTCTCTCATTGTTCTCCTCCTACCACTCCTTTAGTGTCACCTACAAATCTAAGTCCTCCTCTCCCTCTTTCCGTAGGGGTCCCCTCAAGGCTTTGTCCTTAGACCCCATCTCTTCTCTATCTAAACCTCCTCACTTGGTCAGTTGATAACCTTGCATGGCTTCCAATACCATCTTTATGCCGATGACACTCAAATATATCTCTCCACTCCACAACTCACCCCATCGGTGTCCATGCGTAACATATCAGTCTGCATGTCAGCCCCTAACATATCTGTCTGGATGTCACAACACTTCTTAAAACCAATTCTTTTAAAAAATGAGCTTCCATTGAGATTGATAACACAACTATCTCTCCCTCCACCCATGCCAAGGTGCTAGGTTACATCCTTGACACCGATCACACCTTTCTTCCCCACATCCAATCACTATCCGAATCCTGCCACCTTTACCTATGTAACATCTTCAAAATATGACATTCCTAACCAATGAAACCACAAAGCTACTCGTCCACTCACTTGTTACCTCTTGTCTCGACTATTGAAACTCCCTCCTCATTGGCCAATCTCTACACAGGCGATCCCCCTTCAGTCTATCATGAATGCTGTCACCAGACTACTTCACCTAACCAACCTCTCAGTGTTTGCAACCCCCCTCTGCCAATGCCTCCACTGGCTTCCAGTTGCCCAAAGAATAAAATTAAAAATATTATCAACCACTTACAAAGCCATCCACAACTTAGCCCCAGCTATATCTCCAACCTCATCTTAAAGTATCACCCTAACTGTCCCCTCCACTCCTCCCAGGACCTCCTGCTCTCAAGCTCCCTCGTCAACTCCTCCCCTGCTCCCCTCCTGGGCTTCTCTAGAGCCTCTCCCATCTTTTGGAACTCCCTGCCCCAACCTGACTGTCTATCTCCTACTCTGTCTGCCTTTAGGTGATCCCTAAAGATTAATCTCTTCAGGGAAGCCTATTCCAGCTCAACCTAACCACTGAACTATCACTTTCTCAAACAATCCATCCCCACGTGGCTACCACCTCTTGTATTAATTGCTTCTCCTTTTTAGTTTGCAAGCTCTTATGGGCAGGGCCCTCCTAACCATCTTGTTTTAAATTGTCTTGAAAGTGTAATGTCCTCCTTGTATTGTAGATTTTATTAGTGTTTTCTTAGTATTAGTAAAGAGGAATCTGGTGAATTGCCTATTAAAGTATTGATTGACAGCTCTATGTGGCAGTCAGTGTTTGAGAAGCAGAGTCTAAGATATGTCAATGCATTAATGTTTGCTTTTCCTGTTACTTTCATCTCATGACAGTAGCAATGGATTGTGGTTATAAGGCCCATTCACACATCTTTATTAATCTGAAACCTTTCATACTACTCTCACAGTGCAATTACATAAAGGCTTGATTAGAATCAGCAGAGGTGAGGTCAAAGCAGGACATTAATTAAAAGACCAGGGGGAAAAAACACATTTTTATTTCTAAAGAAAAGGGCATGGCATCAATCCAGTTTGTTAATGAACTACAATATCTGAAGCAAAACAGCTTGTCTTTGCTATAAAAAATTGCAAGCCCATTTTATATCATATAAATTCAATGGCTTACAATCTAGCATTGTGCATGTCAAACTGAATCTTGTAATTTAATTGTGACTCATGCCATATTAATGGTTTACATTATTTTTTACATCCATCTCATAGGCCTGCGGGGGGAGCTTTTATTTATTGTTTCCTCTATCCTGCAGCTCATTAACTCATTTTTTAACTGCTGCTACACATTATGATTTGCCATTGTCCAATAAAATACTAAAGGGATCATTTTTTTTATAGAAATAAAATACATTGAAACAGGGCTTTGAGTTGAGTATTGGAATGAAAATTGAGCAGAAACAATATAACGATTAATGCTATATATTTTCAGGGGCTTTTATTGCCTTGTCTGCTGTTGTCTCCACTACAGGACCTCCTGCAATAATTTATAATAATAATAATTTGCTGAGTTTTACTGTCCTCCAGGAATAATAGTACCTTGAGCAAACAATGTGTTGTATGCATATTTCCTGTCAATGGCACAGAGCAGTGGCTGTGGTTCAGTGCCATTTAGGGTACATATACATATGTTGCTAATTTTGCCCGTTTGGTCAGGTTACCTAGGGTAAATCTACTGTTTGTAGTATAAAGTTACTTGGAGAAGTACGTACACCCCATGGAAATTGTTGAACAAACATTAGATTTTCATTCAGAGTCTAATATGATCAATAGATGTAATGGTGTACTGTGGAAAAAGTATACATTTGGCCTCAGAAGCGGGTATTGCCCCCAGAAATTACTGCTTGTTGGCATTTTGCATAATTGCCCCCCAGTCTCCAACATCAACTAAAATTATTTTTTTGGCTACTCTTCTATGCAAAATTATTTTAAGATGCTTGTGGATTTACTTTCATAAACTGCATGTTGGAAATCCTCTACAACATTTCAATGTACTCAGATCAGGGTTTTGACTAGGCCAGTCCATAACACTCTGTTCCTTCATTTTGAGCCAATCAGTGGTAGATTTGCTAGTGTACTTCAGAACATTATCATGCTGAAATATCTATTTCTGGTTCAATGTTAGCATTTGGTCAGATGGCCTACATTCTCATCAAGCATACTTTGATATGATGCACTGGTTAAACAAATAGCCAAACAGGGCTTTCTGCTAGTGTATTAACGTTTATTATATAGAGCAATAAAAATAACATGAAAACTACTCACTTAAAGGTGTATTGGAATAAGCAATAAAATGCAGGTCACAGAGAAAACCGGCTTTCTGACACGTTTCAGGGGATCCTCCCCCTTCCTCAGAAGCTTCCATCGAAACGCATCAGTTAGCTGGTCTTCTCTGGAACTTTGCTTTGCATTTTATTCCTTATTTCAATATACCTTTATGTATATATGAATAAACAGGAACACTCAGTATAGAGGATTCCTGTTCATTTATAACAGACGCTGCAGAAAAAGAGATTGAGGACTCTGTGTCCCCAATCTCTTTTTCTATTTTAAACGGGAAATATCAGGGGTCTGTTTAGACCTCTAATATTTCCCTGTAGCCCCTAAAAGTAAAGTAATTTTTTTAAATATTTAATAAAAATAAATATAAAAAATTAAAACGTTTATAACAAATAAATACAAATAAAATATTTTAAAATTTTTGAAAAAGTTTAATTAAAAACATTTTCGGTTTCGGCTTCAGCCTGACATTTTCGTTATTTCGGTTTCGTTTCGGTTTTGAAATTTGCATTTCGGTGCACCTCCAGTTTAAATGCGATTTTACCTGCAGACTCAGTATGTAAGATCTAATAACTGAAATAATTTGGGACACCTGATTCTAATTTCATGGATTTGAATTGTGGAAAATATACTAACTTTTTCAGGTTAACAAATCTGCATTCTTTGTTCATTGAGCTCATGAGATGAAATGCATCATGTCAATTTTTTTGTCATTTGTTTAAGTATATCACTTTTATCTGTGGGCACTGTTTAATGAAGATCAAAAGTTTGCTTGTTGAAATATGTTGAAAAAGTAAAACATTTCCATGGGGTTATCCAATCTGTTGCAGTCCCTGTTCAGATATTCTGACAGCGGCAAAGGCTGGCTGTCAAAATACAATAGCCTTGCATGGGGGAATCCTATATCCACGCGGTTTAGCATGAATGGAGAAACCTGTTAGATTTCTTTCCTTCTGCTCACAGGCTTAACGAAAGAAAGGTTTTAGTCTTTGACCAGCTTTAGACTTTAGAGAACCTACATCCACACTCTAAGGAGCCAAGTTGTAAAGAAATGCACACACATTGTGCTTTACAAATGTTTTAAGCATTTTGCTTGCTTCAGGATGAACAAGGTAAAACCCAATTCATTTCACTGAACTGGAAAAAAAGTCACAGGACATGTGAAAGTTATATGACCAACTTCTTATGCAGTCATCAATTGTTCTCTGCAGGGTTATGAAGTGAAGACTCCATGGAAATCCACAGGCTCCACAGCCTGCATTGTATATACTGTAGGAGTTATAAAATGCAGGTGCTTTGTGAAGTAAACAATGACATGTGCAGCAAAGAGTGAATAGTGGTATACGCTGACCATATAAGCCTACTTTTTACTTCTCTTAGATAAAAAGAATGAAACTTACTAACAGGGCTTAAAAGTATACCTAAAATCTCAGTCCACCCAAATCTAATATAGGCAGATGCTGGAGAGTTGCACTACCTTACAGTGTATTATATCTCTTAGTAATCGTGTTGGTGAGCTCTGCAGCTTGAATTCCTGAATCTGCACACCTACTGTGGCCATTATGAAGGGATTTCATTCACCTTTTTGCATTTTACATTCATTTTGTATTGTAAAATTTAAAAGGGGGGCCCTGGATGTGGTGGTTGGGTAGATTGATAAGGCAAACTCCCAGGTGGACAGATATGGAAAGGAAATCTTTTGTGTGCAGGCTGTCATTTCTGCAGACACAGTCATTCTAATCTCTGTTTCTGCATGACTTCCCCTGAAGCCACTCTTATGTGGGACTACTGGGACTTGTGCTGGTGCTCCGTGGCTGGAAGCCTCTAAGCCCTGCATTTGAAGCCACTCCTCTGCCCCTCCTCCTGTCTATCACTAAAACCAGCTCTCTGGCTTCTGCAGACATGGCTGGAGGATGATCAAGACAGGCTGAACCCACAGAAATAGGGCTGGACTGAGGGAGCACAAATGCACTTTATAGTAGCTCTATCACTTTACTAAAATAGTTATCTATCCCTAGACAAAGATAGAAACAATAGTTCCCTATGGTGTAAGCTACACAAGTCATTTAGTAGGAAATAATCTAACATACTTGGATCATTGTGGGTAGCATGTGTGATTAATCTGTACTACATGCTACGTGCATAAATCCCACTAATACAAGCGATTTGTTCTGTTTGTAGAGTGTCCAATTACTAGGGAATGTGGTTGTTTGGTTGTGCTACTAAAAACTGCCCCTTTTCACTACAAATGAATAGTAGTGGAGTCTACAGCTTCTTTTACAAGTGTTTTTGTCTACTAATACGTATAGAAGCAGGCACAGAGTGTCTATGTTACTCTGTCACAGATATAACATTACCCATGTGAAGCTCAAGGACATCCCATTTTTCTAGAAAAGCCTGGGGTTTTATTTCCTGACTGAGAGTTTGTGGGTGTCACTAAAGTATAGGTATGTTTTTGTAAATGCTAAATGTTTAGAAACAAAAAGTATTTGCAGCAAATCCAGAAATTAAATGTGCATTTTATTCAGTGAACATGTTTTTAAAACTGGCCAGACTTTATGGGTCCCGGTGTTTCATTTTACAATATGGCTCATGAAGATACTTGTTTGAAGATGAGGAAGGAGGTGATTTCTGTGTTGGGCCGGTCGCAATTCTGAGAAAAAACTCTGGATGACCATACATGATCCAGTCTTTTGACAGCTGGGTCTAGGATCATTATCTAACATCGAAATTTTCCAAATCTTTGGAAATTCTCAGATCTGACCCAATCATTTCCTTTAAATAAAGAGACTGTCACCAAAAATGAGCAACATTTCTTCCTCCGCATCCTCGTTCAGGAAAAAAACACAGGGGGTCATAATGGTGTAATAATTCAGTCAAACTCAGGCAGATGTCTCACTTTCTGTTGTACTTGGTAAGATATCTGCTCACCTATGGTTACCCTAAGCAGATATATAAATGGACATGCAGATTGATAGATAGATAGATAGATAGATAGATAGATAGATAGATAGATAGAAAGAAATATGTAGATACATACACACATAGCATTTTAAAGGCAGCCAGAACTTGAAAAGATGTAACCTTCTTCTGAGGGTAGATTCACCTTTCTATATAATCCCAGTGGACACTTTACAGAGAGTGATGAACACCAAATGTTACTCTCTAGCACTGGTTTGACGGTTATGAGTATGGATATTTCATCAGTTCAATACCTTGGAACGCAGATAATGCTGGAAGCAATTTAAAATGAATGGCATTCAGTTCTCATTCATTTCAATGAAAAAAGATGCACCAAGGCAAAAGGCATATTAGGATGCTAGCAAAGCGTAGCAGGCATGATATGTTTAATGCCTCAGGGGACAACCCAAAGTAATTGAGCCAAAAGCATTCAAGGTGATACGATGGTTGTTCTGAATCTTTTAAAGTAAAATCATGGCTATATCTGCACAGCATTCATGGTAATTAATACACATAACAGGACTTACAACATTATGACAACATCGTATAAAACAGATAGTGGCGCAATAGGTTAAACTTGGTGTTAGTTTTAATAATGTTACAGGAGGCTGTTGGCTTCTTTGTCTTATGATTTAATATGAAACAAACTCTTATTGGAGGAGCGCTACTACCTGGAATCATTTATATGAACAATGCCTGTACAGTGATGTTGGATCATGTATGTGTCAATTACAAGTGTAGAAAAACAGTCTTTTAGAATAGAAGGGATATAGACTTACAGTTAGGATGTGGGAGAATCCGCCCAAAAATTCTCCTAATCTTGACTCAAGGATCTGTTGGTCAGGTCCTTCTATCTGGTAGGTGAGAGGTGAGTGGCTAGAAAGGGGCTAGGTTGAATGGCTAGTTTCCTCCAAATGTCAATGTTAAGCTGGTCTAGAGCATGTCTGCGATAGTGAAGCCGCCCACGTACTCGGCTGGCCAGGCCGGGCCGCGACGGCTGGGATAGGGAGAATATAAGGGAGAGAGCGAGGAACCGCGACTAGCGCTGAAGTGCCTGGTGCCGTATGTGTTGGCAGTGCAGTCAGGCTGCTGTCCCGAGGTGTCCGAGGCTCTCGCTACCAACGAAAGTCGCAGAGGACTGAACGGGGAGTAGAAGTGCACAGTGGGTAGACGGCTACGCGTTTCAAGGAGATTCCTCTTTGTCAAGCCAGTCGATCTTGTGGCTTGACAAAGCCACAAGATCGACTGGCTTAAGCCAAATCCACAAATTGGCTAGAAGGTAATATAATAACAAATTTAGAACAACATACTGTCCTGTTTAATAATGAACAATTTAGAAATATGTGGCCAATTTGAAATGTTTTGGGATTTGTTTGAGGTCCTCAAAAAGGAACTGGTTGCCCCCAAATGTAACTACTATTATGTAGTAGTTCTGATTTAGGGCATGTGACACAGATAACATAGCTCAATGTAAGATCTTGTTGAAAGGTTTCAGGATTTTGCTGATACAGTGGCTAAAGAAAGTTTCCCCAACAAAAAAAACCTTAAAGTATATTTAAACAGGTGTCAAACCAAAAGGTGAAAGAGCCCAAGATGCTTTCAGTTGTTTGTAATTTGATCACTTAAAACAGCCAACACTTTTCAGGGAAAAATAACACTCTCCCTTTATGAAGGCTCAGAAAAATGAAACGAGGACTTACTATAGAATAGAATACTGTAGATGAGAAACTATTGAATAGAATTGACTCACAAGAAATTATATATGTCAGTGTATGATTGCAGTCTTTTTAATGCAGGAAGCTAACTGCCACTAACCACAGTATATGATTGCAGTAAAACGGAAATATTGTATTAGACCCAATATAGATTCCTATATTTCTTTCAAATTTTAATTCCCTATTCTATTTTTCTAAGCCCTGATGAAAGGGGTGTGTTTTTACTCTTAAAACAAGTTGGTTGTTTTTGTGTGATAAAATTACGAACAATTAAAAGCATCTTGGACTCTCCCACCCTTTGGTTTGGTGTCTGTTTATGTAAATATATGATACCAAATGTTGGTATAATTTGTATTGGCAATTAGTCACATCATCTTTTTTGTTCAAACATTATCATCAAAACCCTAGATGTATAGATGAGCCATCCTCAATGCAAAATCTCAGCAATACATACAGTATGTTCTTTGCTGGTGAGATGTTGCTTAGTGTAATCTTTTAAAGTACAAAATCTCTACACAAGACTTTTATAAGTTATCATATAGGAATTCCATTTATCATATTTTGCCATTTCAGACTTACACTAAGTGGTTGCCATTGATTATCTAATAGACCTTTTAAAATCATGATGTGGTGTGAAATGTGATATGTTGATGATCACATATTTCTTGCACATAAATGTTGTCATGGTAGTCCATTACGTTTATCATACAACCCTGTTAGAACCCAATTTTAGCTATTAGTAGCTAGCCTGTACTTAGTTTTAATAAGTACAAAGTACCTTTATACTTTGGGCTGTTTGTAAATGTCATATATCCTCTAACTTAAAGTGAACCTATACCGCCTAAAGATTACATCAGCATGCTGCTCTGTATGCTGATATAAATAGCTAAACAAACATATTTTTATTTCACTTACAATTTTTTTCCCACTTCCTGGTCTACTTTTGCGCAAATGATGTAACGTTGCATCCTGTGAAGATTACAACAGCAGTGCATTGCTGAGAAATCTCATCTTTAATCTCACGAGATCTCAGGGAAAATCATTTTCCTCCCCTAAGTTTATGTGCATGGTCACATGTCCTAGTTACAAGTGCCAGGAAGTAAAGGGAGATCTAGTAACCTGCCCTTAGTTAAAATGGGCACTGTCAGAAGACTGGGGAAGCAACAAAAAAAAAGGGAATGCAAAAAATAAAAAGCCTTCAATTATCTAGAAGTATCTATGTCAGGGGTGCCCATAAGGTCGATCACGATCTACCAGTCGATCGCGTAGTGATCACTGGTATATCGCCATGTCCTCTCCTCCTGCCGCTTCTCTGGATCCCCGCTGCTCTCCCCAGCGGGGATCCGAGAAGAAGTGAAGGAACCGGCGGCGGGGGAGGGCAGAGGACAGAGCCACTGTCACTAACTAATGCAGAGCAGTGAGGAGAGAGAGAGAGACGCTCGGCCCGGATCTGACAGCCGGCGCCTCTCTCTCCCCTCACTGCTCGTCCGTTCTATCACAGCGGCTCCGCCCCCCCGCCTGCTGCTGATGTTCTCTTTTACTTCTCGTCGGATCCCCCGCTGCCTCTGCCCGGGAGAGCAGGGGGGATGCAGAGGAGAAGCTGAGCCCATTTGTGCGTGGCCGAGCGGCAGAGGATCGGTACATGTCAGTAGTATGTACCAATCCTCTGTGCAGGACAAACACTGGAGCGATCGGCTGATCACTCCAGTGTTTGTAAATAACTGGGGACACATAGTACTATGTGTCCCCAGTTATAAATGAATGAACAGGATGTGATTTACATCACCTCCTGTTCATTCATGAGTTTCTCAATGGGGAGAAGCACTCTGTACAGAGGCTCCTCCCCATTCAGAAACTGCTTGATAGTAAAATATTTTCTGAATGAATGGGAAGCCTCTGTGCTTTCCATTCATTTAGAATAGAGGCTGCAGAAAAAGAGATTGAGGACTTTGTGTCCTCAATTTCTTTTTCTATTTTAAAAGGGAAATATCAGGGGGCTTTTTAGACCCCTAATATTTCCCCGAAGCCCCCCCAAGAGTAAAAAAAAAAAAAAATACGAAAATTAAAAAAAAAATTAATGAAAATAAAATAAAAAAATAGTAAAAAAAAAATTTAAAAAACGTTGTTTTTTTTTTCTTGCCTCAGGCGCAAAAGGAGCTGGCTATGGCTATGCTCCCGTGGTGCTCGTGCGGCTGCCGGCTGAATGTGTCAGACGCTGCAGATGGAAAGGTGCAGGACACCCCATGTGCAACGTCGGCCACACGAGCACCACGTGAGGACAGGACGCCGGGACCTGTAATGTACTGGAATGCACTGGAATGTAAGCAGGCCGACTCCCTGCGTTCCGGTGCGGCAGGGGGTGTGGAGCTGTATTGAAGTCAATGGCATCGCCCTCAGTGCGATGGCCCGCACTCGGAACGCAGGCACATTAGTGCCTGCATTCCGGTCCAGTGCGATCTGCAAAAATAGTGCTCGCAGGCGATCGCACTGTGGGCGAGGGGCCTGCCTGCGCAGCCCACGCCCCCTCCCGCCCCTGAATGCAAGTGTTTTTTCGTTGGTAGATCTCAATGAGCTCGTGGTTTGAAAAGTAGATCTCCAGATGAAAAATAGTGGGCGCCCCTGATCTATGTGTACTGTAGATTGTCATTACTAAACAGTTCTAAAGGTGCCTTTGTTGTTATTTTACAGATATAGGTAAAGTTCCTCTTTAAAGTAATATTAAACTCTCAAACTTTTTTCCCCATAATGAATCCAGATCAAACAAATATACATTGCCCAGCAAAGTATTTATTTTCATTTTTGCTCAAGCACTTACATCAAACATGTTTCCAAACAGCTGCTACAACAATCTCAGGTCCACTTAATTGAACTTCCTGCCCAGTAAAAATCACATGGAATAGCACAGTCTGCAGCAGCCATGCATCTACTAGCATAGAGAAAGAAAAGTGGGGAGCGGGGGGAGTGGCTTGCTTTGCTGTGCCTGTGTGTTTGTGGAGAGACGCACAGCTTACTAGCACACATGAGGATGGCTCCATAGGATGCTGCAAGGGAGAGGAGCCACCCTAAAACAGGATATCAGGACCTGTGCCTAAAGGACCAGCTAAATCTGCAGGTAGCTAGAACTTTTAAAGGAGCAGCATCCATTGTAAGTGATTTCATCAGCATTTAAAGAAATGTACTTAATCAAAATTTTAAAACATTTGAATTTTAACTGAAACCTGAACCTGAAATGTAGTATCATTCTACACAATGGCATTTTTATAATCTATGTAGTACAAATTGTAGCAATAGAGGACTTCAAAAGTTTGACATTACTTTTGCAGAACATCTGAAATATTAGGAGTTAATCTGGACTATTTTTGTACTGCGAAAGGGGAATCCACAAAAGAGGAGATTGGCCAACATGCGGTAAATAATGGATGTGCACTTGAGGTGAAAAAAGATCTATATGCAGCTTAAAGGAAACCTGTACTAGAAGCATGATAAATGCTATTGTCAACCTTCTAAAAATACTATTAGCCTGGCAGTTCTTTAGTACTTTTAGTGTCTCTGATGCAGAACAAGCATGCAAAATAGTGGCAGCCACTGTATGTTCTCACTGGGGGCTAGAAATATATTATTAGTATTATTATTAGTGGTATTAGAAATATTTAAACATTTCAGCACTTGGTAACATAATTGTACATTTGGGCATCATATTAGAAAGGTTGGAAAACATGTTTTTTTTGTGTGGGAAAATCGTCTTGTCATTTTAAATAATAGAAGTCTCATCATAATGATGTGTCACATTATTATATATGCTGTGGATCCAGAACAAGCGTGGTTGAAGGCGCACCCCCTTCCCCCACAGCTGTCCGACCATGCTTTTCTGTATGAGATTAATGTTTAATTAGCACTAATTGACAGGGCTTGTCTCTGCACCAGGCGCTTTCTCAAAACCAACACCACCATAACATTCAGAGGGATGGGCGTGTCAGAATGTCTGCTTGAAAAAACATCCACAGATGCACTCATAGAGCAGGATGGAAAAAAGTCGTGCCTGAGCTTCATGATAGCAATGTGAAGTCAATAGGCATGCACAGGGAACAAGTGTGTAAGCGCTCGTCTCCATTTCCCAGTGGAAGCTGGCTATGATGTCTAAATTTGAATACTGTAGTGCAATACAGAGCTGCGCATGCTCTTTTTACTTATGTTCCATTGTGTTATGTGCTGTGGGCAGCTTCCAGTATTCATCTGCTACATTAACAATTATGAAGGAAGGCAGCACAGCCCACAAGCCAGCTTAGTGACTAGGCGGGGGGAAGTGATAACAATGCCCACAAATTGGTCTTCTGACAGGGGAGGAGCTGCCAGGCAGCTGTGTGAGAAGGAAAGAAGGGATTTTGTACAGATGCAAAAATACGTATTTCTTCATTAATCTATAGACCAACATTTAATTGTTCAAGGTAGTGGTACATGAGACTTCTTCTTTAAGATGTATCTGTATTGTCAGGGCACAGAGTGGTGTCAAGACCTAACAGCGCTATACAGCTATATTTAGCAATGAAAGTATGACTGAAAAAGTAAAAGTCATTTTAACATATCAAATCTGTGCAATAGCATTGGGGTCACTACTTTGCATGTGACAGATCAGAGTTGCAAATCTTGCTTATTATCCAGAGACCAAAAGGTGACTCTTGTGGGCTTTAATTTGATTTTTATTAGTTCCTTCTAGTCGAAAGGAATGGCATAAGCCCCATACCAGCTAAGTAATAGGTTGAAATTTTCTAGGATGGGAACTTGCTTTACAGCATTATGCATACTTATATCTGAAATATCTGGCCGTGCAGTATTCATACAAAATACCTGATATATAACAACAAACAGAAATGGAAGCTCTGCATGATAGCCATCTATCCATTAGGTATCTGATCATGTTCATGTATGTATAGACTATCAGCACTAGCCATTTTCTTGCGAAAGGAGAAAAGAGGACTCTTTGATCCAAACTGGCAGATTTACCAACATCAATTGTAAACTATATTTGTTGACTTGAGCTATAAAAAAACTTGCATCAAGCTGTTTGAAAAAGACTTTCTCTTTTCAAAACACATTTATCATTTAAATAAACTAGAATGATTAAAATTATATTTCTAACTTTCCCAGATAGATAGATAGATCGATAGTTTCACTTTCAAACGGATGTCATATGTGCTGTACAACTACCTTCAAATAATCCCTGGGTCTCAATCTTATTTGATGAGCATGGAAGAAACACAGTGTGATATGCAGCAGCAGTGTCCTCAACATGGTCTTGCCTATTAAATGAAAGGCTAACCTGCTGGGCCAATCAGTAAAAACTTGGAAGGAAATCAAGCTCTTGTCTGAGCTAAAAATCCCAACCTTGAATCCGCAATCTGTCAGTTAACTCAAGTGTGCTATACTGTGGGTCAACACAGAGGGGAACAGGCCTCAAAGCTCTTCCTGCTGAATTTGTATAGCTCATGATGAAAAGTAAGGCATAGCTTATATAGTATATCAATTTCTGTTTTTCTGGCTTCAGAAAATGAGAATTTAGTTGGAAATGACACAATGAATGAGCAAATTAGGGTTACAATGGACAACAGCGGGTGCTTTTCTTGTCAGAAAACATTACTGACAACTAACTGTATGTTATTGTTGCTTTCCTTTTGTAAAAGGTGTTTCATGTAAAACAACTGTTGTTTTAGAGTATGTTTAAATTACAACTTGATAAAGAGCATAATCTTTTGCCTTCATCTACTTTAATCAAAGGAAGGCAAAGCTGATCTTCAGTCTCTGTTTATCCCTCCCCCAATAACTATTCACTGGTAGAGACAACCTGGAACACAGTACAGAATTTTAGCATATGGGCCCTGCTTTATCTACAAACAGCCCTGGTAAAAGTACAATTGTTTGGTATTATATTGCAGTTTTGGATTGCAGTTTTGAAGACTCTGTTGACAAGCCCGGCAGGAGTTGAACCTCCATTCACTTCATCTCCGTAAATCCTACATTCACATGGCTGGTAAACTGTAAAAGCAATCTAGTTTTTTTTTTTAAACTATACTGTGTTTCTAAATACATTTTGGCTGGGGGGGATCAGTTTCCAAGTGTAAACCATAATCAGCACGCTCTCCATCATGTTATGTATTCCTGCATAGGAAATGCATCCCCACCACTTGCACTGTCTATTCCTTTGGCTTTGATGGCTGGCAGCAACAAAGAAATAACTCTGCCAGCAAGCAATATTCAGCACTTATATTCACAAGACTTGGGTTTTTTACAACTGTCCACTAGAAACAGCCTAACATATCATAAAAAGGATTTTACTGGAAAATTTGCATTTAATATCATCTGAAAGTGACTGGATTTTTTGAAGGGTCTATTGCTTTTTCCAAGGAAGATTTAGTATTACAAGAGTGATTTGTAGGCACGATTTTGCTTTTCCATAAAAAAGCCTGAAAGTGTTTCTTATTTCATTCAGTTGCAATTCCAAAGTAAAAAATTCTTAAAAGAATTAAAGGCAAAGTTACATCTTCTATTCTAGAATTAAAGTGACAGTTGATGTTTCAGTTTGGCAATTTCCATTAGGACAGGATGATATAACTCTGGATTGTGTGAAGTCATTTTTGACACCAATTGTAGTCCTTTCCTCCATTAACGTGGCTGTGAAAATGAAATGTATGGTGCTAATGTCACAATCTGGGAACCGGGGCACTGGGGATCCTGAGTTTGGGTTTTTTCCTGACAGTTCAGAACAGGGAACAGGCCTAGGATGAGTGCAGGCAAAGTGCATACACAAGGTTACAGGATACAGTGGCAGGAATGCTCAGGGGAACGCACACGAGAAAGTGCATACACAGGTCACAAGAAATGAATGCAATGTAAGGAACATGTGTTACACAAAGGTGCAGGACAGCACAGAAGTGAGCTATAAGGAAACACACTCGGGGAGGCCAGAAGGAAGACAAGAGATGACTCCCAGAGAGTGAGGATTGGCACAAAGGTAGATGGCACAAGAAAGCAACAGTGCTAGACACAGGTAAGGAACTCACAAAGATAATGTGGAAACAGGTACACTGGGAATATAGCACAGGTAACTCAGAGTGAGAGCAGAGCAGAAAGGGGAAGCTGACACACTGGAGTGAACAGAGGGTACACACAAGTGTATAGCAAACAGCAGACAGACAAGTATGGCCACTCACTCCTCACAGGTGAATGCACAGCAATACCACAGGGGATCACAAGGGTCACAGGGTAAGCTGGTGAGTACAAATGTCCAAGGACCTGTAGCACACCTTACCGGACTTCCCATGTGGAAAAATGGGTGCTCGCAATGACTACGGATGGCGCTGTATCAGGTAAAATGTTGTATAAAGATGTCATCAGCACTCCAAATATGACAGAATACGTCAAGGTTTTAGTGAATCTTCATTTTTATTTTCGAAGTCACTTAAAGTGGAAACAAGCGCTTTCGGGGCCACGCAGGGTCCCCTTCATCAGGCTTAAAGTGAACATTGCAGAGTTTACACCATCACCATTATATATACACACACACAAGACTGATTACCACATAAGACCACCCTATTGACGTCATAGTGACGTCATAATTCCCGCCATAACAAAAGGTTAAACTTGTTAAAATGTCATATTCAAATGTTATGACAGGACCCACCAGGGTCCTGTCAAAACATTTGAATATGACATTTTAACAAGGTTAACCTTTTGTTATGGCGGGAATTATGACGTCACTATGACGTCAATAAGGTGGTTTCATGTGTTAATCAGTCCTGTGTGTTTGTATATATAATGGTGATGGTGTAAACTCTGCAATGTTCACTTTAAGCCTGATGAAGGGGACCCTGCGCGGCCCCGAAAGCGCTTGTTTCCACTTTAAGTGACTTCAAAAATAAAAATGAAGATTCACTAAAACCTTGACGTATTCTGTCATATTTGGAGTGCTGATGACATCTATATACAACAGGGTAAGCTGGGACACAGGGACCAGCAAGGAGGAAAACAGCCAAGCAGGGAATCCACAGGGGAACACGAGGAATCCAGGAAGCACAGGGATCCAAGAAAGCACAAAGAACGTAGGAATCACAGAGGGTCCGGCAGGAGGGAACAGACTCGTTGCTCGAACCCTGAACAACAAGTGAGCTGAACCTAAACAGAAAAGGAACTGGGAAGATTGGCTCCATCCCTGTGAATCCCCATAGGCTGACAGCCAAGCACCTGGGACAGAAGGGAAAATCTGGCATGGATACCAGGGCATTGTAACAGCTTAGGTTTTACCAGGTTAGGCTACAAATACAATCTAGACAAAGAATAACAAAACATTAAGGGATACAACAAAACATGCACTATATAGTCATCATATAGCTGGATTTTCCATCTTGGCTGTCCAGTATTACGGTAGAGTGGAATACAGATTGTAACACAGAGTGTTATGACTAACAACACAATATCTTCTTAGCTCTGCTATTTATGGTTGCATCATAGGATGATTGCTTCACAATCTTGGTATCCCAAAGTAAGGCTCATTGCGGCATCAAAGTAAAATAAAATTGAATGCAAGCAAAATAAATCAGAAAACAAATAAAGCATTATCAGTGTATAAAATGCACTAACATTTAGGTTCCTTGTTAAGGCTAGTTTAGCATATCCATTCAACTTCTAGCATAGGTAACCTGCTTTTCACAACATAGGGATTGATTTTCTTTTTATTGTTGTAGTGTAATAAAAAGAAATCACAGCAAAACTGCAACTGGTGTTTTTTCGTTTTTTTCTACTTTAGTATGTCGTAGGTGAGGACAGAGCTGTAAGATACATGGTATGATGTTTTATGATGTGCAAAGTCAGATGGATGCAAAGCAGGCATAACATCACAAGCATTTTGGTTTTATGTTACAAAGTGCAAAGTGCAGTAATCTATAGAAACCAGATAGATTTCACCTTATTGAAGCCAGACTATCAGGGTTATTCACAAAAGGGTGAAGAGTTTGGAGAAGGCAGGAGAAGTGAACAATCTAGGCCAAAATAGTTGATTTGGAAAAAATTCTCCAATTCAGCTCACTATCCAAATGAGCTATTTTGGCCTGGATTGTTAACTTCTCCTGCCTTCTCCAAACTCTTCACCCTTTTGTGAATAACCCTGTAAAAGTAAAGGTAAGGCTCTAATTAAACAGACTCAGGAATGCTATAATTCATATACAGCTATGTAACATTTTATGAGACTCATTTCATACCTTAAGTTGACATTAAACAGTAGGATTTTAATGTGTTACTCCAGATTCAGTATTATCTATATATTTTGCACATTTGTGTAACTCCTAGCCCATAGCTTCACTTATAAATGTAAAACAGTCTAGCATCAATATATCACATGAAAATGACTTTAACCACAAGAGACTTTATATCAGTCATAATTGAATTTGAAGCTTAAAGTGAAATGTGTTCTTTGTTGCTCCCGGATATGGATGATATGTAACCATGACAGCTAATTTGTACATATAAACCCTAGCAGACATATTACTTTGCTTCTGGGAGAACCTTGTTGCAGTTATGCTCTATCTTATAGTAGTACAGTTTTAGTTCTTTGAAGAAAATGATTACCTCCAATTCATGACTGAGGTTCAAAAAGCAACCTTTCTCTTTGGGGACACTGACCACCCTGGACTTTGCAAGGACCATCTTTGTAGCAGCATGGGGAGACAAACTGATTTAAGGGGTGGTTTCTGCACCTCATTGTTTGACATAAGGTCTGTTATATGTAAAGCATACATAACCATTACAGAAATACGGACTATTCCAGAAATATAGATATTTCCTTTATGGAGACAGCACCATCTAGGTATTCTTTGCATTCTGAATTTTAACCACATTTACTAAGCTGAGTGAAAGTTATATTGCAAAGTGATCTACTCTACACTACATTGACCCTGATTTACTAAAGAAGTAAACCATGTTCACTTTCAAAGTGAGTTATCATTTAGCTTAGAGAATGAGGGGAAGCAAAATAAAAGGTTTGCTTTGGAAATAATCCTGATTCACGTACAAGGAATAATAAAAATAAAAAATGGATTTCTGTTCACACATGATTTGATGATTGAAGTCAGCACAACTTCACCTCATTCACTAAGGTAACTGAAAATTCACTTTGCAAAGTAAAAATTAACTTTGAAAGTAAATATGCTCTACTCTTTTAATAAATCATCCCCACTATTTTTGGTAGTGCTAAAACTGTAAAACTGTAGACCCCCGTAGTGTAAGCATTTTAAAAATGACACACAGCATGCAACTTATCATCCATTGAAGTATATATACTACTTAGAAAATAAGGAATAAATGTTGTATAGATTCCACAGACTGTATTTAAACACTTGAACGCATTTTGAAAAAAATCAACACTAAAGTGTATCTATTTCACAAAGAAATGAAAAAAATATTGTACAGACTCCTATTTAACAACTTGAAGTAGGCCACATTTTGATTTCGTCATACATCATGCAGTTTCACATCCCAAAAATCCACACCAAAGTGTCTATGTTGTAGCACCTCTGTCACTTGTAGTTGAGTCACTACTAAATTTAGTGTGTTTATTCTGGACTGTAGTCAGTATAGCGGTTGATTATTCTATGTTCTGTAGGTTTTCACTAAACCTGGTTGATTAAACCAGCATACAGTGTGGGAGAGTTAATTGTCAGATCATGAATATCTATCTGACTCTGACCAATCCTTGAGCTGGCTGACTCAGAGGTATGGCTGGGGGAATTTGATAAATATTTGGGAACACCTTTCCAGAACTCTCTCTCCCCTTTGGGCTTCTCCCTGTGAGGAGGCTTGTGTTTTTGCAGGGTGTCTGGGCTGGGCCTCAGCATGTGGCAGGTGCTCGGGGCTCAGAGGCTTAAGATGCTGGTAAGAAACCTGAAGGAAGCTGGGCTGGAGGAAGGATCTGCTTACCGAGGAGCATAGCAGAGGAGCTGGTGAGAGCTGCCATCTGACCCTGTAAGAGAGATTCCTCACCTTTGAGTCAGGTACTATACAGAAAAGAAGAAGAAGACAGTTGGTGCACTAAAAGTACTATGAATGCTCTCTCGGAGTCATAGACTTTTCCTGGTTCCTAAATTATGCCTTTGGGGTGTGTGCTACAATATTTTACAGATAAAAAGGGAAGAAATATTGTACAGACTCCAAAGACAGTTTTCAAACCCTTGGCATAGGCTGCATTTTAAAAATGGCATACAATATGTATCATTTTATCCTAAAATCAAAACTAGAGTATATACAGTATATTTCAGAGAAAAATTAAAGACATATTGTAAAGACTCCATAGCACTTTTGATAGGCCGCATTTCAAACAGGGGGACTCCAGTCAGCTTTTAATCCAAACGTCAAAATTATATTATATTATATATATATTTATTTCACATAAAAGAGACAGCTAAATATTGTACAGATGAGTTTGGGTGAGGTGAATCTTGCCCCTGGAAGAAGCCGGCCCCATGTCCTCCTCCTCACTTCCAGCACCCCAACCCTCCTCCTCTGCCAGCTGCTGTCTCTGCCCCACAGAAAAGGTGTTAGCTGTAAAAGAATCCTGCTGGCCCTAAGACGCTAGGAAGTCCACCTCTTTTTCCTGCTCCTTTGCTTCCAGTGCCCGCTCTATTACACCACCCAGTGTATGCTCCAGCAGAAACAAAGGTAGCATGTAATTAATCCCCGCCCTGTTGCAGCTAACCATTCCGGTCAACTCCTAGATGGTGACAAGATTGAACATGCATCCTGAATCAGGAGACACTGACATGGTAAAAAAGTCCTAAATTCCCAGATTCTGTCTTTGTCCCATACTCACACAAATACTCATTAGTGGCCCACTGCTGCAGGTAAGGATGTATCACGTATCAGATGGTTGATAGGAAACTTGTGTTACTACTACATTTCATCCAGGCAAGCACTCACTGGGTTTGACCACCTAGAGGTGCTGCATACTTTTTTGGCCTGCTGCAAGACATTCTAGAAGCTTGGGTACCTAACTAGGAACTGTTAAACCAACAGGTTCAGGATATATACCAAGCGGGTGGACAGCAGGTTGGTGCTATTGCCACACAGAACCTTGCCTGGCCCAGGATGACATGGGGTCAGCCACCTTTTAACCTGCTCCTGAATAGCTGACAGAATATGTGGCTCAGTGTGGCTCTCTAGCTCAGTGTTCCTGTTCTCCAGGCATACCAGCTGCACACATTTGGTCTGGGCCCTTTTCTAGGCTCTTGGTCACTTGGCGGGGACTGCTGGTTTTGAGGGGTCACCAATCAGTCCTAGTTCTCCTTCCTTTACATTGGCCTGTTAGCTTTCTTGAGCCCCCAGCTGCTAACTAAATTAAAATTTCTAGCTGCCTGCCTGCTGGCTTGTTTCACATTGTAAACAAGCCTGCGGGCATCCCAGCTGAGGTCATTGATCAAATATTGTTATGACCATATTTGGTCAATGACAACAGCCAGATTCCCTTGCGTGTGTGAGTTATCAAGGCATTATGGATCTTCATCTCTGAATGACAAGATTGTTTTTTGATTTACATTTTTTAAACAAGATTTTAGGGGTGTTTTGTATTTATTTGTCTTGTCAATTGTTTCATGAATGGGTCACCAGGTGGACTATGTACCTCTTAGTCATTCACATAGGGATTGGTTAGAAATCAGGTCCCCTTATTATAATGCGGGCTTCCAGATTCCAATAAGTTTCCAAATCCGGGGGACCTGGCAAGGGATGTGGCTTGGTATTGTCAAGAAGGGGATAGGCTGCATGCTTTCCATCCCTCCCTTTCCTGGCCATCCAGCCTGTATAAGGGTCTTTTGGATGGTGTCCCCCTTAAGAATCTATACCAGACCCTTATTTAGGATTTTTTCATGTTGTTTATTTTTTCTTCTGTATGACATGTAACCTGAAGTGTATCGGGAGGAGCATGATACATACTTGTTTCCCCTCTCTTTTACTAGTGACCAAGGCATCATGAATGGATATGGGTGTGATCTGTATTTTGAGGGAGAAACCATGCAAACTAAAGAAATAATATGAGGTCAAGGGCCTCTCCACATCCCTGAACCGATGGCTATAGGTGTCTGTGGGGACATTTAGCAGAATATGGAAGCCTCTCCTCTCTACATGAATGAGTAAAGGATGCATAGCATCCATTGTTACGTATTCACAAAAGAAAATACAGACACCATAGAAAATCTATAAAAAAAAAAAAGACTCCATCCCAAAAAACTGACCTAGGATGTAAATCCAAGTTCAATCTCATCACCCACCGTCAATCCCAACAAACGATGACCCGAGGACCATCTGACACAAACATCATGGCCTAGTGGACTTTCACCACAATGACAGCTCCTTGGCCAGCTGCTGAATGTCAGCAAACTGGAAGAAAATGTAATTTAGCATCAATAGTTTTTTCTTTTAAGTCACTTTACTGGAGTACACTACAAGCACAGTGGTGCACTTGTAGGTTAAATGCTCCCACCAAGCATATTATGTAAAGCAATTGTGTATTTTTAGTGTTACGCTTTAAGCCTTATTAAAAGAACGACTGCTCGCTCAACTATATACTGTATTTTTAAAAATATTTTTTGCATTGAAACATGTGCCCCATGGCAGTTCCCAACTACCCAAGCCTTTATATACTGATGATAGTAACTGTAAGAAGCCTACCTCGTTACGTCCCGGGATCACGACTCGGGACCGCGCATGCGCACAACGGGCTGTAGCGTCTCCTCGCGGCGCAAGTAGACCCTCGGCTCCTCCTCCTATTAGCGCAGGCGCACGAGGCTCCTTAAGACGGGGCCAAACGAATCTTCAGCGTCCGACTGTTTGCAACAGTGAACGCCGAAGATTCACACTCTGCAACCGCAGACCGCAGCAACCAGGGACCAGCACCTCGCAAACCCCACTCAGGGGGTAGCTCCAAGGCACATCAAGGGGGAAGTCTGAGTTTGCCGACCAGGACGGCTAGAGAGAGGACTACTGATGCTCACCATCATCAGCCATAGGAGATACCAGGAGTGTTCTTCCAACCGCAAGTATCCGTACTATCCGTACTTAAGCCGGGACTGTTAAATCTGTATTGTGTGACCAGGGGAATAACAGTATAACTTGCTTGTAGTCAAGTCCAGCTGACTGTCATTATAAGGAAGTCACTTGTCTCTCTTAGTATACGTCTACTGGGATTCCCTGTGCAGTACCGGGTCTCACCACAGTCTAACCCTGCAGAAGTTAACCCTCTCCCACCTATTTCCTTCAGTTGACATACACAACCTTTCAGTACGGTTTATATGATGTGAAAGGTCTTCTATATTTCTCTACGATACTAAAGTGAGTAATTGAGACCATCAACTGATCAAACCGCAAGTACCCTCTCCGCAGTTGTGATCCAAGGCTTGCGCTGCAGAGACGTTACAGTAACACTCCCCCTTCCTTTACATCCGTGTTTCCACTCTGTTTTGTACTGGTTGGGTTTTTAGTATTAAAAAGGTAAAACTAATGTGAATTTACAGTATGTAAAGTGCTGCGTAAATTGTCAGTGCTATATAAAGGCCTGCATTAAATAAATAAATATATAAATGTTATGCTATGTATTAAAAATCACTATCAAAAGCAATGTTTGACACAGCAAAAAGTCTCTGTGGCTTTTAGTTATGCCTCTATGGATACCACAGTCATATCCACACAAGCTGCAGCTAATTAACTTACTAACTTTTGAATTATGATAAGAAATATGATACCTGAGAGAAAATAACAGAACAATATAGTTTTTAAATCAGTCCAAAGATCACATTGTATATGCCTAGTTAGAGGCAGTCAGTTAATTGTGATGTCACACATTCCAACTGTAGTCTCATTGGTGACCTATCAGAGCAATAGTTAAAACTGTGTCAGTCATCACAACCTAAATCACTGCTACTCATTACATTGTTCCTTATGATATTCAAAGCTGTTGAATCATCTGATAACTTGGCCTCTTTTGACTCTTCTCTGCTAAAAGATCATTAGCAGTTTGGGAAATAAGGGCCAGCAGTCTCAGTAGCACAGGTTATGGTTTGTTCGTCTTTAAGAGATTTATGTTCTGGCCTTAGCCAAGGAGACAGCACTGTGGTACATCATCATGCAGGAGACATCAGAGACTTTGTTCTCCGCTCCGATGCATTATCATAAAAAGTGATTTAGAGCTGATTGATGCAAATGGCTCTCTGTTCTTTTCTATCATTAACGGTCTCTCTCAGTGGCCAGAGGCAGTGATTAAAGCTGTCATTTGGAGCTGCTCATTAAAGACAAGCACACGAGTGGCAGGAGGGAAAGAATGAGGATGCTGAATTTTATTTATTTTATTTTTGTATTTTTATTAATCATTTTCACATTTAAAGAGACAAACACATGTTATAAAGGCAGCACAGTGGCGTAGTGGTTAGTGCACTGGGGGTCCTTGGTTCGAATCCAGGTCAGGTCACTATCTGCAAGGAGTTTGCATGTTCTCCCTGTGCTTGCATGGGCTTCCTCCGGGTACTCCGGTTTCCTCCCACACTCCAAAGACATGCTGGAAGGTAAATTGGCTCCTGTCTAAATTGGCCCTGTATGTATGCATGTGATATAGGGACCTAAGATTGTAAGCTGCTTGAGGGCGGGGGAGTGATATGAATGTACACTATGTAAAAGCGCTGCGTAATTTGTCGGCGCTATATAAATAACTGTAATAAATAAATAAAATAAACCTTAAAGTACAGTATTTCAGTGGTGATTTTAGTATAAGTGACAATGTCAATGGTTTGGTTGTATACTGAGGCCGTGAGGAAATCTTATAGGTTTATAAACACAATTCAAGTTCAGCAAACAATAAATACATCTGCTCCACTGTCAATTGGCCAATTGACTCCCTCAGATCACCAATCTGTGTTTTCCATTGGCTTTTTCTCCCCCCTCCAAAATGACCAGGTTTGTATAGTAGGCATACATGGTGGAGAATATCTCTGTACATCACCAGCTGCAGCCTCCCATTCACAGTACCTGGTACCCATTCATATAATGTGGTTAAAGTTAAACCAAAATTCTCTCCACCACTACTTTATCTCATATTATTGGTCCAAAATGGTCTTCTTCATTGCTCAGAACTTGGTCTCATCTTTTTTAAGACATAAAAGTTGTAGAGAAGGTCCCTATATATTTACACTAATGCTTTCAGCAAAATTAATTTCTAAAGCCATTCATTATAGTTCCAAACTCCAGGATTCTGGAAGCTTCACTCTGACATGGCAGAGGCAAACCAGTTATTGCTGCCAAAGCAACAAACAAACTATGAAGGCGCGAAGACTAGAGTAGGCGTTAAATATTTGCCCCTCATCCAACCCTTCCAACTTATGGCTAGGTTACTTTGAAGGGCAATTGCACCTTTGTTTTGATAAACAATATTATAATTAACTTAGCATCCTTTTTACATCAGGAATATAAATGCTATACAGGTATTCCTCACTTAACGACCGAGTTCCGTTCCTATGACCAGGTCGTTAAACGAATTGGTCGTTAAGCGAGTAACTGTATACAGTACTGTACTGCATTAGTACAGTACTGTATAGTGTTGCAGATGTACAGTACTGAACAGTGTACTGTAAATCGTGCAATAAAATACTTACCGAGACCCGCAGTGAAGAACGGAGGACATCACTTCCGCCTGCGAGACGTCACACTGCCATGTTCCCGCACGTAAGGTCGGAGAGCTGGTCGTAAGTGCGAGTGGTCGCAAAACAGGTAAGTCGTAAAGCGAGGTATGTCTGTAGTTCTTTTCCACATAAACTAAGATTTTGTCATAGTCTGCCTGCCTCTGTTGCTAAAATCAAACAAGATAGAGATCTCCATCCGGGCTCCTGTAAAAGAAGGAGTACACAGATGAAGTACTTAGCTAACCAATCAGCTAACAGTTTGGTGGGATGGACAAAGGGGAACGGATCAGCTGAAACTTAATCATTAACAAAATTTTGTTTGCTTACTGGGTAGAGTCTGCTTCAGCTGAGTGTGTGATGACAGTGATGGGAGGATCGCTTTTCTGTTCAGTGCTGCTGATTTCGAATGTTAAGTGTGTGAATGCTGCTAAGTTTCCACAGCATGTCCACCAAAAAACAGGTTGGTGAGACAAACAGAGGGCGAGACTGAGTTTCCTCAGGTGCAATGAGTGTTGGGACTTTAAGAGCACTGGGTATTACTTCTTATTTACCCATTTTTTACATAGGAGCCAGGATGCTCAGTTAGTGATGATGTAAGCAGCCATCATTTTGGTTGATTTCAGTTACAGAGTTAAGTTAGGCAGACCATAGCTAAATCTTAATGCACCATGTTCTGAGTCTTCTATCTTCTTTGCTGCAGAGGAGGAGGTGACATGGATACTTCCTAATTGCTGTCCAGTAGTGGAGACCTCTCAGGGATCTTTTGCTGAAAAAAAACAATACATTCTGAGTGATGTACATTGCAAGGATTTTAGCAAACTTTTTTCAGACTACCTTTTTCTGTTCTGGAGTAAAAGCTGGTTTCACCATGTCCTTGGAATGGGATAGTCTGGTTCATTATAACCACTTGATGTACTGCATCCCTTTAGAACTAGTTAACCCTGCTGAAGTATCTAACCAAAAACTGAATTTCTATTGCAAGGGATGCCTAAAATTTTAGTTGTATCTTAGTACAGACTTCTGAGAAAATCTGTGACCAATAACACAAGATGGAAATGTACAGTATGCCTCCTGGTTGCCATATTGGATTTTTTTTTTTTACAGTTTTACAAAATTACAGCAGCTTTAGATTGAAACAGAAAGGTAATTTTAATAACAAAGAGGCAACTAGTCAGTGCTGGTGATATGCATTGGACTTAGGTGAGTAAAAAATAACCTGCAGAAGGTATTTTTTTTATTTAAGCTGCTGGGTGGGAGGGGTTTTGCTTTGCTAAGAGATGGGCTTTATACATTATAATTCCAAAACATCAGTATTAGAAATAAGCACCTTTTCTCCTTCCCCTATTCTGTTGCTCCTACCCCTATTATGGTTGGGCACTTCGGAAAAATGTAAATGTGTACATGCATGGGTTAGATACTTATTAACTAGTTTTATTGCATATATCTCTTCCCAAGTTGTTGTCTTTATTTACTGACTTTGTGCAGTTGGATATCATTCATCAAAGAAATTAACAGTAACACATTATTACATTTTGCAAAATGGAAATGTGTTATTTGTAATGTTTTATATACCTGGAACTGACGTAATTTTAATATTTACACCATATATAATTTAAAAACTACTTTGTAATGTTCTACTGGAGTTTTAATGAAGTTACTGGATTAATACTGTCAACACATATTATTCAATTGAAGGAAATTAATAAACGTTTCACACCCACAGATCTACTAATCTACAGTTTATAGCAAAAGTTGTTAGAGTTGATTTGAGCAAAGTCGAACGTTTATCTAACCTATTACTGGGAACGTGGAAGAATTGAAGGTTTTAATAAAATGCAGCTGCTCAATAACTAACACATGAAAATGCACCAACAAAAAAAATGGCCGCATTACAAACACTAACATACATATTTAAAGACTTGCAGCTGCACCAGTATAAACATCATACACACAACATCAATAAGCAAGATACACAGATATAAATGTCCTTCTCAAACTTTATACCACTTTGTGACTAATGTTTATGAGTGTGGCAACATCAGGTAATAGCTAAGAGTTATTATGCATAAAATAGTTATATTGAAACAAAGACAATGTATGCCTTTAGAAAAAAAAATGTTGTTTGCATTTGCTATTGACTTGAAGACTATCTCAAATTAAAATAATATTTTCTATGTTCTCAAAACGAAAGAAACAGTTTAAAGAGCAATATTTAGTAATGCACCCAAAATGCACAGCTGACAGGAACAAGTTCTAGTGAATCTGGATAGCACAAATTATCTAAGTTTTCCTTGGCTGTGAAGAAAGCCAACATTTCTTCAACCTTGTAAAAACTAAGGAAAAAAAGCTGGGTCAGTTTTCTTCCAGACTTGTACATAGCTGCACCGCTGCTATAATAATGCTATGCTTTCTCAAGTCACATGACCACATCAGGCCTTCTGTTGCTAGGTCACTTCTCTATAGACATAGATGGATGTAAAACACCAGTATGCATAAATGTCTTCTACTCTTCCAGTAATAGTGACCAGTAGTCTAACTAACAAGGAATGCATTTCCAGACCAAAAGTAGTGGTTGGATTTTCAGTATAAAACATGCAGAGTCTGTTCTAAAAGTAGAGCAGATGCAAAGTCGATCTTTGTGCAAGAGACCCTGTACGTAGACCTAGAGTGGAATAAATTATTGTTTATTGATTGCTCTTGATTAGATAAAGTGCTAAAGATATTCACAATTGACTGGAGCAAAAAAAATCCTTGATTCAGCTTTAGGTGGCCATTAGAGTGCTAACTTATCCATTGTCTTCTTTCTCACCTTAAAATGTTGCTGCAGAAGTTGTCCAGCTATGGAATCATATGAAGCTTATTACAACAGAAGAAGTCTCAATTCTCCTTCTACAATCAATGTAAATTAAAATAGAAATTCCACAGGGAGTCTCAGGCCACGTTATAATTGCTATCAGATGGGGACATTTTGCTGCTGTAGCTCCAAAGAGAAGAAGTTAAGGGTAATTTCATCCACTGGAATCCTTGTGGACTGACTCCTACTAATATTGTATTCTAGTCATGCAAGTTCAAGAGGAAGAATATTTGTTGCTTTTGGTTGTAACAGCTAAGATTGTATGATTGCATCAGGGATTTAAAATTGTTCCAGCAGGAAAGAAACTAGAGTAAATGGCTAAATGTAAGCACTAAGGGTAATATTAATGCATAACTAAAACATTAATAACAGAGTGGCACAGGATAGCTAATAACATAGGAATTTTAAATATGTAAGAGGATTATTATGTTATTAGCAGCAATAATTCTGTATAAAAAAACCCATATACCAAATTTACTCAGAATTTTCATAACTTAGTTCATCAAATTAGGTGTTACTTACCTGTTTCATACATTATTTCATAAATATTTATATAATTGTCATTCCTGTCATTGATTGTCTACTTTCCCATCAATATACAGTAGAAGCAAAACTATTTATTTACACTAGTTTCATATTGGGTGGCAAAATGGCTCCAGGCAAAAACAAAATTTCAATAGTTCATTGTGTATAAATGTGTTTACTTCCCAGTGTTGCTTGCAAACACATGATCATAGTCCACCCTGTACTGTAATTGCTTACATTACAGTTTCCTGCATGTACAAAGTTGATTACCTACTTTGGGGACCAGGCACTTTACCTGCTCATTATTTCTTTGGGGACCGGTCCCCTCACTGCCCCGAGTAGTTCTTCTGCCTCAAACGCCTGATATCAGAAAGCTAGTGTGAATAGAATGTGGGCAGTATTACTCTAATGGCTCTCTCTTCAACTGCCACTCACTTCTCTCCTCCTGCAATGTAAAATCTCCTGCTCAAATTTGGCACCATTTGGCTGTGGTCCTCTTTTTGCCTTCCCTCTTAGAAGCAGCTCACAGCTGTGAGAGATTAGTCCTCTGTCAGACAGTTCAGAAGAGGAGAACATTCCGCTCATGAGTGCACCCACCAATCCAGAATAGGAGAAGAAGTGTGTAGGATTCATGGGAATTGTAGTCACAGGCATCAGGGGGGCTAGATGTACATGCATAGCTGTGGAACTGTTGTCACAGTGATGATGTCAAAGGTACAATTATACTAGATTTATTGCTCATGAAGCTCTCAAAATGAAACTTTTATAATACATGGATTTTAGGAGGTTGAGGTGTACAAAACTAGTTAAGAATGGTGCCTGACCAAAGTTGGGCTTTAAATTAACCTGCTAACTTGCAAATATGCCAAAAAAGAATAAATGACCTGAGTAATTTGAATTGTTGCCTCACATCCTAGACAGCCCATTAAATGATTCTCTACTTATTACTGCCATTATCCTTTTTTTAATGTAGACACATGAATTAATTTCAGAAAACTATGCAGTTCAAATTGCTAAGTAAGGCTATTTTCTCCTTCTTTTCCTTTTTTTTCTTGACTAAAAAGGTGTCTGAGGAATATAAGTAGTTTCTTTTTGGCCTTTCTTTAGCAAAGGCATCCAGAGAATTGGTTATGTACATGCTGATTGTGCCAGCAAGGCACTTCCAAGAGGAAAATTCTGTACTGCCAGCTGTTAAGCTCCAAAATCTATTAATTTTAAGTATGGGTGGGACGTGCAGTTGTTGAGCAAGGATCACAATGTTTAAAAATGTGTCTCCAATATATGAAACTGATATTATCAGAGGAGAGATCAAGGCCTGCCTGGCACTCACAGCGCTTTCTAAGTGTTGGCAGACGGGATAGTAAATGCATTATTTATTACAAACAATAAAGTTGCAGTAAACTAGTTCCCTGTCCAAAAATATGGATATTTCCAGAGCCCCTTTGCAATAAAACTGTAAAAATGTGTCTGCCAAAATGTGAATTGAAAATTCCATTTTTCTTTGTGCCTAGTAGTGATGAGAACTTGTTCTCATAAATCTTGAATAGATTAAAGTGAAAATTAAATGCTTTCTTGAGGAAGCTGGCTTGGATATTAACTTTCAGCTTTAACACCCAGTCTTCCATCTAACAACCTCTTGTTATGGGGAAAATACAGTTCCATGTCCTGTTGCTATTTCTTGAGAGATTACTAGTGACAATATACACTATACTAGATTGTTAGGAATTTGAGTGTACATTGTATTGAAGAACCTGATATGAGCCTAATTTTTGTTTTAGAGCACATGCTCCCTTGCTTGCAGCTGCCCCTTTAGGCCCTCTCCCATGGTGGACCTTTATGGAACAGTATGACATGTTTGCCTAGTAGTAAGATAAAAGTTATTTTGTTGATTATGCCGAAGTGACAAATGTGTATGGGTAACTTACAACGCTGACAGGCACTTATCACAGTTGGTTTAGGGGCTGTTAGTGAGTGAGGGTTAGAATCAAAGAGTAAAACTGAAAGTTATAAGAACAGAGTTAGGCGATTCAGAGCTACTTCGCTATTTGTCCTGAGTGTGGTACAAAAGAGCTGATCACTGTACTGTATGGTCCTTAGCAGACAAATACTGTATGAATAGGCATATAGAGTATGTGTCTAAAAGTAATATACATAACTGTCATTGTCAGCTGACCTTTTGACAATTTAAGTGTTATTTGTTTTTCGTTCAAATATTTAACATCAAAGGATGCAAGGTAATTAAACTGTGTATCTGTCAGCTTTTAGGTCACTATGTAAAACATTTTCTTTAATATATGCATTATTTGAGTATCTGACTTTTTTTTCTAATTAGACAGTACATGCTAACAAAGAAAAAAACAGTTAGTCCTTCTATAGTTAACTGTTTTCTGACAAAAAGCTGCCTTATACTGATTTATACATGAATTCCTTGTGAGCCATGACGCTGAAGCACACAGCACCTCTGCTGTATAACAAAAAATTGTTGCAACCATCAAATCAAAATATACAGTGTCTCATTCTTTAAGGGCTGTTTCACACCAGATGCAGTTGTGATGTGTGATCTATTGCTATAAAAAATATTCATCTTTGCAGCGGCTGTGCTTTACAGTCTTACTGTTCTCTATGGAATTAATAATTTTGTTTACCTGCAGGCCATGAGTCAAACTTTAGTTTTTGAGTTGCAGTCCTTTATGATATTTTTGGAAACAATAATTTTGTAATCATCATTCTCCCTGTCCAATCTAAAGTTAGACATCCAATTATTCTTTGCTGTGGTCCTGCCAGATTTGAGAAAGACGCCTCAAATATGTATTTTATCATTGGCCAGCCCATGGTTAGAAGGTCAATATGTGTAGCTGTAAAATGAAAAAAAACGTTATATCTCTTAAACCTTTGTTAGTGTTCAATCTTCTTTTAATGGCTGCCTGATGTTCCAGTGGTCATTAGATGTTTCCTGACTCCCATGATCAGCAATTGTCTCTGTGCAATTCCATAAGTAAACAGGCCCCACCACAGTGAATGTCCTACCTCACTTAGGACAAGCATGCCTACTATTGCCTATGACATTGCCCACTCCAACATGCAAGTGGTGCTGCAGATGCTTTGTCGACCTTACAAGTCCAAGATTGTCCATGGTGCAGGCATATAGTGCTCTCATTTAAAAATGCTGCTGATGCGAATAACCAAACATATTGATGGAAATTCCTAAAAACTGGGGCAGAAAGAATCTGGAGCAGCTGTCCATGGCAGCCAAACAGCTTCCCTGCTCAGTTTGTTCAGTTAGGCTTTCCAAATTAAATAGAGAAGCTGATTGGTTGCCATGGGCAACTGCTCCAGATTCTGCCTGCTTCGGTTTTAATGAATTCCCACTATTAAGTTTAGCAAACATTTAATAATAGCATAATATTTATACCTGAGCACATTTATACATGTATAGTCAAATAAAACATCAATTAAATATGTGGGATTTCAGTAAGTAGCAGTGTGTTCCAAATTTCTACTTGATATGTAATCAGTTTGGCAGGAAAGAAAGGTTTTAGAATGCAATTAAGATTTGTATGTCAATTAAATCCTGGCAAAAGAATGGTTTTAATGTTTGTATAAACGTTTTGCCACCTTCTCATAGTGATTTGGTATATCGCATGAAGATGGCTGTGAAAGTGGAAAAGGTCAAATTTAAGCCTTTGATAATGGTTTAGTGTTAGCATCAGTTTACGTGTTACAGTTTATTTTAAGGATCAAAGGGAATTAATGGTGATGTTGTACATATTTTCTTATTTATTATGGTGAAGATATATATATAGCACTGTTTTATTTGCCTGTGTGCCATTATAAAACAAATATTTCCATATAAGCAGTGGTCACGCCCTGAACAAAGCAAGTATTGCACCACCCCACCTCAATAATGTGTAATCCCCTCCCCTGCATCCCGACACTCTGTACTGCCCAAAAATGCCTTTATTCCAATAATGTGTTCCCCCCTCCCTGCAGGGGAGGGGGTTACACATTATTGAGGTATAGGCAGGTGTCAGCTCACAGTGACGTCTATCACCAGGCCAGGTGCCCGACACATACACACACCACCTGCAGTCTCTGGGGCCCCACTATACACCCCTGCTGCTCTCCATCCTATGAGGATGTCAGATTATCCTCAGTCCGACTCACTCACCCTCACTGGAGCACTGCCAGTGCTGGAGTCCATTGTGGGCCCGACAAAACAGTGTGCAGGGGACAGGGCAGCATGACACACTCACTAAGCACCCCTATCATTCACAGTGTATGGAATAGAGATTCATGGCCCCCTGAGTCATGGGTGACCCGGCAGTGTGTCCTATATACGCCTGTATTGTATATGGCCCATATACAATGCAGGCTGTATATATAATATAATAAGGTGCTAAATACAGAGGATGAGGAAGCTGACAGACACACAGCAGTGCTTTGACAACACTGAATGGCCCCTGCACTGCCCCTTAAAATTTTGCACCAGGGCCATTGCCCCCCTTGCCCCCCCCCCATGCTATGCCCCTGCATAGCAGAGTGTGACGAAGCCGCTGGTCGAGGTTGTGCTCTAGGTGGCTGCATAGTTTGCCCAGCAGCATCACCGGCCCCATATAATACCCATTACGAACTTACCATGATGTGTTCTAAACTTTGTCAGGGCCTTACTTTCTCATGTCAGAGATTTAAAAAAGAACAATGTGTAGAACAGTAATGAAATCACCATATCTCACTTGCAGTCTCCTGAGATTAGCAGGCAAAGGGAGCAGTGGAATACATGTCACACTGCAGATTTACAGTTATGAGGCTGTAGGCACAGGAGTCTCTAGGCACCTTCAAATATGAGGAAGTGTACTGGTATTTTCAGGAGGAATTCCAAACTAAAGGTACATTTTTCCAGGGTACTGCGTAAGCATAATTAGCATTTCTAGATGTTCCTTATAACATAGCACAGTATATCTTAACGTTTTGAGTTCACTGTTAGGTGTTGGGAATTAAGTGAAGATTAGGGTTAAGTGTTAGGGTCAGATAAATCATTAGAGATAGTTAAATTGTCAGGGATATTCTGAGATACCTTTAGGCCTGGTTCACATCTGTACGTTTTGTAGCGCGTTCAACGCTCTACGAACGCTCTACAAAACGCTCAAACATGAAAATCCCATTGTTTTCTATGGGTATGGTTCACACCTTGCCGTATTTCAGCCTGTCTGAACGTGCTACAAAACGGCCTACGCCTGAAAAGGTACATGAGCTTCTTTGCGGCGTTTTTGTTGCGCATTTCCATTGGGATACAGCCAAGTAGCCCTCGGAAACGCGCGTTTGTCACGCGGTTTTTTACCGCGAACCGCGGTAAAAACGCGTGTCACGAAACGCGCGACAAACGCGCATATTCGATACGCCTAGGTGTGAACAGAGACTAAAACTTTACCCGTTTTTAGTGGCAAAACCCCTGTATTGTACCATTTGCATTTGGAGGCCACATCATTACAAATGTTAAAACCCCATTATAATGGGAATAGGAGTAGTTAAATTTAGTGCAAGATGCTTTTAATTTGCCTAGATGGCCTTTGAATACTATACTGGCATACTACAGCTACTAATTAAAGGGAACACTTAAATATGATACATTTTGTTTATTAAAACTTGGTATCAGACATATATTTTAGCCTTTCATTGTAGTTCAAAAACCTACATTTATTACAAAGCACTTTTCAATAACCTTATTGAAAAGATATGTCAAAATAATATGTACACCTCGTTATTTGTCCTTAAGAGCCAAGTGCTATTGTATTGTGCACCACATGATCATTTTCTTTTTACAGTAGGAAATACTAATAATTATCTGAAGTCATAGCAGCGGTTTGTGAGAATCATGACAATGCCAAGTATTGTACTGTCCATGCCATTATTCAAGATAGGTGACACTTCGCAGCTTGTTGCTTATAAAGAATGTGTCGGGTGTGATCAGCAGGAAGTAGGGAAAAGTACATTCTTAATATATATCCAATGTCTTCTTGATAAATACTTAGTGCCATTATGGATTAAGCTGAGATCACTTATTTCATTTACTGGTGCCTTTGGCTTAATTAATAACTAGGCTTTTCAGATGTGCAAGGGTTACTGTTCTGAACCAACTAACTGCATGGAGTGTTTTTCATCTTTTTAATGCCTTTAGCATTACAGAGATGCTTTTGCTGCAATACAGCTTTTAGTTAGTGCATTGCCAGTACATTTCAAGGGATTACTATGTGCTATGCTGAGTTTTAGACTCTTTCCGGTGGGGAGGGATGTAAAGCTTGCTGCATCTTTATATTGTTAAGCTTTTTGTCTGGCCAACACAATTCAAAGAGAATAGCATAATTTTTAAGCCAGAAACCTTCCTTGCTCCTGCCAGCTGCATTAGTCACAGGCAAACAAATTACTGAGCGTTGGATGCTACAAACATGTGCCATTTTAATGTTACCAACTGTAGGGGGTTTTGAAAGCCCCACTGAGCTTAATGTTTTATAAGAAAACACACACAGAGAACCCCAGGGCTCTAATGGTCGATACAGATAACCTCTAGATGTCAGCTTGGCTGTTCCTGCTTATACTCAATACACAAAGTTAGCTGCTTGCTTTCATTAAAACCAGAGTCTTCTCATTAAAGCCTCAAAAATGAACAGCTTGGTACAAGCTCCCTGTTACCCAAAACATTTTCTAACAGAACGTGTATCAAACTCTGCTTATTAAGCCCAAACACACAATATAGAAATCGGAGTTAGGGTATGTACATATTTTTTGTCTTAAAAAGCTGAAGAAAAGACTAAAAAAAATGTAGAGACTATTTCAGTTTGTTATCCTACTTTGCTATGCCCTAGATCAGTTTTTAATCTTTTGTTTTTAATCTTTTTTTTTTATGCAACGCTTGCAATCTTCATTCCGCTGTTTCCCCTTTCCAATAGTGTTTTGAAAATAGATGAAACATGCAAAGAAAATAGAGTTTAAATGAGTCCTGCATGTTTCATCTGCTTTCTGCTGCTTACACTGTAAAAACATAGAAACCAACATAATCAAAGCTGCATTGGGTGGCACTTTCCAAACAGAAAAGAAGACCTGCATTGTGTTGCAGTTTCTTTCCCACTTCCTATGCTTAGCCAGGACTGTATTTAGACGTCATGCTGCCCAAGTGACATCTAAATAATGATGATTTGTAGGACCCTCCCCTTTTGTCAAAATGATGTGATTCATTTATTGCTAGAAGTTTTACACTTGAATGGGATGTTGAAGATTCTGGCAGCATACTATTTTCTATTCTAAGAAAAAAAAATCAGAAAACAGATCGTAAAGGTTGCACTGCCACTCAATACACATTTTTTTTTACATTTAAAGCTGCACTCCTGGCAAACAGTTACTGTAAATACATTCTTGAAATACATATATGGCAGTTGCTTTTCCTGTCAAAACATTTGTAATATTATCCAGTCAGTCCTGAGAGAGTCCTTGCCAGAAAGCACAGCCAGGCTAGTGACCTGATGTTTCTCTGCTTCAGTTAAACAATACAATCAGGTCAACTCCTGACCCCCAGCCTGTAACCAGTGAGTGAAAAGGCAATAAAAGTTCACCCCTCTGCGCACAGTGTTCTCTCCTCCCATAAGTATGTTTCCTGTCATCACATGTGTATTGCACCACAACTGATTGGCTGCTAGTTTTTCCTCTTCTCCTATTTTAAGCACTGCTGTACAGAGAATTACAAGAAGCTCATACCAAGTCAAACTCAGGTGCTGTCACTTATCTTCCTCACTGCTGCATTGCCAGGTATCCGCATCCAAGGCTCTCAGCTGGTGTTGCAGTTAAAGGGGCTGCACCTATTTAAAGGAGCTGCATTCTAGCATCTGTTACCGGAGCAATGTTTAGTTTGCCTCTGAGCTCAATGTTCAGTTTGCCTCTGAGCTCAATGTTCAGTTTGCCTCTGAGCTCCTTCACTCTTGTTTGTTTTCTCCACCTTGTCTCTACCTGTTGCCTGGACCAACACTTTGCCTGCATACCAACTACATCTCTACCTGCTGCCTGGACTGACCCTTTGCTAGCATACCAACCATGTCTTTGCCTGCTGCCTTGACCTTTCCTTGGCTCCTGCCCTAGCTCTTCTGCTCAGGCTTGCGCGGGTTAGTTTCTATACATTAGAGAAGGGTGAACTTGGGGGTGGTGACCTGGGGTCAGCATGCATCTAAGTTCACAATTCAGTGAGGGGGTCCCAGGCAGAATACTTCTTTGCTCTTAAGAGGATTCCTCATCACCTAAAAATGCATGAGTTCACTCTATTCACTTCCATGACAGGTGCTTATACTGACTGCATTTTAAAAAAAATATGTTTTTGATTAATATATTAGTGCATTACTTGGAATTTTTTCATACCTGTCTAAAGTTCACCTATATAGAGAACATGTTACAATGGGGCTTATTGAGGAATCTGAACTTTCAGACTTTTATCATTGTAACTGTGTAGGCTTATTTATAAAGGATTTATAGCTCCCTCTTATGTATTTGTCTGAGACTGGCACGGTAGCGGGAGCATCAGATGCTGTCTGTCAACTGCCCAACCTCACACACTGCACATTTACAAGATGGGAGATGGCGTGTTAGGTCAAGCAGTTGACAGCCCAGCTTCTGACAGACTTCAGGTAACCTCTGATTGACTCATCAGTGGCAGTTTCCACATTTCTACCCTGACAAGCTCATTTTAAACAAAAACTGGCATTGTAGCTATTTTTAGCCAGAATGAAAATATACCTATTATTGCATTACTAAAGTTTCTCAAGAAACTTGAGTGGTTAAAAAGATATCATTTGAATTAAATGGATAAGTTTATTAATGTCAGTTTTTATTATTCTGACCTTTTACTGATAATTATCTTAAATTTGAATACAATAAAGGTACCCTATAAATTAATTCAAAATAGAAGTCGCTCAGTGGAAATTGTCCTTTTGACTTTTGTCATATGCAAATTTTGCTCCTCTGAAGTATATCACTCTGGCTGTGCTTGGCTGAGGTCAATAATCATCTTTTACCTGAATCTGCCTTTTTTTTAAACTCAGTAGTTCATTCACACAGTTGATTTGTTTTCTTATGGGTACAAAGTGCACTTAAGTATAATAACCCACAGCAAGCAAAATGTTACAAACATTCCTGCGGCGGTTTTGTCCAGGTGGGAGTGACAGCCGTTCATCTGGGGTTGAACTGTCTGGAGGGTCATTGGTGGCGGCCCAGTTGGCAGGCCAACAGTCCTTAGCAGCTTTCTAAGCCACTCCTATTCCCGCCGTGGTATCTCTTGGGCTATTTATGTCCCCTGGCACACTGGGGACTGGGGGGAATTTATGAACATGTTTGCAACAACATTTGTTGCAAAGGCCAAAAATGTTGAGGAAAGTTTTATCTCTTTTTTTGACGTCTCACTGCACATGTTTTGCAACATTTCTCAACTGCACAGTAATTGCATCCAGAGTTTGTGACATTAAAAACCCTCCAAACTGTCGCACATTCTAGAAGTCCTCCTGAGCACTTCTTAAACTTTCGCAAAGATAACTCAGCTTCGTATACTCAAGCCAGGTAAGCACTTCAGGGTTTTTCAGCTGTCATTCAGGAGGTTTGCTGCAGGCTTTCCGAGACAATTTTCCTTGATAATTCTCATTATGAAGGCATTTAAGAATGAAACATAAACTAGGATAATAAATCTGTCACTATTTGTACTAGAAATCAGGTATGTAACAGTTTAAGACACTGATAATGCGACCAAATTTATAAATTCTCCCCACTGTGTTTTGATTGATTCATCACTCCTTCAAACGGCCCCAGATCTTAATGCCTGGTTGCCTGTTACAGTATTTGATTGACTCATGGGTGCAACTATGTCATATGTAGTCAGATTGCTATTAAATCTTTGGTATGTCTGATGTCGTTTGGACTGTGCCTTACAGATCTGCTCTTTGATGTTCTGGAATTCCTGCTGTTGACTGCTCAGAGTGGATCACAAGGAGTGGAGGTGCACTAGCTCAACAACTCACATGACTATAATACAGTGCACATACCCTATCCCCAACCCTGAATCCACCTACATGGCACACTGTCACCCGGAGAAACCTTTGCCACCTCACCCCCTCTCTTCTACCTCTAAGACAAAATCTCCCCCCTGCCCTGGCTATTTCTGCCTACAACAGCTCCCTTTCATCCTCTGTAGACACTTTGGCTCCCCTCACTACACGCAGACTTAGACCACGTCCACTACAACCATGGCAAACAAAAGAAACCAGACATCTAAAAAGACATAGCCGCGCTCTGGAAGGACTGTGGCGAAAAACTAGGCTTCTGCAAGACTTCACTCTGTACAAAGCTGCCCTCCTAAAATATAATTCCTTCCTCTATGCTGCCAAACAGACTTATTTTGTCACTCTCATTAACACACTCTCATCCAAACCTCATCAACTCTATTCTACTTTTAACTCTCTTCTATGTCCTCCACCGCCACCACCCACTAACTCACTCACTGTCCAGGACATTGTGATTCATTTCAAAAACAAAATAGATACAATTTGGGATCAGATCGCCACTGTGCAGTCACCTTCCCCTATTCATGTACCAGACCCTCCATTACACTTGTTACTTTCCTCTTTTGACCCTGTCAGCACAGAGGAAGTTACAAAGCTTCTCTCTGACAACCACCTTACCACTTGCCCCATGGACCCTGTTCCCTCACCACTACTTCGGTCACCCTCTTACTCTATCCTACACTCTCTTACTCACATTTTCAATCTCTCACTCATTACTGGCATCTTTCCCTCCCCTCTAAAGCATGCCCTGGTCACCCCAATGCCCAAAAAACCCTCAATGGACCCTACCGACCTCAACAATCTCAGACCAATCTCTTAATTCTTACCATCCACCTCCAAACTCCTAGAATGCCTTATCTACAGTCGCCTGAGTCGCCACCTCGCTGATAACAACCTTCTCGACCCCTTACAGTCTGGCTTTCGCCCCTACACTCCACTGAAACCGCCCTCCTAAAACTCACTAATGACTTAATAACAGCTAAACACAATGGCCACTATTCCTTACTCTTGCTATTAGACCTTTCTGCTGCTTTTGACACTGTTGACCACCTGCTCCTCCTCAAAAAACTCCACTTGCTTGGCCTACAAGACTCTGCTCTCTCGTGGTTCTCCTCCTACTTATCTAAATGCTCCTTTAGCGTCATCTACAACTCTAACTCCTCCCCTCCTCTTCCTCTGTAGGGGTCCCCCAAAGCTCTGTCCTTGGACCCCTTCTCTTCTCTATCTACACCTCCTCTCTTGGTCAGTTATTAACCTCACATGGCTTCCAATACCATCTCTATGCTGATGACGCTCAAATATATCTTTCTACTCCACAACTCACCCCATCTGTGTCCTTTGCGTGTCACGAATCTACTAACTGACAAATCCGTCTGGATGTCACAACAATTCCTAAAACTCAACCTTTCAAAAACTGAGCTCTTGATATTTCCTCCTGCCCATGCACCTTCCCCCAACTTTTCTCTTGAGATTGTTAACACAACTATCCAACCCTCCTCCCATGCCAAGGTCCTAGGTGTCATCCTTGACTCGGACCTCACCTTTCTTCCCCACATCCAATCGCTATCCAAATCCTGCCGCTGTCACCTTTGTAATATCTCCAAAATACGCCCCTTCCTCACCAATGAAACCGCGAAATTACTCATCCACTCACTTGTTATATCTCGTCTTGACAATTGCAACTCCCTTCTCAATGGCCTTCCACTACACAGGCTATACCCTCCTTCAGTCTATCATGAATGCAGCTGCTAGACTCATTCACCTAACCAACTGTTCAGTGTCTGCAACCCCCCTCTGTCAATCCCTACACTGGCTTCCACTCGCCCAAAGGATAATATTCAAAATATTAATAATCACTTACAAAGCCATCCACAACTCTTCCCCCAGCTATATCTCAAACCTTGTCTCAAAGTATCACCCTAACCATCCGCTCCGCTCATCCCAAGACCTCCTGCTTTCCAGCTCTCTTGTCAACTCCTCCCATGGAGAAGGTTCTGAGGAAGGGGCCGTGGCCCCGGAAACGCGCCAATTTAGGCATACTGTGCTGTCACACAGGACTACTATCTGTGCAGCTCTCACATGCTGGTTTTGGCTTTTTGCTAAAATGAGGATCAACCTTTGATTTTGAAGGCTCATTGTCATCTACTCTTTTGTGAGTATTATCCTACTTTTGCTGTTTTCCAAATAAAAAATGTATCTACACTAGGGAAGGCGCCCTTGTTTTTTCCTTAGATGTCTCAAACCTTGTCTCAAAGTATCACCCTAACTGTCCGCTCCGCTCATCCCAAGACCTCCTGCTTTCCAGCTCCCTTGTCAACTCCTCCCTTGCTCGCCTCCAGGACTTCTCTAGAGTCTCTCCCATCCTCTAGAACTCTTTACCCCAACCTGTCCATCTGTCTCCCACCTTGACTGCTTTTAGGCGTTCCCTAAAGACTCATCTCTTCAGGGAAGCCTATCCCATCTCAACCTAACCGCTCAACCATCACGTTCTCAAACAATTCATCCCCACACAGCTACCTCCTCATCTACCACTTCCCCCTCCCTTTTAGATTGTAAGCCCTCATGGGCAGGGCCCTCCTTACCATCTTGTCTTGAATTGTATTGTGATTGTCTTCCTTATATATTGTTAAGCGCTGCGCAAACTGTGGGCGCTTTATAAATCCTGTATAATAATAATAATAATTACACTCATTATAACCTGATTCATAGATCTAGCAGGACCTGTCTGAATCAAGTTATTTTGTAACATCATAATTGGTTCTAGTCAAATACATCAATGGTACATTTATCATGAGAATCTATGGACAAGTGGTCTACCTTTGCTCCATTTTAATTTGCTTCAGTGTTTGTGAATTAAACCCACTGCGGGAGCGCATAGACTGTGTATGCAATGAACCATAGTGTCTGCAAAATCAGGAGATCAAAGCGGCAACTGATTTTGATTTATTACAGGTACTTACAGTATATAGTACCAACAATTTAAATGGTGCTTTTAAATATTGGAAATTCACATCAGTCCCTGCCCTCAATGAGCTTACAATCTAAGGTCCCTAGTTCACTTGCATTAGACACAAATGTGTCTTTAACGTACAGGAAGAAACCCAAGCATCCGCAAGGAGAACATGATAACTCCATGGATGGTACTGTTCTGGTTGGGATTAAAACCAAGGATCCTAGAGCTAACCACTGAGCCACTGTGTTGCCTAGTATTGAGCATGTACTGTAAGGAATCCAGTTTATTTAGCAGAAACTATTGTCAAATTCCACATGTACCAGTACATTTCTACTGTATAGTGTATTTGAACATAAAGCAGGAAATTTCACTCACACTGTGGAAGTGCAAATGAGCCTTTTTGCAACATGTAATGAATACAAGCATCTGAATGTAAACAATGCAAACACAATTGAAACATCTGTTTGGATTTTTTGTTGTAGAATAACAGAATACACAAAGACCCAGTTATCATCAACTCAGAGCAGATGTTTAAAAAGCTTTGGGCACAAGGATTCCTGTGCTTTTATCTAAATAGCTAATGCAAGCTAAATAGGTGGAGGCCTATGTTTCATGCCCGTTTCTGCTTATTTGTATTACTGCTGGATACACACTTACTGTATTTATATTGTAATAGCAAATTATACAATACAGATAGCTATATAATCAACCTAGAACTCTGAAATGCATGAAACATAAAAAAAAGAATAGTTTGCAACAACAGAATACAAATGGGGTTCATACACCTCGTGTCGGGGACAGCTGGCAGCCTCGTCAGTATCTCATGTCAACCAGTCAGCATTTATTTTCATTGTTCTAAATGCTCTAAGCTAATAAAAGATTCTGTTTATTTGCCATAAGCTAATGTGCGAAATTGTTTTGCTGTGCTGGACCACCATATAACAGACCAAAGAAGGTGAAATTGTTAATGCTAGTTTTGAGATTTTAATTGGCGTCAACGTTAAGTCTTTCTGATATAAAAAAATTATTTTGAGGCCACTACGTCTGCCACCCAAAGCACTAAAGTGTCACTACCAGAAAAATCAAATTAATTTAAAAAAAAAGTGGTTTGAAGTGCTGTTTGCTGTCTGTAAGGAAAGCTAATTGTAAAAATAAAACATTTCCATTCCACAGACAAATATATGCTGCCAAGTACATGGCCATTGATGCTGTCCTTGAAAACCATGGTGGTTCTGTATTTCCCATATTTTCCTCAAAGCCCTTACACTGCATAACTTTTTTTAGACTTGTTTTCATTAGATATCCCCACAGTTATTGGTGAAGGGGGGGGCTGCATGCCCATGCAATTTAGTTGATATTTTATCTAACAGACCTCCAGAGTCCTTAATTGACATCAATGAGACCCAAGAAAAATGAAGGGAGATGGTGAACCTTATTTCACACACCACATAGTATAGTAAAGTAGTCGATTCTACCTCCTAACAGCAGAATGATAAGTCAATGATAACTCAGGAACGATAGGTCTGAAATACAAAAATGCAGGCTAGAAGCAGGCTCTTTAGAATTCTCCCACACTGTAATGGATGCTAGATCAAGCATAGTACATACCTAAAACCACTAAGTAGCTTCTTCTGCCTTCTCCTCATTGCACAACACATGTAACAATACCAAGCTCCTGCATGCAACAGTTGCTACTATATGGTACAGATAACTCACTTCAAGCCAATAGCCTAATGTGTCATGTCTTCTGAGTCATGACACATCTCTGTCTTGTTTGCTCATCTCTGTCTTTGACCGATTGCTGTTACAGTAGTGTAAACAGACATTTTCTACTTCATTGCACATCACTCAATAGTAGATAATAGGTGGACACAGCTATTTGGAAAGCTATGCCCTAAAGCAGGGGTGAGGTGCAACTACAAATCCGATCTGGCATTGCAAGACTCTGGCAGTCATAGGCATGTCTCCCAGAGGCATGTCTCCCAGAGGCAGATACACAATGGGATTTGTAGTTTCACCACAGTTGGATTGCCTGAGTTTGTCTACCCCTGCCCTAAACCACAGCTATATCCACTGAAGCAGAAACCCAGGCAGTATTTGTCTATAAACTCTATTAATTTCCTCTGCATCATAGCATTTTTTTACGTCATGACCATTGAAAGACTTGTCAGCACTCACTTTCTCCTTGGTAATGTCTACTAAAACCGTAAGTTGAATCTCACACCATTTCTGCCAAGTTTCTGTATTGCCCACATACCTATGGTGCAAGAGCTTCTAGGGGGAGCAAATAGTTGTCAACACCTCAGCTGACTGCTAGTAATCTATTCCTTCGTTTGAAACCTGAAGTCCTGCCTGCACAATTTGTATGTCCTTGCTGGTGAAATGGTTTACTGGGTTTGCAGATATAGAACTGTCTTCCTTCCTGTTTAAAGTCATGCCCCATGTTCCCAATTTCAGCTTCATGCTGAAGCTCCTGCCCTTTTGTATGTATACAATGAACAAACGCCATGTTATATTTAATGCCTTCAGTTATGTTGGCAATCCTGTCACCTGTTTAGCAATGGATAGATATGGCTTATCATTTACCCACATTTTAATATATTTGACATGGTAATGTTAGGCTGTAAGAAAGCAATGCTTGTACAGTATCTCTGTTTATCATCTTATTCTCTTTTTCTACTAAAGATTTTTGATTCTTCCTAAAGAGAAATGTTTAAATGTTACCAGTCAATATATTTATTAACTATGGCTGTGGACATTATTCTACTGTTCACAAAAAATATAGATCCATCTATCTAAATGTTTTTATATTCAGGCCACCCACCGACAAATACTGCAACAACATTTTTGCTGCTAAATTAATGTACTCTTGCTATGGCTAATCCAAAATAAAGCTGCAGAATGCTCAGAACAGATTAAAACATATAAAGTGAACATGATGGCAGAGGAAATGAGTCATATCAAAAGACATTTTCTTTTCATTGTTTTTAATCCTGCCATCTATAGGATTTTGAACAATTTAAATATAAACATTGGGTGTTCAGTGTATTTTGCTGATGTATTATAACATTTCTACTGTATGTACGCTACAGAATATCTCAGTTAGTACTTCAATGAAATACTTCAAACTGTTTCCTACTGTGAAATTATATTAAAACAAGCATGCATTTTAATGCACTACCTAATATATGTAAATATACTCACCAAAGATTTTGAAAATAGTAATAACACTGGTAATGTTTTGTTTTTTTCAGTGGAGCAAGTTTAGTCACCATGTTTTCTGCAGTCTGCCATGTTAATTAAGATGCAGTGAAGTATGAAGCCTTATACTGCATTTTTGCTTTAGACAGCCCAGGTCTGGTTGGAATGTTTTGTGTGACTGATCATATTACAGATGTTGTATAATGGAAATCCATACTCTGCATAAAAAATACCTATTTTGTTATAGTTTCAACGAATTAGCTGTAGACTAGAGATACATGAAAGGTTTTCATGTCTGCGATCCTTATAGGTTTCATTCAGATGGCCACAGAGTCTGAAGGAGGCCACACTTTCAAGAAGGAGTGTATTTCTGTGCCCTGGAGTCACAGGTGTCTGCATAAGGCCATAGCCTGCAGCTTGTACAAACCAATGACAAGCTGACAGACGCCATGTTTATACACAAGTAACCGCACATCTGAGTGGTTTCATGCATACAGGACACAAACTATCTAGACACAAATAGTTTGTGTCCTAGGGTCACTCCCCTGTTCCTGGATGCATGTAATCACGCAGATGTGTGGTTAATTACTTACGGTTGTGGTGTCTGTCAGCCTATCATTGATTTGTACAGGCTGCTGGCCACGTCTGTGCGCAAACACCTATTACTCCAGTGCGTATAAATACACCCCTTCTTAACTGCCTCCGGGCCAGCCGTAGTAGAAAAACGTAGTAGAAATGCCTGATACCATACAAGCAATCCGCCGGCTTTAGAGCCGGCGGATTGCGTGTATGGGGTGCCGATCGGTGCCCCCCACGGCCCTCTGCAACTGTGCGAATGAGGCCTTAAGAGACAGGATCTCAGCCAAGTCACAGCATAACTAAAAGAATTTGAGGCTTCCTTGCTGAAAAAAAGTGCCTAGTTTACTAAAGTGTGTATCTAGGTGAAATGAAGTTAAAGTGCAACTGAAGCAAACAGCCAACGCTTCAGGGCCACACGGGGTCCCTTCCTCAGGGCAGAACAGTGACACTGTCATCCAGGAGAAGGGATTATGCATAGCATCAAAAGGTTGGTGGTTCATGACAAACAGTGATGATTCAATTAATTGAAAAAGGATCAAGAATTTATTGCGTGTGTGCTGGTCACTATCTGATCTTCGTAGGTGTCTAGTACTGTCTATGTCCCTGAGTCATCCTCTGTATTTGTCCTTGTAACCATTATCACTGAAAGTGAAAGAAAATCCCAAAGTTTGGGTGGTCATCAGAACAGGACTAGTCGGACACCTTCAAGTGGTGACTCTAGTTCTGGTGACCCTGCTGACCACCAGGAATGTCCCTATCTTTTAAGGGATATTTTCTCACTTCCAGATGTGGCTATCAGACAGGAAGTGAAGGAAAATCTCCCCAATAGGACACAGATGACAAAAAAATTGCTGACAGAGTTTATAACCCTCCCTCACCCTTTCCAAAACTAAAACAAAGATCTTGGCTTTAGTGCTACTTTAAAGTAAATATCTAGCCAAAGCTTTGCTGGTTTTGGTGAGCGGAATGGTTAGAACCCCTATTGTGCATTTATTGCTATCTGGAGATTTACACTCAATTCCTGTCTTGCTGACAACATATTACCAGATAGGAAGACAGAGAAACTATAAAACAACAACACAGACAGAAATACAAATGCTTTTTTTTGAGTACATTAAGGAAAGGCTAGAACTCCCTGTCCAACCTTTATTTCTATTTGTGTTCCAGTTGCAGATTTTCCCTCCCTCCTGTCTTGTAAAACATTTTGTCAGTAGGACCGGAAGTGAGGGTCAATCTATCTAACCAAGCCCATGATAGCTGCAAAAAAACTCAAGTTCAAAAACATTTGTGGCTTTATGTACACTTTGACGTGGGTGTTATTTTCTTAAATGTATAACGTAAGGTAAAGTAAAAGCAACTATGTTCCATCCCATCAGACAGACATGCTTATTCAGAGTCCCCTAATAGGGATGAGTGTTTGACAGAAATACATCACTTTACACACCATGGCAGGTGATGCCCCACCAGCACAATTATTACAGTAGGATTTGAGCAGAAATCCATGTTAATATGGTACCACAGATGGTCAAGAATTGGTAATAGGATCTTTTTCTCTGTACAAAAGATATATGCTTAAAGTGACATTAAACCCTCCCATTTTTGTTCCCATTGTAATGCCTTGTTGATGTCAGAGGTCGGAGAAGAATGGGCAGACTGGTTTGAGATGATAGAAAGGCAACAGTAACTCAAATAACCTCTTGTTACAACCAAGGTATACAGAAGAGCTTCTCTGACTGCACAACACATTGAATCTTGAAGCAGATGGGCTACAGCAGCAGAAGACCACACCGGGTGCCACTCCTGTCTAAGAACAGGAAACAGAGGCTACAATTCACACAGGCTCAGCAAAATTGGACAATTGAAGATTGGAAAACCGTTGCCTGGTCTGATGAATCTCAATTTCAGCTGTGACATTTAGATGGTAGGGTCAGAATTTGGTGTAAATAACATGAAAGCATGGATCCATCCTGCCTTGTATCAACGGTTCAGGCTGGTGGTGGTGGTGGTGTGGGGGATATTTTCTTGGCACACTTTGGACCCCTTAGTGCCAATTGAGCATTGTTTAAACACCACGGCCTACCTGAGTATTGTTGCTGACATGTTCATCGCTTTATGACTGCAGTGTACCCATGTTCTGATGGCAACTTTCAGCAGGATAACGCGCCATGTCACAAAGCTCACATCATCTCAAACTGGTTTCTTGAAAATGACAATGAGTTCACTGTACTCCAATGGCCTCCACAGTCACCAGATCTCAATCCAATAGAGCACCTTTAGGATTTGGTGGAACGGGAAATTCACATCATGAATGTGCAGCCGACAAATCTGCAGCAACTGTGTGATGCTATCATGTCAATATGGACCAAATTCCTCACTGAGGAATGTTTCCAACACCTTGTTGAATCTATGCCACAGAGAATTAAGGCAGTTCTGAAGGCAAAAGGGGGTCCAACCAGTACTAGCATGGTGTACCATATAAAGTGGCCGGTGAGTGTACATTGCCCAGCAAAGTATTTCTTTTAATTTTTTCCCAGGTACTTACAGTCACCATGTTTCCAAACAGCTTCAACTCTCTGTTTGGCTTCCCTGAACTTCATGCCCATTACAAGAGTACAAGGTATAGCACAGTCTCCAGTAGATATCCATATACTAGCTTGAAGAAGGGAGGAGAGAGGAAGGAAGAGGGAAATGTCTTGTCTTGCTGCACATGTGTGTTTGTTGGCACACACAAACGGGTGGCCTCCATAGGACCCTGCAAGGGAAAGCACACATTCTCTAAAACAGGATATCAGAGCCAGTGCTCAGGAGAGCAGCTGATTCTGCAGGAAACTAAAATGTTTAAACATCAAGGAGTAGCATCCATTGTAAGTGATTGTAATAGCTTAAAAACCTTTTGACTTTAATATCACTTTAAGAGGTGCAGCAGATGGGATAAAAAATGTTTGCCTTTCACTAACATGATAAGCAGCCCCAGTTTTCATTCCTCATTGTTGGCAATGATAAATTACCATACATGTATTTCCTGTGAAATCTGTTAATCAATGACCAATGAGGGTCCACTCTATTCAATATATAATATTTCATGCAGTAATAATTGGTCTTGATGTTTGCAATACCACCACAGCTGTGTTGTGTGAGCATGAAATTAATTAGATTTTAAGATTTTATATATGCAGGTATGATAGAAAACAGCTCTTATTTTGATCCAGTGACAGTCCTTTATAAAGAGTTATTGATTTAAAACGAGCTAGGCTTTATGATGCATGGCTTGTATTATGTATGATGCTCCACTGAGATTGTAACAGGAGTAATTAATTATATTATTTGTGCAATTAAGTTAAAATACTATCTGTCTGCGGATTGCCTCTGTAAGGTAACACATAAATCTGAGAGAAGTAAGCACCAATTCCCTCTTATTTATCTACCCCTTATCTGATGTTTACAAATTTAGAGGCAAGTGAAAGAAAATGATGTTATTTTCCCAATTATGTGTCAACATCTGAAGCCTTTTAATTATAACTCCCCTCATCTCCAATATATCCAGCTCAACATTGTGATCCATATGAAAATGCGTACGAATTGAACATTTTCCCTGTAGGAACTTTTGGTGTGGGGGTTAATTTTTTGAGAGAATGGAAAAGCAGGAAAATTCTGCCTTTTTCCCTTGAACATATATGTAGAGAGCAAAAGCTGTGTTTTTTCTAAGAGGGCATCTCTAAATTACTTTTTTAATGAAAATAGATATTTTTGTTTCAGGCTTTGCTGCATAGAAGTAGCACAAGCATCTGCTAAAGTGCACAGGGCGATTCTACACAAATTACATTTTGTTTCATGGGAAAGCATGACACAAAGAACCAGTGAATATTAGAAGGCTAGGTAGTTTATATAAATAAAAAAAGTATAGATAGATAGATAGATAGATAGATAGATAGATAGATAGATAGATATTCTAATTGGCTAACACAGTGATGGTGGGTATGTAGCATACTCTTTCAGAAAGGATGCTGGAGGGTGGGCAGCAGAAAGCATCTGGATGGCAGTTGGGTCAGCTCAAGCCACTGATCAGTCTTCAGAATTTATAATACACGGGTTTATGAGGTTTACCAGGGACCAGCAGCAGTACAGCCAGCCAGAAAACAAACTGGCTATTGTGTAAACCTCAATGGGAGCTGCTTTCGTTGCAAATAATGCTGCTAGTTGCAACTGCTGTTGCCATTGGTATCAAAGATGGCAATAATACAGTGACAGGAAAAAAAGGTATCTTCCTCCATGTAACACTGATAGCTACCTACTCATCAAAAGCTGACTTAAGATGGTAGCTGAACATAGTTTGACAGTGCAGCACGTTAATTTACTTTTTCTTTTGAAAGGTAAGGCTGGGTTCACACCTGGGCGTACGGAATATGCGCATTTGCCTCACGTTTTTACCGCAATTTGCATTTCCGAGGGCTATCCGGCTGTATCCTAATGGATACGCACGGCAAATACGCCCCAAAGAAGCTCCTGTACTTCTTTGGGCGTAGGGCGTTTTACAGCGCGTTCCTACAGGTGGGAACCATGCCCATAGGCAATTATTGGTTTTCACATGTTGAGCGTTTTACAGCGCGTAGGAACGCGCTGTAAAAAGCCCCGGTGTGAACCAAGCCTAAATCTTGCTACTGCAGAGAGAGCCAGAAGTCACCCTTCTGTTTTGTTATCTCAATAACACTTGTCAATCTGGAAACAAGAAATGATACAGCTTGACATGCTAGTTAAATTATCTTAAGATGGCTATATACCAGCAGAATTGCATTAAAAAATGTGCTTTCAAAAAATTTTTAATGGTTAATAAGGTCAAATTGGTGATTGATTGAGACCATAGTTATGAATAAAATCTAAGGAGCTGAATTAATGAATGAAATTCTAGCAGTGAATGTGGTTTTCGTTTGGGAAACTGCATTCGATTGAAAATCGAATGTTTAAATCAAATGACATTGTAGAAAGTCTCTGATGGCATTATCAAATGTTCTGACAAGATTTTTCCGATGAAGGTTCATATGAAATTCTAACAGTGTATACCCAGCTTTAGCTAGTAGCTAAAAAGTGCCCCATCCTCTCTTTACAATCAATCATTGCCTTCACCACTATCTGTCAGGCTTAAATTCTGTCTGTAACCACATTGTGAAGACTTTCCCTCATTTAATGTGCCTGTGACATCTTTACAAGAAAAGGGGGAAATGGTCTTCAAGGAACAGGAAGGCACAGACAGAAATAGAACCATTGACAACAGTTCTAACCCTTCCCCAACCTACTAAAACTGTCTTATTGTTTTGCAGATATTTTGAAGGGCCTGTTTTTTGAAGGCAACATGTGTCCTTCATCAGCTGCCATTGCTTGAATGCCATTCATTCTTTGTTAGTTGTATAGACAGCTGAGCATTTAATAGTTACAATTCTATTAGGTGGTAAGGATGCAGACCTGCTTGTGAAATGGCAGACCAGTCTGGTTCTTCAGCATTACTGGTGGAACGATATTCTCTACTGTAATCTCTCATGTTAATGCAAAAAACTCTTTTTGTATTCTGGCAAAAAGGCTGTAGAAACCTTCTCAATCTGAAAACTTCCCCACTTTATCCAAAACAAACTAAAACACTTTGTCTGATATTGGGCTTTAAAAACAAATATTGACTTGATAAAGGCTTTATGCAATCCTGTGTACACTAGCACTCACACTGTAAAGGAAGGGTCAGTAGGACAGGGCCAGTCAGGTTCTGCTACAGTGCACTTATGATGACTATGAACATGCTAATATTAGCAAACTGGGCAGAGGGATGTGCTTATGCTCCTTCATTGCAATATTTACAGTAAAGTGATATGTTCCTCAATCTGTTCAAAAACTGTGTGCATTTTTAAAGGGACTCAGCTGCCAACAGGTGTCTTCCATCAGCTGCCACTGCTTGGGTGCTCATCCCAACTGTGTTGATTGTACAGACAGTTGGGCATATAATAGCTACAATTCTATTGCAAAGGATACAGATCAGTTTGTGAAATGGAAGACCAGTCTGCTACTTCATAGTTCAAAGACATGGTGCTGCAGGGTGCATGCTTTGTTAACCATTGTTGCCACTTCTGCATGTCCCTGTGATCCTTGTTTTATTTTGTTACTAAGCTAAGCCCCAACACCGATATCTTAGCCATAGTCACCTGCTGCTCAATGGGAGCGCCTGAGTGGCCAATAAAGGTGATCCTTGGACAGTGAGATAAAGAATGGGCAAGACATATGTTCCAGGAGCACCACTTATGCCCAAATTCAGGTAACCTGAAACCTTAGTAAAAAGGTGAAACAAGGATCAGAGGAATGCACAGATTGGGCTTTCTGGCTTAAGAAGTCCTGCGCTCATGTAGTACATTTGAGTGGCCAATAAAGGTGATTTTTGGTAGACATGTGCACTGCCAAAAAATTCGTTTCGTTTCATTTTAAATTCGGATTTGTGTTATTTCGTTTTTCGGGATTCGGGTGTGAAAGTCAATTGGGATTCGGAATTCGGACGAAATTCGTTAGCGGTAGTTCGTTCGATTTCGTTTCTTATTCGTTTCGTTCATCCGTTCGTTCATTTGCAGCAAAGTGGCATTTGAGGGGGAAAATGTTTTTCTCCTTTGCTCCAATGAATGAAACGAATAAGAAACGAATAAGAAACGAATAAGAAACGAAAACGAAAGTTCGAACGAACTACCGCTACCGAATTTCGGAAACGGACATTCGTATTCGTTTGCATTCGTTATATCTGTAATTCGGAATTCGGATACATCCGAATGTCCGAATTTCCGAAAATTCGTCCGAATTTCGATTCGGAACGAAACGAATCGCACATGTCTAATTTTTGGACAATTCGATAAAAGATGGACAAGACTTAATGTAATATTAACATCAATAGTGGTTTAATCGATTCTGAATGCTGATTAAATCACTTACAATTGATGCTACTTCTGGATGTTGAAGTTTTAGTTTCCTGCAGATTTAGCTAATATCCTGTTTTAGTGTGGCTCCTTTCTTAAACAGAGTTCTATGGAGCCACCCTTATGTGTGTTAGTAAGCTGTGTGCGTCTCTACAAACAAACAATAATATAAAATCACCTGCACTCCATACAGCGCACAGACCTTGAGTAAGAGGTTAGTGCTTGAAGTGACAACACGGATGGCGCCGTGTCAGATACTGTTCATAATAGAAGTCACCAGCACTCGATGATATGTGCAAGAAGTAAAGCACTTTTTATTCAACCGTCACATGCGTCAAACAGCCAAAGTTTCGGGGCCACGCAGAGTCCCTTCTTCTGGGCGACATAGTGACATTACTTGTGCTTTACTTCTTGCACATATCATCGAGTGTTGGTGACTTCTATTATGGTCTACAAACAAACAGACACAGCAAATCAAATTACTCCTCTTTCCCCCTGCTCTCCTCTCCTGCCCCCACTCTTCTCTAAGCTAGTAGATGAACGGTTGCTGGATACTGTGCTGTCTCTTGTAATCTTGTACTTGACAGGATTACTGATTGGCTAGGAAGCCGACTTAACTTGTTCCTAGGCAGCCTGGCTTCCTGGTCAATCAGGAAGCTGGGAGGTAGGTCATTACGTGCCGTCTGGCTTCCTGATTGGTTAGGATGCCAGACTGCCTAGCAACAGGTAAAGCAGGCTTCCTAGCCAATCAGGAAGCTGGGTGGCAGGTCATAACCCACCATCCCGGCTTCCTGATTGGAAACAAATCCAGCTCTATGCTCCCTCGGCACTGCTGGTCAGAGGGAGATCTCCCTCTGACCGGAAGTTCCAGTATCGGGGGTATCGGATCATTTAGGCGAGTATGAGTACTCCCCCAAATACCCTGTATTGGTACATCCCTACTTTGCTGAGCAATATATATTTGTTTGTATTCATTATTGAAAAGTTTGAGAGTGTATTGCTACTTTAGCTCTAGGTGCAGGGTTTAGCCCCATATTAAAGTAAATGCCGCCCTTATTAAAAAGTTGAAACAAGGGTCAGAAGGATGCACGGAACAGGCTTTTTTCTTGCTTTTGGAGCCTGCTCTCAAGTATGACATTTACTTTTAAACATGTAAAATGGCTGACAGATTTGCTTGAAATGGCTGAAAACCCCTGACCACAAAGCAACATTTTTCGCAAATACAGCTTGATTGTTATGATATTCTGAGTGGGCATTTTCATTTGCTTTAATGTTCGGCACATGGTGAAATTAAACAGCTAAGCGTTAGTGCTTTATGACATGCAACATGCATTCATTTGTTAATATTCCTAGTGCCTCCAGATCAGAATTCCCTACAGTCTGCCTATCCAGAGAAAAGTTAGATTGAAATGCAATGTTACGCCCTCACATGCATAATTCTATTAGGAAACATCCAAGGGTGGAAATCATTGTTTTCAGAACTAGCTGAGCTGAAGCCAGGGCAAAATACTAAAGTCAGTTGTGCCTTTGAGCTGCCTATAACAGCTCCCTTCAGAGACCCATTTCATACAAAATTTGAAGCCTGTGTTTATTGCCCATTAAAGCAACCTTTATTTTATGGCAAATGTTGCAGTAATTGCCTTTTACGAAGAGCACTTTGTAACACACATGCACCACTGAAAGAAAACCACTCTGGTATTGTCTATCGGGACTTAATGGCGCAATTAATTTTACTCCATCTGTTCCTGGGACTTTAAAGGAAAATTGATTTTTTTTAGCGCACTTTAATGAAGAAGATAAAGCGGTCCTGCTGGTGTCCCACAGGCTCAATGCAGTAAGTTCAGATTATTGCTCAGTCTGTCAGAATGGACTTCTTCCTTCAGCAGCCTTCTCTGCTAGCAGCTAGCTCTGGCCCCTCACAGTGCTATTCCTGATGACAAACTGCCAGCCGGCTCCCACAAAAGCACGATTAAAATGTCAGCACAACATGACGAAAGGGCTACAAGGGTCCACAGAGACAGGCTGTGTTCACTGTGAGTTAATACCTCTAGGCAGTATTGAGCAAGACTGTTGCTTTGAGGAAATCCAAAGCACATTTTCAATGAACTAGTTAAAATAGTTTTTTCCTTATTATTATTAGAACATGCCCTTGTGTTATTTAAGTCACAGTTATAAGTACGCTTATCTTAATAAGGTATTTTAATGTGCAGTACCTCTGGAGGGAAAAACACAGGCTACCTATGAAGATCATAGGAATTTAAATAGTCAGTTTTTCTATATATGTGTTTTCTATAACTGATATACTGGTTTTGCTAGCTCTTGATGTTCCATTTCTCTTTTTCTTCTTGTGCTTTACCTATTATCGTGCAATTCTAAAAATGTACATTTTTTGTGCACCATAAATGAGGAGCTTATCTTAGGCTGTACATTCCCAAGCAGATTGGGCTGCTTTGGACACCTACTCTTGTACCATATTTGACCACACATATTAATTACCATATTATTTGAGATACAAAGCATGTTACAGTGCAAAAGCCACATGCAAACATCCATGCAACACACCGTGTCATTAGTGTATGGATGTACAAGATGTATTGAATGAAACAGGCACAAGAACGCACATATAAAATCATCTTGGAATGCAACAATGGCTTAAAGCGGAAGTACAACCAGTAAACTTTGCATCATTAGCCAATGGCACATACTTATGGAATCCACATCATCCATATCCTCCTCCTTAATGAGTTATTACTGTTTGTTGTTATTGTGATATCACTCGTGCATTTCTGCAGGACATCAGTAGCACTGAAATGCAACAAATGTTTTAAAAAAGGTCAAAACGTATTCGGTCCAAAAATATTGGCAAATGTGTCAAGTAAACTAAAAAACATTGTTAGAGTTTACATCTATTTTAAGGTTAGAGTTTAGGTGTTTGGGGTACACAAAAAGGGCTGACTTTTGGATTTTGGTTAAGGGTTAGGGTTAAGTGTTGGTTTAGGGTTTAAATGTTGTTGGGTGGTTAAAGTGACATTAAACCCTCAGATTTTTTAACATAAACCAATACTGTAATGTGTGCCTTACTGTAATCCATGGTAGTTTCCCTTCTCTTTGCTGCTCTTCCTTTTAAATCCTCATGTCTTCTCATGCTTGGGGAGAACTTCCCTTTTCAGCTCTGGGCCTCTTCCTGTAGTGCTAGCTCAGGTTACAAGCCTATACAAACTTATACACAGACACCATGTATCCATTCTTGAGACAAGGCAGTCTGCTGCAAAACAGAAGTTCTGCAGAGCATGAGAACAGATACAGATTTAAAAGGAAGAGCAGCAAAGAGAAGGGAAACAACCATGGATTACAGTAAGGCACACATTACACTATTGTTTTATGTTAAAAAATCTGAGGGTTTAATGTCACTTTAAGTTTTAGGGCTAATTTTAAGGCATGGTTAACGGTTCAGCCACAGGGAGGGTTAAGCATTAGATGAGGCTTTTAATTTTTTGTGATTTTTTAAATCTTAGCTTTTCCCTGGTGGTGTCTGCATTGCTAATCTAGGGTCACTTTAAAGCATATCTAAAAATGTATTATATTTCAGCTCATCAGCTCTTAGATGTAGTGGCTGCATCAATCTCCTTTTTTCCAGACTTTTTTCTCTCTGTTTTTACCTGTGAGTAACACAAAATCTGTCCTAGGGTGACATCTCTCACTTAACCTACTTTATATATTGAAGACCAGCTTTCTCCCTTGAACAGGACTACTGAATACATCCTTCTATCTTATTCTCCATAACATAGGTCTTGTGTAGAACTTTAGAGAAAGAAGGAAACAATGTTACTGATAAGAGTACAGCACTTGCAGGGAGTATGCACTTATCATACAGATATAACAAACTGAGAGAGTTCTATCTTAAAAGTGCATTCAAGTACCTTAACTATTAATAGAAATGTATCTTATTTGTGTATCACTTTGGCACTGTCCTTCCTTCTGGAGGGTTACCCTTCCAGGCTCACTCCTTTGATGGACTACAGTGTCACATTTAGTTTACTAATTTGTAGTGGGACTGTAGTCCATCACAGGATGAGCTAGGAGCGGTGACTACTTTACAACACACACAGGGACCATGGGAAACAAAAGTGACCACCTTCCAGAAGGAAGGACAGCACCAGCACAAATTCAGAGATGATTTGAGGATCTACAGCTGAGTGATACACAAATAAGATACATTTTTGTTAATAGTTAGGGTACTTGAAGGCATTTTTAAGGTTTAACTCCTGAGTTTAGTGTCACTTTAACAGACCAAAAGGGAGCAAATAGGTAATTTTGCTTATTAATGAGCAAATCTATCAAATTAATTAGAATAATATGTTTACGGCTTATACTCAATAATGTTGACATAAATACTGCAACATGTACAGAACACAATTGTACAAACGTAGAACTGGATGATATAAGATGTTATTTTGCTCATTTACAGAGGTCTAATTATTTTTCTTTTCCTTTTCTAATTTATTTTTTCCTGTGAAAAACATGGCCTGTGAATCCTAGCCTGAGGGTTACAGACCACCAGATTTAAGAACAGCCTGTGGATGTGCAGCCACATGTGGGTTCACTTATATGTTTTACATAAGAATAGGATACTCATTAGTAATCCAATAAACCTGGTTTCTTTCAAGTCCTTACACCAGCCAAGGGACGTACAACCTGTGTTTTTACTGTGTTCTCATTATGCTTTTTTAAAGAACACAAACCTGTTAAAGGTCTTACAGGATCCATTCAGTTCCTGATTATTTCCCTATTTTTAATACAAAAGTTTGAGGCACCCATGCGCAGAAGGAGATTGTCATGAATGCAAATTGTTTTGCTGTAGCTATAAAACATCTGGGCAGTGTGTGGGGAATAAATGAAATGCAACTGAAAGCTTGACTTCAAGAATTAACCCTAACAATTAACTAATCTTATTTGCTCCCTTTTGGTCTGTTTAATATATAATTGGAAGCATTATGTGTTTTCTGCTTTCTAAGTGCAAAAAAGTCCTGTTGATTTGAATTCCTTCAAAAACCCCTCCTAGTTCTTATACTGGACTACAGAATGATTAGCCTTTCTATTATAGAGATCTTAGAGTGGGTGTGGTTTATTAGTTTAGTAAAGACACCAAGAGGACTACTACTCTGTCAACAAAAATGCTGTGTGTTGTCAGCCCACAACAGGGAAGAGTGCATTTCTATGGTAGCAGGATAAAACATAAACATGTAGTTATTCCATATCTAAGGAATTTACAGTCACTTTTCCATTGTTATTTGTGAGGCAACTAATCACAGTTAAAGATTTAGCTCCAACCAGATATTTAAAAAATGGCATTCAATACAGTTATGTAATCTTAAAATAACTGTCCCCCACCAATCCTTTCTTCTTAGCTGCCGGCACCTAAATACTTGCAGGGTTATTCACAAAAGGGTGAAGAGTTTGGAGAAGGTAGGAGAAGTGAACAATCTAGGACACCATAGCCTAGAGGGAGCGGTGATGCCACCTCCTCTGTCATGTGTTGAGGCCTAACAATTGACCGCTAGGAGGTCACATGCTACCCCACACTTGGAAACATTGTGTATTTTTTCTGACTGAGATAGAGAAATGAGTGTCAGGGATCACTGAAGATATAAATATGTTCTCCTCATAAGAATGTAGGCTGCAAGAGAGCGGGTCAGCTTCCGGAGCTGTTTGGGATTCTAATGCTTCTAATACTGTTAGTCTATCATTATGAACATGTTTAGAGTAGAGAAGAATTAAGGGATGACACTATTAATGTGCTGTTGCTACTTCACCGATTGAAAAAACTAAAAGCGGCAGCTGGTAGATCATGATAACATATGTTTTATCACAGCAATGTGAAGCACTAGCACTTTCCAGAGCACCTCTGTCTGTCTCAGCTTCCACCTCCAATCAACACTGTGCAATGCAATACCTGGGGCCTAAGTGACCAGAGGACCTGAGCATTGGCATGAGGTGCTCTGTCTATGGATATGAAAATAGTGATTTTAAGAAAGTCACAATTTGGAGCTGTACACTGACACTGACGTTCATAGTGTAAGAAGGACATGAGCTAAGTGCCTAAGCAGCCAGCTAGTGGAAGCACATACTGGTTTCTTGAATTGGTTATTTTGACAGGTTTACTATAACTTCACTGAGCAGTTAGGTGTAATGGTGTTTAATAGGGATGAGAGGAATGGCTGTACAAATTTACAAATCTTCTGGCAGATAAACCAGTTCACAATTATTTCACTTGTGTAAGTAGCTGTTTGCATGGTGTTCAGCTCTAAGACATATTCTGCCAATATAAAAGTTAGATAATATTTTCCTCCAACAAAGCTAGCTTCCACAATCTTCAGATTTTGGTGTGGTAGCGCACTGGCTTTTTAAAGTCATGTCTTCAACTGCCTTTCTTATGTACGTCTTTAGAGAGAAAACAAAATTAGCTGTAGCTGGCAGGCTACCAAGCTCTGCTCCCATACAAAAAAGAACAGGTACAGATGTCAGTGCCTCTTATGGGAATTTTTGTAAATTAACTTCTCCACAATGCCTATAGCTACAGAGGTGAATGATCTTGTTCTAAAGTATATTTACTGCTTCTTCAGACTATAGATTTCTTATTGTGCATAGTAAGCACAGGTTCACTTTAAGTACAATTGTGTGTTTTACTCCTATTTTATTTATCTGATTAAAGTATGCAATAAAGCAATAATGCATAGTTTCCAACAACTGCATAACAAATATTGGACCAAAGCATATAACAGCTTGCATTGATAAATTGATTTTATAGAGTAAATACATCCTACACAATGAAAAATGATTGATAGAGCACCAAAGGTTATAATTACCTGCAGGAAAGAAAAAAAAAACCTTGAAGGTAAGCAAAGGTACTTGGCCTACATGTATGTAATAGAAACATTAGGGGGTTTCTTGGCTGGAATGCAATTGGTTTTGTTTATAGAATAAAACGTAATTAGTAACCTTGATCCAAAATTCCATTGTGGTGCATCTTCATCAATCCTTTCTAGAACAATTGCCTCACAACCATAGAATAAAGGTGGCTGAAATAATATTATTCACTGGCATATCCACTGTTATGTGTATATTAGACCAAATAAGTAGACTTTCGGATTTATGCATAATAGTACTTTCAAAAGGGTTGTGAGGGTTGGGTGTCATATTGGATTTAAAAATATTGGGGTTATCTGCAAGCTAAAATGTCCAAAATGTTTATCTGTATCAGTACAATACCAGAACGTTGAAGTTTTGGACACCTTAGTTGTATAAGCCTTATAGATGCAATGTAGGCCTGCTGTAATAAGAACTAAAATGTTTTTATTTGAGCAATCTAAAAAACACACTAATAATACAATGAACAAAACAGAAGCCCCAAGCTACATAAACAGATTTTTTTATTTGATTACAAATAAAAACAGCTTATGAAATGAAAACTTGTGACTGATTTTTCCCAGCACTTGCACAAGACATGCATGGCCATTATAGTACGTCCTATGCTCCCTCGGGTGTAGGGGTTTTTTTTTATCTTTGTTTGTGTATGTGACAAAAGACTGCAATGTAAAGTGGAGATTTACTGCCAGACACCCTGCTGAGGCCTTATGCTATCCAAGTAGACAGCAGGTGTGAGATCTCACTATTGTCCCTAATGGTTATTAGTGAATGATAAGAAGGACAAGTGTGAGGTCACCTTTCCCTGCTGTCAGGTCAGCAGTTGCAGGATTAAAAATCCCCAGTGAGTAGACCATCATATAGCTTTTGCTTTTCTCCTCTCCCTCTCCACACAATGTATGAACTCCTGTATCTGAGAAACCTAATTATCATTTAGGAAAGGAGGGCGACTAAGGCTAAGCTGGATTCAAAACATATTTCATACTTAATCAAACGCAATCAAAGTCATTCAGCAGTTTGATATAATGGCACTTGAATAATCAGCACTCTAGATAGTGCAGGTCTTTCTACTATTTATAGGAAAGCATGAAGCAGACAGGAAATTGCAATCTGATAGCAAGCTTAACTTTCTTATTTGTATTGGTGTTTTCTTCAGACAGACGAAGAATAGAAGCAGAAGAAAAATCAGTATAATTTCCTCCAGCACCTCAGAAAAAGTTTTATTTTAATTCCTAGTGGGTTCACATTGAAATGTGTTCTCCAGATTCACATAAAGAGGTATAAAACATGCTATCACCTCTGTGTGAAAGTGTGTGAACGATGGAGCATTTCTGATCATTTCTGATACTACCAAATATATTTTTATTCCTTCAGGGAAGGCCAGTAAGTAAAAGGGAGAACCCAGTTGCAATCAGCAACACAGAACACTACATACAGGTTGATAAGGGTTTAGTATTATTCAGGAAAAATTGAGTACACGCTATCATTAGGGCCTTAAAGACTTATACACACCAGTTGCGGTGACTGGCATTTTTCCATACTGGATTAATGCCAGTCATTGCAAGGGGACCCGGAAAACAATTTTCTATCTGTCCCGTTGGATGGCACTGGACATCTCTGCACTACAGCACATCACAGTGTGCTGCTGTACAGAGACCTGAATGGAATGTACGCAGTATATGCTGCCAATAAAGTTATACAAAATAAACAGTGCAAACAGGAATAACCAGAGTATTGGGCAAAGCTGACATAAAGACAATCGGCATAGGAGTGATTTTGGAATTTTTTTCTTCTGCTTCAGCAGCAAAAGAGGAATGATCTGTGGTCTACTCATAGTTAGTGGAGATTTAGCAAGATTAGTGGAGGAGGAAAAAGGCACAGAAATAGTAGTAAAAAAAGCAAATGGCTGCTCTGTGCCAATGAGGTAGAAAAGTGTGCTTTAGGAAGCCCAAAAGAAATGGCCATTATGTGATCCTAAGCAGGAGAAGGAGGAGGACTTTTTGGCAATTTCATTGAGGTGCTGTTTCCAGGGTTTTTTTTGACATTGACATAAACATGAAATTTGACATAAAATGACATTGTGAGTTTTTGGGGAAGGGATTGGTTGGGTGTTTTGAGTTGTATACTATTGCAGTAATTTTGCTGTATTGGAAACAGAATATTTAGGTTATGTATATGTATACATTTTGAAGTCTGTTGTAGTCTGAAAACAGGAATTGCTTTGGGTATAAATAGTGAATTGTGACTATGGACTACAGTACTTAGCGGGTTGGTCGGTCTTTTCTAGTCTTGTAGGTGCTGTTCCCACCAAGCTCTTTGGTGTGTAGTATATTATGCCAGAATACAGTGTCACTGACACAGTTCGGGAGAATTTTACTGTTGCATAACAACATATACAGCTTAATGCCATCTTCCAAGCATGTCATTTAAATAATTGGAGTTTTTACCATGTCATGCTCAAAGTCACAAAAAAGGACCCCCCTCCCTGCTGTACAATATTTTAAACTTTTTTTTTATTGATACATGTCTCCCAATGGTAGTGTTCAGCTCCCCATGCCCTTTGTTTAACAATCATTGCCTATTAACCTTGCAAATGGCCAGAGCGACATTTCAAGAGTAAGTAAATGCACTCACCCACTAATTACTTTCCCTAGTAACTAATTTGCAGTTTTCTATTAATAATACAATAAGAATACTAAAAGGGAAACTTATAAAAATATAAAATTATTTCTAAAAATTAAATTAGGGAAAACACTGCTGTAATAATATAAAATGAGTGTTTACGTAAAATGCACTAAACTTTCTCTTTTAACACAATACAGGTGAAAATATAGCGCCTGTTACTATCACCACAGTCTGTGCACAGAATCTTTGGGGAAAATTACTTGCAGGGTGAAAGGAAGCATCAAGACACAAAAGTTTATTTCATTACAATGATAAAAAGTCATAATAATGCATTAGTGAACTGGAACTTGTGGCCTAATGTGTTGCCACGTAGACCTCTCTTCGCAATAGGCACATTGGAATTGTAGTAAAAATAAGAAAAAAATTACCATAAAACATGTTTGGGTCAGCTACGAAGCTACATGTTATCCATTAATAGAAATGAAAGTGAAGTTTTTATACTGTGAGACTGATTTTAATTATGTTCAGCAAGTTGTTAATGACCTATAACACCATTTATGCCGAATGACAAATTAATTGCATCAGTAAATACAGTACACATAACCCAATCAGATGCCACAGTAATCACAAATTATTTCATTTTAAAGTTAATTAAAAATTGCAGTTGCTTTCACAAATTAAATACACTTAATTACTATTTAAGGCTTGTTTCAATGGCATTTGAATTATTTCATTGTTAACCCAAAATAAATTCTAATGATGAGAACAAAATGACACAGCGCATTTTCCATAAAACCCTAACATCTCGGGAGGATAGGGGTACCTCTGTACCATTGCCCCTTTGTTGTTAACATCTGCCTGAGGAAGGGGATCCTGCGAGAACCAAAAACGTTGCACTTGTGTGATCTGCTGCATCTACGCCAATAAAAAGATGCATTTGATCTGCAGTTGGAGTGCCGGGTTCCAATTTCTACTCAAGTATGTGATGGTTGCCATCTGTTGACTTCTGTTGCACCCACCGGCCAAGTTTGGATTAAGCGGTCAGGGGTGCGATGGGATCATGGGTGCATTTTATTTGTTGTTAACATGCCTCAACAGGGTAAAGTTTGTCCAAACAAAACTGAAGTAAGTTTCCAATGAAATAAACCAGTGCTTCCAATGTGGTGGAAGATGTTTGTATAGCAGGATCTCCGCCACTGTGATTTCACTTGTTTCATGCTTGTTCCAAGAAAATATTAAAACCAAAGACAGTCTTTCAAAGCAATTCAGAAATGGTCATCTACATAGTTCTCCAAGTACAGTAAACTCTCTGTTATCCAGTATTCAACTAACCAGAACCCTCATCTAACCAGAAAAAGAAAAACCATGTATAATTACTATTCTGCTGATCTGCAGCATATATTATCCTGGAAACGATCATGTGCCTATTTGTCTTAATTTGTTTTAAGTGTGTCTATTTGTCTTAATTTGCTTTTGATTACTGCATTTCATTATTAATATGAAGTCAATGGAGAGTTTATGTTATGGTATGGTATTAGTTAGACCTATTTTAATGGTAACTCTCAAGCAACCAGAAACTACATTTACCCAGAATCTATCAATCCCTGTGGATGCTCGATAACGGGGAGTTTACTGTACAAGGTTCATTTAAATATGCAAGGATAAAATCCGCTTGCAAACAGAATTACAACTGGCATTATAGTTGACAGATCTCATTTTACTGAAAATCAGTAAGCTTTAAAGAAATCTACAAAGAGAAAATACTGACCTTCTGATGCATGTTCCCTGGCTGTCACACAAATCCAATCGCTTCAGTTGACTTCACTGATCTAGAACCAGCATGTAACAATTAATGTCTCAGTATAACCAGAACTTATGATTTGCATCCTTGTATGGGTCAGTAACTCAATCCAGTATATAAAGTGACTCAATATCAAGTAATAACCCCATTGAATCAGCATGATGGCCTGACAAATATTATTTTTAGAAGGAGGGGTGAGCAATAGCAACCTTAGTATTTTAGCAGCCATTTACTGTTAATGCTAAGATAAAATGATGCTGCACCTGAAGATAGGATCTTGGGGCAGGTACATCAGAAAGTTTTGAGTGCCAAGCTTTCAGCAAGCGGGGGGTTTTAGAAGTAAAGGATAGGGTTATATATAACAAAAATAAATATAAGGGTTAAAGTAAAGGTTTGGTTGGGGTTAGAGTGGCAGACATGTCAAATTTAATGTTGTCGCAGAGAAAAGGAGCCATAAAACATTTCCTGAAGAGTTTAGCTGCACATTTATGTGAGGAAAGCTGGGTATACATGGTTAGAATTTGTACTCACATAGTAGAAAAAATCTTGTTATAACATTTGATAATACTATCAGAGACTTGATGATTGTCATTAATTATTTCCTTTGATTTTAACATTCAAATTTCTCAAACAAAAACCACATTCACAGTTACAGTTTTGTTTGTTCAGAAAAATGTTTCCATCTTGCACCTTCATTTTTTCTGATTGATCAATTTGACCCCATTAACTATAAGAAAATTTAGAAAAATCAGAAAACAATTTTTTTTCAAATGATATTCTAAACGTGTGTACCCAGCTTTAGTATAAACATTATCAACTAGAGCAGCTAGGGACCCATTCGAATTAAATACTTATACCAGCTGAGGGCCACAAAAGAATGAGTGGGCTGGAGGCAACCTATAAAACACGAGTTTGTCAAGCCTGGTTTAGAGGGTTAGGGTAAATTTTAAGGTAACATTTTAAAGGGTAGGTCAAGGGTTAGGGTTAAGTATTAAGGGGTCTATTCACAAAGCTGCCGAAGGATCTAGCCGTAGCTTTGGCCGATCCTTCGGCTAGCTTCGGCCCCAGGATCCCTTCGGTTCAGTAGAACCGAAGGGGTGCTCTACGGGCTATTCACTATAGCCCGTACAGCTCCCGAACCTGGCCGAGCGGCTCAGTCAAGCCGAATGCATAGGCATCGGCTCGGCTGAGCCGTGCTGAAAGCCGAAGCTGGCCGAGCGGCCGGCCATTGGCCGGCTGACAGCCTGCTTCTGACAGCTGGAGTCGCTATGTTTGATCGACTTGGAAATCAATAGAACATTCATCAAGCATGGGAGCATGCAATCAAAAACCATTGCACATGTTGTTGCCTTTCTCCTGCTTGGACTTTGTACACTGCTGTTCAATAAAACATACAACACTTTAGAAACAATACTCTGTGTTGTTAGCCTTGAAGTATATATTTATTGCACTGCATGACAAATTAATAAAATGTGGAAAAAAGCAGAAACAGATGTGAACTTTGCTTCAAAGTTCAATCAATTTTAATTGTTACAATTTCTGCTATTAAGTTTTGCATTAAAGGTTAATAGCATTCAGTTCTTGTTAAAATGTAGCCATCCTTCCTTCCAACTACATAGAATCGACTTCTGCTGTATTAATCTTGTGGGGCAGGTTTTCACTAAAGGTCACCATTTTCCAAGAATTTTCTGCTATATGAATATATTTTTTATGTTTATCAATAATACACATACACCATATGTCTGTTTTTGGTACAGTCCATGTGGTGTTTAGAGGTTACTGAGTAAATGACAACAGGGGAGAATGTTTTAACTATAATCAAAAGAAAGTTAAGATAACCTTTGTTAGATAAACATATTTTTTATTTAAGTAATTTAAGTAATTAGATGTAGACTAACAGAGGCGGCTCTTTAATTAGGCAAATTAGGCGGTCACCTTAGGCCTCGCGCTCCCGAGGGCCTCGCGGCCGCCTAGTTCGCCCTGCCGGCACATTACCTTGCAGCCAGGTAACGTTATGAGCTCTCAGCCCTGTCGCTGTCAAACTGAGACTCTCAGTTTGACAGCGAAAGGGCAGAGAGCTCATCCATTTCCTCGGTCCGTCCATTCGGCCGCTGGACTTCTGGAGCTCCGCCCACCAGCCAATGGAAAGAGATCTCACCCTTCCCATCCACCGCGCGAGGATCCCGATCTGGCTGGGAGGGCGGAGTTCAATCTGGCTGGGAGGGCGGATCATCAGGGGCAGATGGACGGAGACGTAGTCAGCAACGGCTGGTCCTGCACGCTCCTGCCCGGGAGACGCTCCCTGCACAGTCCTGGTGAGAGGCAGCTTTCACAAGCTACAGCAATGGTGAGAGCCCTGTGGAGACCCTAGAGAGCCTTGTGGAGACCCTAGAGAGCCCTGGTTTAACCAGGACTCCGTGGGGTCTCACCAGCTGTCTGTAGGGTCTAACAAGGCTGGTTAGACCCCACAGAGCCCTGGTGAGACCCCACAGAGCCCTGCTACCCTGGTGAGACCCCCTCAGAGGCCTGGTGAGTCCCCAGAGAGCCTTGGTGAGATGCCACAAAGCCATGGTGAGACCCTATGGAGTCTTGGTGCTTGTGAGACCCCACAGAGCCCTGGTGAGACCCCACAGAGCCCTGCTACCCTGGTGAGACCCCCTCAGAGGCCTGGTGAGTCCCCAGAGAGCCTTGGTGAGATGCCACAAAGCCATGGTGAGACCCTATGGAGTCTTGGTGCTTGTGAGACCCCCACAGAGCCCTGGTGAGACCCCACAGAGTCCTGGTACCCTGGTGAGACCCCCTAAGACCACTGGTGAGACCCCACAAAGCCATGGTGGGAGACCCTACAGAGCCCTGGTGCTGGTGAGACCCCCACATCGCCCTGGTGAGACTCCACAGAGCCCTGGGGAGACCAGGGTTCTGTGGGGTCTCACCAGGGCTTTGTGGTTCTAATAAGGCTGGTTAGACCCCACTGCACCCTGGTGAGACCCCACAGAGCCCTGCTACCCTGGTGAGACCCCCTAAGAGCCCTGGTGAGACTCCACAGAGCCCTGGGGAGACCAAGGCTCTGTGGGGTCTCACCAGGGCTCTGTGGGTCTAACAAGGCTGGTTAGACCCCACAGCTCCTGGTGA
>NW_017306576.1:1180451-1199733 GCF_000935625.1 Nanorana parkeri
GGTCTCACCAGGGCTCTTTGGTGGGGTCTCACCAACCTGGTGAAACCCCACAGAGCCCTGGTGAGACCCCACAGGCCTGAGTGGGGCCTCATGTTTAGGTTTCGCCTAAGGCCTCGTAAACTCTAGAGCTGCCTCTGTAGACTAACTAATAAGATGTCCACTCAAATTTAGGCTTGCATGTTTTAGTAAATGCCAATTAAAGGGGTTCCTCTTTTTAGGAATAGCAGAAGTCTGATTCATGTCCCTCAATGTATCAGTGAGATGGGCTGGTCTCAGAGAGCTCCTTCAAATGATTGGCTCACATCCTATAGGGACTGCTCATGCCACAAGTGTTTCCATTAAATTTCTGCTACAATGTTGGATGCAGGTAATTTCACTGATTTTCATTTTCAACTGTTCACTCTAGCAGAGTTTTATAAAAAATCTGCTTCATATAATATATTCATCAACATAGTGACTTCTGATCATAGAGTATGCAACACCTGCAAAATGGCAGTAAAGACTCAGAAATCCTGATGACGCTTATGTGACTATTAAAAACACCAAATACTAAAAAGATCTTGTTTTCTCCTGTTAGTGGTAGACAACTAATTTTTAACTAATTACATAGGTGGCTGAATTTAAGTTGGCTTAAATATCCTATTAGGAGCAATCAGATTTTTCCATGCAACAGTTGTATTTATCTTCTAAACTTGCATTAGAGTTCATTTATTTGTCAAATTTATATTTACATATATGTAGTGGACCAATCCTAAATTCACATAACACCCTCTCAAAAATCAGCTGCATATCTTACATTATCAGTAAACAGATATTCTTAGCTTGGCCATAAGCAAAAATATGAAATGATCCAACTACAAGAACAGATTTTGATGTATGATGGCATGGAAGATCATGAAACATTTCTAGAATGACAGCATACATATGCTACAACTGTGCAATAGAGATAAGGTTTGAGTCCAACCTCAACTCAAGTTGTTTGCAGTTCAAGAAAATGGTGAATTAACGTGGCTGTTTGCGCCCATAGCAACCAATTAACAACAATACACTTTCTGGCCTCTGAACTGTGGTAAGGTGGCTTAGTAGGGCCAATCTTTGTTGTAGCTCTCTCCTTATTAACAGTCCTGGTTTCCAGCAACCTTTGTTCGGTGTGTGTTGGAGGAGGCATGCAGGTGAAATCACTGACTTTTTACAGAAGAGATATGTATTTACAGCTGCTGTAAACTTCTATATTTACAGTGACTCACATAAACACTCACTGGGTGTTAGACATACCAGGAGTAGATATTGATGGATCAAAGAGTGTCTGGGAGTTGCTGCTATTCTACCAAAAATGCTGCCTAAAACTGCTATATTTGCTGTCAGTCATATGCAGCAGTTAGTCAGTTGTGTTGCAGACTTGGAGCAGATAGGGAGATATCCCACCATTTTTGAAGGGAGCAATAGTTGCTGCAATACTATATAGTTCCCTGAAAAGTCTTATACCCAGTTCTGTATATTGCCACATTACAGTGAATTGCATTGTGTTGGGGTACATACTATTCCAGTTGCTGTTTAGCTGCTGCCCCCATCTTACATTTTTTTTCATGCTTTCATATTTCTTTTTTACTTTTACTTAGGGTTGAGATTTGTAGTTTAGTGTTTTAGGGTTGGGGTTTAGTGTATCCTTTTTTGGGGAGGTATATTTATTTCAATATCATTTCACTAAGGTCTTAATTTATTTTAGTGTCTGCAGTGTGAACTTGCTCCTAACACAGGCAAAGCTGGCCTTTGTTTGCAGTACATCACTGTATACTTGTATGTTGCAGTTTAGTGCATCAAATCACCACACTGTTATGTGCATTTACCCACTACAGTTTTCTGGGTTTTTTAGTGAAATAAACACTAATGTAGGTTATTTTTCCAGTGAAATAAACACAGTAATGTTGAATTCTTGATTTAAAAATGGCTGTCGGGGTCCAGTTGCAAAATTGGCCTAGCCAAAGTGTTTAAATGCTTTCCACATACTCATTACATTATTTTGGGCCCTTTTTCAGTGGAATAATCTAACATTCATTTCTTGATTTTCAAAAAATGTTTTTTTTTAGTGAAATAAATAAACTCTAATGTTGGTTGTCTGATTAAAAGCTGGATAGTGTCTCTCCTGTTGATAATGTGCTCTTGTCAAAGTGTTTAAATACTGTGCATGTACTCACTACAATATTTTGTGGGCTTTTTTCAGCAAAATATATCAAATTAAATGGTGATTTGAAAAATGGGTAGTAAACTCAAAATCAGATTGACGGTCCAGAGCCTGCACTTTTAAAAACATGTCAGCAATGGCATTTTCCACATTTTTAGCCATACATTGTCCCTTAAATCCAAAATATCTATAAAACAAAGTGATTTCCTATACTCAACAGGCATCACAGGCATTCTTTTGTACTCAACAAAGAATAAATACTTTATGTAGACTGTATGCTACTAATATTGCTATAGTCTTTCAAATCCAGACTTTTGCAAATGAGCAGTGTCAAGAATTATGTAGTAGTCTGGATTACAGCGATAGACGTAGGCCCCCATCTAATCACTCACTGGAACTTATTTTGTAGTTAACCTCTATAAAAGAATGTAATACCGAGCTAAGACCTGTCACACACATTATTTAGAAGCCTGTATTATTATTTTATTGCCAGTCCTTGACAGCTGAGAAAAAGCCAAACACTTTAATCTTTTTTTGCCTTTATTTTATAGCAAAGGAGCTGCATGTAGGAAAGATTTGATTAATATGTAACAGAAATGCAATTCTCTGTAAAATGTGTTGTACTTTAGCACCCCTGGAAAACAAACTGCATCACAATGGTTTAAATCTCAGTCCATTGTATTATATAGACATCATAAATAATAAAGAGCAGGCAGATATTGCTGCAGGCTTCATCTACATAACACATCTGAGCTCTCTATAATGTGTTCTACTTGTCACTTTTAGTACAGAAGAGAGGCAGTAAAGCTAATAGCTGACTGAAACATATCCGAACTACTTTCACTTCCAGGGTGGCAAATGCTCATTAAGTAATCTTAGCTGTGACTTTTCAAAGCCATAACTCTTAGAAATGTAAAAAAAGTTGCCAGGAAAGATTAAGCACATAATCTATGACAGCGTAATAATTCTTTTGTGCGCATTGAAAATTTCATCTGCTTTGTTTTGTATGCTGTGTTGCAGAGGGAAGGTGTAACTGTATTATGCATTGCTTGCTGGAATATATCTGGCTAGAATATACTCAGTCAGTATATTGTAACAGAGAGGCAAAAATATTGATTTAATGAATGAGTGGAAATAGATCTACTATACCAGCAACATACCTTGGAAAGGCCAGTTTTGGATGCAAGATGACATCATTATTTGAATTGATTGATCATGTCATTACAATGGGCCTAAAGTGTTATTAGTAAGTATTCCACTAGCCTCTATGTATATTTCTGCATATGGGGACTCTAGGGAAGTTTCTAATTCCCACTGCTCACCACTGAGAATCAGAAGACTCCCCAGTCATAGGAATACTTTAACAGCTACCAGTTGGATCACAGGAAAAAGTAGTCTGGGGCTCATGTAATACTGTGGGTCTAAGGACAGCTGCGCTCCTTGAGCCGATGGTAGTTCTGTCAATGTATGGGGTATTTTGGGGGGTAAAAAAACCCTAAGGGTTATTCACACTGCAATTTTCTGCATCTGAGCAATGAAGGTCTCTACAAGCAAATTGTCCTGTGTGGCTCATTCACACAGAAGTGTGGAGCAGAGCAGTGTGGAAAAATGGAGCATGGTTTTATTGCCATTTCAGTTCCTTCCTTTTACTGTAAAAACAGATAGAGGAACAGAGATCATTGATTACTGGAGTGTTCATAGGCATACACAACAATGTATTAACACACCTCCACACCCTCTTCTAATGCTATTTCTATGCATTATAAACACATTAATTATGTAACAGTAATGTAATTGTACAAAATATTTACGGGGGGCTCAGTCAATCTCCACAAAGAACAAATGATCATAAAATAGACTGCACAGTCATTCCTACTTCTGAACAATTGTAGATCAAATTAAAATTTCCTTCCAGGCCTTTGGGCTGTTCATTTTAAAGTGCATGTAAAGTCAAAATATTTTCTTTAGTTGGATAGAGTAGGGAAGGATTATTACCCCTTGTTATTTTTTGCTGTCTGTGACCTGCCGGGAATATTTCCCTTTACTTCCTGTCTCTGAGACACATCAGGAAGTGAAAGAAATCTCTCCAAAATGAAATAAATTTTCATCCTAAACAGTTACATTTGTCCCTATTAGAAGTGTTCCCTTCACCTCTTGCTCTAATGACAACTCTAGTATTTAGGATTACAATTTATTTTTTATCTTGTTGACAATGGTCAAATAAACAAACAGAGAGGGTGAAGTTCCTCTGCAGTGACACAGGCAGCAATAAAAACTTGGCAAAGGATATAATGCTTCCCCATTCTATCCAAAATCAAAGAGAAAAGTTTTGCCATTACATACACTTTATTTGATGTCCCAAAGTTGCCTTCTTTTGCACAAAAGCACTGTCCAGTAGTTAACTAACAATGCCCAAACTACACTATTACATTTATGGGTATCTTTACATTAACAAATCATATTCTTTGTCCTAATGTATCAATAATAAAACAATGTTAACAATCATAATTTTGAAAGGGCAGTTTTCAATCCAATCAAAAGTCGACATCTTAACAGTACAGTAGTATATTGTGTGGTGTACATGTTAATGTTGTCAGTAATTTTTATTTTGCATCTTTATCATGCTGCAGATAACTATAACTTCTCTTTAATTGTTAGAGTATTGTCAAATGTGCAGACAGATTTGAGAAAAATCCTTTTATCTCTGTGAAGCAACATCATTTATAAATGAACAAATGAAAATAATAGAAAATTGATGAAGATTATATCATAGCTAGCAGCCATTCTGTGATGAGGGCCAATACGAATCACTGCTTTCTGGCTGCTGCTGAAACCTTCAGAACCAAGCCAGATGGTCTGGTGCAAACACAGCCTTCCAGAATTATTAAGTGGTTCTCTTGAGCAAGAATTCATTCAGTAACTGTTCACTCTGACATTTGGGTATCTGTGCCATCCTGGACACTTCACTAAGTGTAGAATGTTAACAGGAATTTAAGAGGCTGGAGGTGCCACTCAATTTCTGCGCCATGCCTCTGATTCTAATGGGGCAGCTTTTAATCTAGAAATTATAGTAACGTGTATGTGCATTTGGAGTATATCATTGCCGCAGTTAATTAACAGTTATTAGCGTTAGCGTACTGTGCTGTATTATGTGTCACAAATCATCGCTTCTCCCTGTGCAGTTACAGCAATTAAGAACTCCATCACACCTTCTCTATAGTCATTTGGTTCTTTTCCAGGTCTTTTCAAAAGTGGAAATTGCTAATCAAATCATTTCTGCTCTGTGCCTCTGTGTCGTTTATTCCATTCCTAATGATGTGCGACTTTTTTTAATTTTTTAAATTTTTTATTTTTTTTTCCTGCTTTGGCCGTTAACAGAGGCATCCGTGCGTCTAACCCATTTCACACCACCGTCATGCTTCAGAGAGGCGATAATGAACTTCCAGGACGAAGGGGAGATTTTTGGTTGTCTGAGAGCACTGCCTTCCCCCTCCTGCTGTTCCAAGATTGAATTTTGTTAGCTGTAAAATGTGATGGCAGACATACAGCTAAAGTGCCAAAAGCAGCAGCTCTTTCACCATGGGTTCAAATTAAACGTTGCTGAATCTTGCTGTCTGATCCATTTATCATGCTTTTAAATGGTACATAATGTCTTCGAAATGCAGAAAGAAATCATATTCTGAGATGACAGTTTTCATTTTGATTTTAAGTCAAGACAAGGTGAGATTAAAATACATATGAATTATTTTATACTTAAAGTTTCATTATAAAATAAGGAGCTGCTAAAATCACTAAATATAACAAATTAAAGCTTGTCTCTAGATAAAAAATGTTTTAATTGGTTTGGGAAAGGTTGGAACATTCAAAGGTGAGCGGAAACACAAAGAAGCATGTGATGGATAGGAACAGAATGGACAACTGTGGCAGGAAGATTTTACCACTAGTCTTCAGGCGATAGAAGGGCCTATATACTGTATATAGGCAGGTGTTTCATGATGTCCTTCCCTACCCAAGTCAAAGTGAATACAAAATGAACTCACAAGCAAATCAAAAGCCTCTCAGATTCATAATAAATACAGTTACACCCATGTGAACAAATAATAAGCTAGAGGAAGAACGATTCCCCGTTTACACTTGAGATTTCACCGGTTGTCTGCACTCAAGCACAATCAGAATGGAGTCCTTTCTTTGTAAATTGTGCAAAATGTTTAATCTCAAAACAGTGGAATCATGTGTCTCCCAACACTAGTTAAAAGGTCCCTTTATCACAAAACATCCTTGCCTGGTTGAACTGTAAAGTAATTACATTTTCTACGGAAAATGCATCACAATCATTGTCCCTCAGGTGTCTATTGTGTACATAGCCCCGTTAAATGTTTTGCTATCTGCAAGATAGGTTTCCAATACGTTCTTATCAGCTGGCATGACTGCCCCCTCTTCCCTACTACACCTCCCCCACATCTACCCTGCCTACAAACCAGGCATTTGGGCTGTTAAACCCATAGAACAGGGGCAGCTCCCCTGCTATGTTGCCAACCTACATTTATTTTAGTATTGGGCAAGTACATAGATACAAATTCCTTCAAAAAACAAATGTTCCCCTCCCAAAGGAACAGTGTCCTATCCCAGTGGTCACTGGACTCTTTGGCACTCCTGGTGCCCGGGAGGAGGTGTTAGTAAGTAGGAGAATTATGTGCCACCTACCAATCCCACATGGGGGAACAAGAAGGTAGTCAGAGCCTCCCTGGTGAGCTGGTTTTATGTGTTCTTTGGACCCCTAACCAGTTCACTGGGTGTACAATTTAAATAAATAAAGAGATCATACTTTGAATAAAAGTGCTTTTTCTGTTTTTACTAATATTTACCTTCCTGGTTCTAGAGAAGTTCAAAAGTGCCCCGTGACATGTCCCATTATGAAATAATGAATTATTTTAAATGTCACAGGAAACTCTAGAGAGGTATCTCCCCAGAGTTCCCCAAAGTATCTCCCCAGAGTTACCTGTGACATCATTAGCCATGTTTTGGGGTTGCAATGTTCACTTACTTAGCCACCTGGTTTTGTAAACCGTACCAGATATATGAAGGGAAACTTGATTGTAAGAATAGTCTGAAAGATAAACTGGTAACGTCATGTTTAAAGTTGTCTATAATAGCACTTTATCATCATCTAACACTTTTGAATTGTAGATGGCGGTCCTGTAGTACCACTCCACAAACAACTTCTTGACCACAGCTTTTTACCTTTTTTTAGGACTGGCATACGTACCTTATTATGCATATTTTTGGTGAGACGGATAGGGCTTTGATTCAGTAGCAGAATTGAATGCACATGTTTTTTTATTGTATAAAAAGGGAAAATACTCAAATATCCAAATGTGGAACCCATTGGACCCTAGGCCCATTCCATAATTGAGGCCTTGACCTCTGTCCAAGCTGAGATAAAGCAACATCCACACATCCTAAAATCGTGCCCATATCATTTAACTTTTAAATGCCAGAGTCTCTACTGTCTGCTAAAATTCTGGCATTCGACAGTTGATTAAGTGGGGAAGGTCTTAACCTAGGGTTGAGTACAAATTGAGGTCTCATGTACAGCCTGGGTCAAGCCTCCAAAAGTTTTCACAGGGACATATTAATTAACCAGTAGACTAACTCATATAGGTTCAGACACAAGCTGTCGTTTAGCACTATTGTTACCTTTGAAATGTTTTTTAGGCCTGTTTCAATTTAAGGACAAGCTACCCTGGAACAGAGGTAACATAATAAAATGCCCTCTATACAGCTCTGCCAAAAATGTTAGTGCTATATAAATGGTGCAAAATAAGACAGTAACAATATATCTAGTTATTTTTACTTTGTATTTTAGTTCTGAGGAATATTTAAACAACATATCTTAACCTGTTTGCCCTCAGTTAGTTGCTCACCAAGACCTTTATACAGTATAAATATTTTTCAGACTTGAGCATTCATATTCAGTTATAAGCTGTTGTGTTTTGGGAAACATTTGGTTACCTTACATGACTGTCTCACTAAAATTCTCAGTGGAATAATATCCCAGTGGCAGCTTCAAAAGAAGAATCAATAATTCAGATCACATTACCATAGAACTGCTGTTCTACTCCAGGGTTATTCTGTCAAGAATAAGGGACATGTTGACAAGGTGAGAAAGAGAAACTGACACTGGCCCTGCCAAGCGGAATGTCATAGGGAGGATAAGCAAATAGACAACAAACAGCCTAAGTCACTATATACATAACTCTATAGCAGCAACTACAATATGTTCTTTTAAACGTATTTTATTTTAACTGCAAGAAAGTGCATGAAAAGAGCGGAAAGGTTTATCGCAAGCATTACATAAGACAGCCCATTATAAGAGTGTCATAAATTGTATAACATTGGGAAGGTAGATAGCACCGAATAATTAAACAGGAAATATAAAATGTTTAATGTAGTTTTTACTGCTATTTCTCCATTGCTAAAAAAGCAGGAAATATGGGGATATAGGTCTTGGTCTTGCTTATGAAGAAATCTGTTACAGTTATGTTTGTGATATTTATTCAAACACTCATTCATTTTAGTTTGACACCAGTTCCATGGTCCTAGAGCTCTGTTCATATAAATAAAGATCAGTGAAAGTGTAATAGGGTATCTTAAAGTGTATGTAAACCCAAACAATTAAGTTTTCTTTGTTACATATATTCAGATAGTGCAAACATTACCTGTTGATTTCACAAGAAATCTTGCAAGTTGATAACTTACTCTGCTCCCTGCCTGTGCTGCACTCTTATTTGTTAGCCCTGTTCCCAGCTATTTTTGAGGCCACATAAACATCTCTTTCCTATGTAGTGGAGACAACGCTGCTTCTCCATAAATACATTACAGTAATTGAGCATTGTCACCCTAGGACAGGAAGTGTGTTACTAGCAGGATCACCAGGTAAAAAAAAAAAAAAAAATTCAGAAAGAAGAAAGTGAATGCAGCCACCACATCGAAGGACTGGTAAGCTGCAATATACAAGATTTGTGTACTTGGCTTTATATATGTTTTAAGCAAGGGATTTGGTTGTTTATCCTAGTATGTGATATGGAAACATAAAGAGCAACTTGATTTTATGTACCAGTTTCAGTTAAACTGTGGCCTTGGCACAACCTTCAACTATTTACTTTGTCAATTATTTAATGTTTATTTTGGGAATGATGAACAGTGAGAACACTCTCTGTCCATGTCATGATCAGAGACCCTCCACCACTTTGCTCTCAGGCATTTGATACTATGGAAAGGAGGGAATGATTGCTCATTAGTCGGAGAGATTGTACAAAATCTCTGCAAGTTATAGCAAAGACTTATGAAGCTTGCATGTGCTTGTTATCGCTTGCTCATTAAGCACTACCCTGCCCAATTATCACAAGCAATGCTTGAATCGATCACATCATGCCATGTATAAGAAGCCTTTTCCACTTCCTCTTTGTTAAACTTATAAGTGGGGCTTATGAAAATTTCTCACCCACACTAACCAATCAGACGCCTTGATTTATTTTCAACTAACAATTAATTGTTTGCTCCCATATTTGTAAATCATCCTATATTTGTCTTTTTTAGGAAAATAGTGTAACAACTTTATAAGGTTGTGAAGAGGGCAGTAACAGGTCACAAATCATCTCACTATTTACAGTAAACGTTCTAGAGGTTAATGCATTTTGATCTTTCTCGTGGCTTTAGACACTGGCTTACTGAATAGGGAAAAACTGTGGCAGAATTGATTGTTATGCTATACTATAGGAGCTAATCTTCTATACAGGGATATATAGCACTCAGAAACTAGTCATTATAACTTTGATTTGAAATATATCCCTTTATTTGCCACCCTAAGTGCGTTGCATTGCAGTGGTTGACATGTCATCAGTTATGCATTACATCTCTGCATGCAGTCCTGCATTCCCAGTAAGAGAAATAAATATTTGTAGAATGTTTACTGAGCTCATCAGATGTTTCTATTTCAATGTCCGCTAACTCCATAAGTGTTTTTTATCAAGCATCTATACAGGAATAAGGTCTCGTTCACACCTAGGCGTATTGCATATGCGCGTCTGGCTACTTGGCTGTATCCCAATGGAAACGCGCAACAAATGGCCTAAAGTAGTACCTGTACCTTTTCAGGCGTGGGCCATTTTGTAGCGCGTTAGGGACGGGCGGAAATATGCCAAGGTGGGAACGAGACCATTGAATACAATGGGATTTATATTTTTGAGCGTTTTGTAGAGCGTTCGTCGAGCGTAGAACGCTCTACAAAACGTTCAGGTGTGAACGAGGGCTAAGAGTGGTAGCACTAGACAATCTGATTTTTCCTTAGAAAATGTAAGAAATAGATTTTGCACTGTCTCTAAGTAGACTGCAGTTTTGATATGCATGTCATATCTCAGCTAGTGGTGAAGATATGTACTCACCATTCGTTTGGCAACTGGGGTTTGTCTACGTGCCTATACATGAAAGGTGCAAGCAAAATAAGTATATTGTTTTGAACAGAAAGGGATCAGAGAGGAAGCTAAGACATTCTCATTAAAGGAGAATAGTATACCACATTGAAGATTCAGCTCCTGTAGCAAAAGAAAGCTTTGTCTGACAGCATGCTCACTGTACTTCTTCTCTCATTGGCAGCGGCATGCATTTTCCACCTCAGTGGCTCCTCTCAGTGGGATAACCAATTCTGCCTCTCTATTTGACATTTCTGCTAATAATGGCTTGAAAAATCATCCACTTCTATTTAAAACTGCTTCATGAAATAACAGTCCATCTTTTGCAATGTGACAGTCAGCAGCCAATGGGAAAAGTGTGTTCAACCACATGAAGCTAACTCTATAAAGCATTGCCCAAGGTGCACTGCAGGAATGCTTGAAATAATTAGCCTCTGGAGGTTGGAAACCTAAGCTGTAAATCCCAAATCTGCACGTGGAGAGACTTTTTAGCTCTCTCCTAGGTGAAAAATGGTACAACAGAGGCTAATTCCCTCCTTGACATTCTAAACTGTGTTCAGCAGACACTAACGGGGAATAAGAGAGCTACAACTCAGCAGCTTCTCTTACAGGAGGCAGAAAGAAGCATCTTCACAGGCAGATTTGGGAAAGTAGTCTTCAGGGAGCCCCGAATGCAAACCATTCACTTAGGAGTGAAATATTTAGTTAGAAATCACAACGGCCTGTTAGCACTGTCTTGCAAGTTTAAAGCTGAAGCATTGAGTCTGGAAATAATTTTTCCCCTGCCAGATTCTCGATCAAGAAGAGATATGTTAAAAAATACTCTGCCCATGTACCCACTACTATCTGGATATAGATTAAACATTAAATATTACTGTAGCAGTTTATCTTTCTTAGTCAGATAATTTGTTTATCAGTGTGTGGCTTAAACAGAAGGTAAAGAGTACTGAAGTAATTGCATAGAAGAATTATACATTTTTGATAAACTTCCCTTATAGATATATCTTGAGCTACAGAATGCAATCTGAGGTAGAACTGTTAGGTTCTGTGTGGTTAGCCAAGTGTCCAAAAGTCACTTCTGTGAAAATCAGGGAGAAAGGATGAACAAAAGCTGTTAGTTCAGTGTGGTCCATGAAGGGACTCAAAACAAACACATTGTGGTGTGAGGGCTATGTACAGAATAATGGAGAATAAAAATTAGATCTTTCCAGAAATGGTTCTATTTTCTGATGAAGTGTAGACCTCTGAGTTTCAGGAATGATGCGTCTCTTCATGAGGACATGCATTGTCAAACAGATTTTGTGGGTTGTGTATCCCCTGTAATTCACAACTCTGTACATTCTTACTACCTTAGAAAATAAATAATTAGTTCCATTCCAAAATGAATAACTGATAGATACTGCTTTATTTTTACCCATATGTCAGGACATGTTCTGCTGCTCCATCCAAAGAAGACACAATTCCTGTTTCTAAGCACGTCTATGTGTACCTGCCAAAGCTCCAGCTACTCATACTCGTGAAAATGCCCTGATACTAAATGCCAATACCGGCGCTTGAAATTTTTAAACTGAAGCTGGCGCTGTAAAGAAGCGATGGTTCACAGGAAGCTTGCTGAGCCTCCCAGCAAGTGGGGGACCTCGGCAATCTTCCTGTGAACTGTGGTGCCTTTTTACAGTGCCGGACACACATGTTCTCTTCCTTACTGAAACCAGACCCCTGGTGAGACCCAGCATAGACCATGCACAGCCCACCATAGTAACATAGTAGGTGAGGTTGAATAAAGACAAAGGTCCATCCAGTTCAACCTATGTTTTTTTGTGTATGTGTTTGTGTGACTATACATATGGCTCTAACACATATCCTTGTATATGTAGTGAAAGAAGAAACTCATCTAGACGTGTCTTGAATTTATCAATGCTGTCAGCGGATATCACTGCCTGTGGAAGGGAATTATACATTTTTACTACATACACAGTAACAAAAACCCTTTTCGCAGTCTAAGATTGAACCCCTTTCTTCTAACGTCTTGTTATGTCCTCGTGTTCTCAGTACAGTTCTCAATGTAAACAACTTGTTCTGAATATTGTGGTCCCCATTAATGATTTTGAAGACTGCAATAATGTCCCCTCTTAAGCGTCTCTTTTCTAAGGTGAATACGTTTAATTGCTGGAGGTTGTCTTCATAGCTCAGGCCTTCTATCCCTTTAATAGACCCTGCAAAGCCCACCGCAGACTCCGGACAGCCTCCTAAGACTTTGCACAGCCACCTGAGACTCCACACAGCCTCTTGAGACCCCCACAGCCTCCTGAGACCCAGCGCAGCCTCCTGGGACCCCACACAGGCTCACTGTACATAATCTGAATATTTTCAATAACTGAATGGCACTCTTCAATATAGACTAGTTTCCCCTAAAATATATCAATCTACAAAGATGCTGCCTGCAAACAGGTCATTAGTAATGATGGAGGTTCTTAAGAATAAAGTGAAACATGAAGAGCTAAACTGTATGAAAAAGCTTGAGCTGTAGTTGAAAATCCTGAGTCTCAGGGTGTGTACAAGTGAGAACAAACACAGATCTTTCACCAGAATCCTATCTATCATTACTGTGTATTGCTGGAACAGCTGTACTGCAGGTGAACAAGATGTAATTTCATTTGGTAGTGGATTTGTTCTGTGACATAATTGTGTGTGGGAAGTACTTCCAAGGAAACTGTGTATGTATGTGTGAAAGTGTATGCCACCACTAGAGTAATATGTAACTACACAGACCATTGGAAGAAGCATGGAGTGATTTATGTTGCACCACAAAAGCTGCTTCTAACTGATTCTCACTTGGCTGTCTTGGAGCATGTAATGTGCCTGCACTGCATCTCTACACATTATGTAATTACCACAGCTGGCGCTGTACATGTGTTTTTAGTTTCCTAGTACAGATTATGTCAGGCAGTGGTATGAGGGCATACACACATTTGGCATGTACCATTACATATAATACGGTAGTGAGCAGAATGACATAATCGGAGAGTCAGGTTGTAACCCAGTACGATTACCTGCAGACCTGCGGATGGTGGCAGCTCAGCTGTCATGGTATTCCACAGTGCCTCCTGCCTGCCGCACATTGCATGAGTCTCATGGAGGTATTCAAGAGACTCATGCGATCGAACCCATTTGCAAGTGTTAGCGGGGCCTACAATCAAATATTCTAGTAAAAATAGCAATTTGCAAATTTACCTGGTTTTAAAGTCATTTGGTCATTACTAGAAGACAGCAAATGCACCTCTCACTGGGCAAATCACTACTAGAGAACATGCAGTTGTCTTCCTGCTCACCATTCTTGAGTCATGCATGGCTTGACTGAAAAGAAAAGACCCATAAGACCAGTTGAAACTAAAGAAAAAAGATGTAATATATTGCAGCTTACAAGTCATTGGCTGTACTCTACCTTTGAAGGTGCAGCATTGCCGAGAAGTGTTTTAGGGATACAGAAAACCTCCTCCTTGATTGTTCTTGATTCTTCTCCATAACATGGGGTGTGGGGGGTGTTCTTTAGTCCTCAGAGATGGCTGATAAAGTGTAACACAGGCAGAGCGCACAGAACATCAACAGCTCACAAGATTTTTGGAAGGGTCAACTGGTATTTCCCACTTATTTAACAAATATTAAAATGCTTTTACAGGTATATTTAACAAACTAAATAGGACCAAATAAGAGAAGTTCATTGTTAGGGTTTACGTACCCTTCATAAGGGTGGGGTCACATTCCTTGTTATACAGATTACTACTGTAAGAAAACAAAAAATATTTGCAGGCATTTGTGAGAGACCAGACTGAGGCACAGCTAACTTTGGCAATGGACTGGCAGGTGGCTGTCAAATGAAACTTCCACCCTCATCATAAAGGCTAAACAAAGTAAGCATCTGTTTCTGACTCTTGTTGGATGACTATGTGCAACTAACACAAAGCTTGTTCTTGGTTTTTAGTTATCCCCAACAATAACCAAGGATCTAAACCAATGCTCAAACTTGTCACATTGTATGCTATGTGCAGTAGTGAGATTATGAAGAAAGGGTGTATTTAACTAAACATCAAATGTAAATCTAAAATAGCTACTTTATTAACTTAAAAAGAAAAAAGAGGCCTTAAGGTGGGAAAGCAAAACATGATTTTGGGTATGCAAGTAGTTTTGATTTACATGTGTGTCATGGGGTTACTGTTATGTATAAACTAGGCAACATAATTTTTACACAAGTGTTAACACACAAGCAACCATCATTTGCTACCTTACTGAATTTTAAAATTCTTTCATGTTATGTGGCAAACAAACAAAGCTATCTTGAAGAAGGTTCTACATCGTTGCTGCTTGTTGGACCTTCACACGTGCTTTGTGATGATGTCTGATGCTCTTTTGTGTACCAGTGTTTGGACATGTAGCTGGGATCTACTTATGGATATCTTATTATTTCTTCAGTGCCAAGGGTGGATTTTCATATCAAATAACTTGCACAAGTACATGCAAAACAGCTATATGGCATAGTAAACTAAAGGAACTGTACATCTAATGAAACAGAAAACATTTCTACATTTTGAGGAAATTAATACTTGGATTAAAAATTGAATAGACAACAGCGACAAAGCTGTAGAATAAATATTGATGTCTATAATGTACAGCGTTATGAGACGTAATTTAAAAAAATATATCCCAGCGCTATTTTATAACTAGTTTAAAATTGCAAAAATCTAGTCCATGGATGAAAAATATTTTTTAAAAGAATGTCATTAAAGCAGATAAGTTGTTATTGACATTTCTAGAAGTGCATTTAATCAATAATTCATCTCCTAGCTTGTGTAAGAATGGGTAAAGATTATAAAACGGGCATTTCTCTCCCTTGAATTCTTTGTCATGTTTTACACAGTGTTGAAGCAAACAATTTGACTAAAGCGTTCCAAGATAGCCCAGACTTGCTAGGAAGTGGCTAAATAAGAAACCTTGATCACAGTTATTGATTTGAGACTGGAGGTTACACCCAACATTCCAGCAGCCACAGTCTAGTGCTTTAACATACTTAAATTGATTTTTCTAGACAAAACTGTAGACAATAAGTAGTTCTGAAAGTAAAGGAAACCTTGATGATCGTACGAGATGTGTGGGTTTTCTACACCGAGGGGTACTCAGTGAAGGAGCACATACCTCTATCCTCTTAATAAAGCCAGTGAAATAAAAAAATAAATACCTGTATTATATGTTCCTGCATTGCCTGCACACATTAGCATCAGTGGGCACTTAGTCCACACTGAATTTGATTTTCATTTTCCCAACTATTTACCATGGAATGCAGGGCTTTTTTTTAATGATGCCTCCAATGAAGCTACCTTAATTTGCTGTGGCATCAGCAATTTGGTGTGACAGCAAATATATAGTGCTGATGTTTATAAATGCATTTATCTGACTGGTGGTAACCCATCTATACCTATATGATCTGGAAAAATATGTCTGAGATGTCGTTATACTATATGTATGTATATAAATATTGTGCATTGTAACAGCTTTGGTAGAAACAGTCAAGCTACAAGTTCATTTGTTCCTCAAATATGATTTAGCGGGGTGAACCTCTCTATTATTGAGACTAGGTAATTCACAACAAGTTGGAGTTTGCCTGGGAAATGGAGAATCTTTTGGGTTGATAAAGGCAATTAGGCTGTTCACTGTGTAGGGGAATTTGAAATTTCCCTTAGTCTAGAGAATGTGGTGAAAATTCACATTGCAATGAATACCCAATCATGAGCAAGGAAAATGTAAAAAAAATATTTTTTTTGTACATGGTTGAATGATGGAAGTCAACAGAGCTTTACCTCATTCACTAAACTAAGGGAAAAGTATTTGCAAAATTCAGTGCAAATTCCCTTTAAAAGTCACCATCCTATTTGCTGGTATTAAATCAACTCCATTAACTTACATTGGCCAGAAAGTTTTGTCCAGAAGGCAGTGATGCTTTTTGATTAGCTCAAAAGTTACTGTTTTCTCAACCAAGTGAGAATAACATAGACACAAGCAATTCAAAAATATTTAGTAGACCTTTTATGTGAGAAAACAGTCACATTTACTGAAGATAGAGAGTATTTTAGAGACTGCATATGGGTCAGCACAGCTATGAAACTATGAAAGCAGGCCATTGGTAATATATTTATATTTCATGTGTATTTTCTCTTGTGTGTTTGTATTGTACTTTGATATTGTTCCCCTTTTGGGTTGATATTAATATAATGCAATAATACAAATATGGTGTTTTTATACGTATACTTTACAGTGGAAGGAGTCTAAAAGCCTTTCTGATTTTATGACTTTGACTGTTTAGTTTGAAGGCATTGCGTCTCCACTGGATAATATATTGTTGTTAAAGTATAATTACTGTTTAGCGAGTCTCATTATTCCTTGAAAAGTATGTTAAAAAGAAGTCTAATGTCACTTTAAGATCTGTAAACAACAAAGTCAAAAAATGTCCCCTCTCCCCCCAATGCTGGTGTATGCACTTACCTTAAATGATGTCTCTTGAGCTGATCATCTTCTTTCCTGTATTTTTTAGCAGTCCCTCCAGCGCTGGTGCCGGTCTCTGATCCAGCACTGACTGCTGTGTCTTCTGTGCCCCACGGAGTCTGTGCGGGTGCACGCTACCGGGCTGCCTGCATTGACTTACTGCGTGTCTCTCCTCCGAATATCTGTACTGCGCATGCGCCCACCCCATGATCCTATGGGGCCGCCCGAGAATCCTGCTGGGAACTTTTTTATTTAATGTTTTTGCATATATCTACTGCTTGCTAGCAGTAGCTATATGCAACAATCTGCAAGGGTTTAAATACCCTGCAAAGCTACCTGAAAAAACTACCCTTTTTCTTGAATTCCCCCTGAAAAATAGCAGTGCACTAGCAGTTCACTTCCGGTTCATAGGCCCTGCTGTGCCTTTAGGTTCATAGCTGTATATATGTTGGGTCAGATCATCTAAGGCACTGCTGCCACTGATTGCTAGTCTCACAAGACTTTGAGTGAGATTTAGTGATGTTACTACGGTTCTACTTACTATTGATGGAGGGAAAGCTGCAGTGCAAGCATCTGCCTGCTTCTGCTTTCTACATTCTGTAGATCAGAGCTTTCTGCACCTTTACTGCTTTCTTCCTTTCCTGCTGCTTCTTATAGATTGTAAGCCCTCATGGGCAGGGCCCTCCTTACCATCTTGTCTTGAATTGTATTGTGATTGTAATGTCTTCCTTATATTGTAAAGCGCTGCGCAAACTGTTGGCACTATATAAATCGTGTATAATAATAATAATACTTCATTATTCCTCCATCACCATAATCAGATAACCAGTAATCAGGGGACAGTTCTACAATGCAGATCATTGACTCTAATAAGATACCCACATTAACACAGACCCACAGTGCAGAACAAGGCATGGTATCATCCGCTGCAATACTAATGATTAGTCCTTGCCTTTTTTGGCACAGCTTCTAGAGTTCAGATCCCTTTTAACACTTTCTGAGTCATTGATCTGGAACAAGCATGCCACTGGTGAAGGCAGAGGAAAGTCAGAACTCCTTATCTGCTCATTTGGTCTAGGATGCCCGTTTGGATGCCTTTGGGTCATCATTACAGTTAGGCAACTAGCATTTTCAGAAATAAACTTCAGCAATGGCAGCCTATGTATTTTCACACTTCAACTTTCCTTTACATTTAAACAACAATAAAATAAAAACATATGTAGAGCATTTGTACAAGCTAAAGCTATGCTATATAAGTCAACTTGTAATTTAGTATCCATAAACATTTCAGTGACGTTGATCTCGTTTTTCATATTTTGCTGAACATACAATTCCTTCTTTAGCAGCTAAAGAAATTAGAAACCCTCCAATATTTTTTTCTGTTTCTATCCAAAACCCACTAATCATTTTCTTTTAATAACTGACATAAAAAATACATTTGAGAATAGAATTATCCCTATTGACCATGCATATTTTTGTATGAAATATTAAATAGTGTGGTTAACTTTAAAAATGCAGACATCAGTCAAAACCCCATGTTTAAAGATTTATAAGTAAGCATCTACTGAGTAAGCAACAGGATTAATGTCTCATTTGGGCTATCCAATCATCTACAGGATGGATGAAGTGACATATTATGCAGAAGCATAAAACACTGGTTCCTTTCTGTTTGCAGGGTATTTTATAGCCTGGTCTGGCTGTCGCCAAACTATTGCACTTGATTTGCCCTCTAGATTCATTTTTTACAGTGCAGCCCTTTAGGATTTCCTGTAAACACAGTGTTGTGTATTTTGGTAATCACTCGCCTAAATAAATTCTTAATGACTAGCTATCAAGACAAGATGCAGCATTCATGGATTTTTGATTTATGCTGGCAAGTGCTTCTTTAAAGGAACCCTATTCATTGTAACATTTAATTTAAAATGCAGACAGCTTGGATTGGAATACAGAATGTGAGATCAAATTGAATATTTGTTGATTAATGTTATATTTATATAAGCAATAATGTAAGTTTTTATGTACAGTTTAAGAATATACGTGAATATATATACTGTGTATGTTTATGTGTGCGTGTGTATGTGTATATACTGTATATATA
>NW_017306576.1:1202991-1203534 GCF_000935625.1 Nanorana parkeri
ATTTTAATATTTTATTTTTTTTGAAACTTTTTCATTTTTTTAAATCAATTTGTATTTATTAATTAATTTTTTATTAAATATTTTTATTTTTTACTTTACTTTTAGGGGCTTTGGGGAAATATTGGGTGTCTAAACAGACCCCTGATATTTCCCTTTAAAAATAGAAAAAGATGAGGATACAGCAAAAAAGGCAAGACATAGATTGAAGCCCAACAGTCCCTGTTTTTTTATTTGTGTAGCTTATTAATTCATTTTTTATTACGTATTTTTATTTCTTACTTTACTTTTAGGGGTTTCAGGGAAATATTAGGGATCTTAACAGACCCCTGATATTTCCCTTTCAAAATAGAAATGAGATTGAGAACAATCTCTTTTCCCGCTCACTGATCGCTGAGTGCTTGTACCCGTTCTCCTTTCTGACACACACTGTCACAGGAGGCTGCAAGAGGAGAGCCCAGCCTCCTGTGACAGCACTGGCTGTCTCCGCCCCCACACCGCTCTGCTGCACTGTGATAGGCGGCCGAGCGGTGTGGGAGGAAAGAC
>NW_017306576.1:1203570-1204244 GCF_000935625.1 Nanorana parkeri
TGGCAGGAAAATGTCACTTTCGGCATTTAGCCGAAAGTGCCATTTTCGGCCGGCGCCCCCCCTTCACTTTTCGCCCGGGGCCCGCGCCCCTGCTGCACCACCGATTGTTACGCCACTGTAGCCGTGCACGCATAGATTTCTCTAGTTCAGCATACAGGCTGAATGAGAAAAAATCCATGGATTCCTCTATCCACGCTGAACAACATGGATGGAGAAATTTCCAATGCTGGCTATTGTATTCCAGCAGCTACAGCACCCACTCGAACACTTCTGCTAAATCACCTGAAATTCAAGCCAGTGAGCTGATTGGCAAATTATCAGCCCAACAGTGGCTGGATCCAGTCATTGATGGGTGAACAGTGATTGCATCTGATGCAGCTGCCGTCACTGTCCGGCTGATAATTGTGCACCTGGCACAGTAAATTTTTAAATCGACTCTTGTTAAAGGGGAACTATGAGGTGAGTGAAAATCACTCACCCTCATAGTTTGAGCCGACGTGTGACAATTAAATTGTCACACGTCGGCTCAATAGATTGGGAGCAAACACATAACGTCGCTCGCTCACTTCTCGATCATCTCCTTGCAGAGAGCTGTGACTGTCACTCACGGCTCCCTGCAGGGATTCCCCACTCCTCCAGCGCTGACTTGTGGAACGGGCGGGGGAGGGGGCAGG
>NW_017306576.1:1205821-1237411 GCF_000935625.1 Nanorana parkeri
TGGCAGGAAAATGTCACTTTCGGCATTTAGCCGAAAGTGCCATTTTCGGCCGGCGCCCCCCCTTCACTTTTCGCCCGGGGCCCGCGCCCCTGCTGCACCACCGATTGTTACGCCACTGTAGCCGTGCACGCATAGATTTCTCTAGTTCAGCATACAGGCTGAATGAGAAAAAATCCATGGATTCCTCTATCCACGCTGAACAACATGGATGGAGAAATTTCCAATGCTGGCTATTGTATTCCAGCAGCTACAGCACCCACTCGAACACTTCTGCTAAATCACCTGAAATTCAAGCCAGTGAGCTGATTGGCAAATTATCAGCCCAACAGTGGCTGGATCCAGTCATTGATGGGTGAACAGTGATTGCATCTGATGCAGCTGCCGTCACTGTCCGGCTGATAATTGTGCACCTGGCACAGTAAATTTTTAAATCGACTTTTGTTAAAGGGGAACTATGAGGTGAGTGAAAATCACTCACCCTCATAGTTTGAGCCGACGTGTGACAATTAAATTGTCACACGTCGGCTCAATAGATTGGGAGCAAACACATAACGTCGCTCGCTCACTTCTCGATCATCTCCTTGCAGAGAGCTGTGACTGTCACTCACGGCTCCCTGCAGGGATTCCCCACTCCTCCAGCGCTGACTTGTGGAACGGGCGGGGGAGGGGGCAGGTACAGCTGACTCTGCCTCTAGATGCAGAGCCAGCTGTCACTCACGCAGCTGGGTGGATCTCCACAGTAATGCTGGGATCCATCTCGGCTGCGGCGGTCTCGGCATCCCTTGAGCTGTAGCTCGCGATATACTGAGTTTTGGGTCACGGGAGGACGCTAGTTTATGTCCTCCCGTGACCCTTAAGAGAACTATGGGGAAAAACACTTACCCCATAGTTCTCTTTTAAGCCTGATGGTTCTGACAGGGCCACCCAAAACTTGCATTTTGGCTGATTTAGCAGGAATAGACCAAAATGTGAGCCATGTATGACTAGTTTAGGAGAGAAATTAATGTCTTACTGTTCTGCAAGGACAAGTATTTCTAAAAGCATTATGTGGTCTGTTGCAGACTGAATGTGTCTGGAAGAAGACTTGCAAGGAGCATACTTCTCCTGGCCAATCAGATGTTTCACAAGGTACAGATTATAAGGGAAATTAAACTGCTCTCAGGAAGGAGCTAGTCAGAGTGTGGTGTGTGTTGCAGATAACTCTGTGAGCTGTTGCCTTGTCTCCTGTGACTAGGCCTATCCCCAGCAGGTATGTAGGCCTGCTCTTCTAATGAATGGTCATCTTAGGCACAGGTGGTGACTAGCCATTTTGTGAAATAGGACACTGCTTACAAAGCAGAGAGTGAGTACTGCTGATTAACGGCAAGTACAGACATGGAAACTAGCTCAGCTTCCCTGCTTCACATTTCCATCACCAATAAGATGCTTCCCCAAGAGTCAGTGATGGTCCTGAGTATTCATTTAGAGACAATGGAGATGAAGCTTTGAGTGTGTGGTGATGTAAAAATATGAAAAGGTTGCAAATCATGGCTAGGGTTAGCCAAAGAGCTCTGTCCCCTGTTAAGATGATGATATATAGTAGCAAAACTGGACAGAAGAACATTTCCCATAATGAGCAAGCACATTTCAACTGACTATTTGTCTAGTGCAGGTTTTACTCTAAAAACAGAAACACAAAATTCACCATATTCTGTTCAAAAGTTTTTTTTAGATTTAGATAGTGCTAAAATCATGTCACACAATGTGCTTTTCCTTGGCAAGTAAGACAGCAGTTAATGCAAAAATGAAGCTTGGAAAATCTGTTTCTGCTAAAGGCATGTATAGCAACTTTGCACAGAAAAGTAGCTGCCAAAAGATGTGAACCATAGGCCCTAACTGCCTACTGTGTCCAATACCTTATCCGAAAATTACTTCTGAATAGCTTTTTAAGGATTTAGCCATTGCATTTTTACTTCAGAAGTAAACCTCATCCAAAGTAAAAGGACGGTATTGTTTATTGTCAAGACCTCTTAATAAAGTTTGGATCTTTTAAATGTGTGATATGGAAATAACAGTACCTTGATTATGTTTAGCTTCAATTAAACATTATAAACATGAAGTATACCACAGAGACCTTTAAAAAAAACACATTATACCTTTTTTACATTAATACGCATAATTTTCCCGTATAAAGGTGAGAGCCTTTCAAAAATAAAATGATGGTATGGTATGGTAGAGCAAGTTGGCTGACAAATAGTTTGGTCACTGAACATATTTTTATGGGATAGGCTTATTTTTAATTATGGCAAATAGGCATTAGAGTGCATGTATTACAAAGCATTTATTTTATTGGATAGAACGGTAAAGAATTAGAACCTGTCACTATGGCAACCTGTGCCCCCGCTAGGGAGATTCACCCTCTTCTTGTGCAGGTGACCAATGTTACTGGGAGTAGAACTAAAGGCTACAGTTGTCACCAGAACAAGAGGCAAGGGGAAATCTTTCAATGGAGACATCTGTTCCAGTGACCTCTCTTCACTGGAACCTCACTTTGTAACAATTTTTCCCACTTCCTGTTGCACTTTGGGGGAAAGAAAGTGAAGGGAAATCCCCCTAATAGGAAACAGACAGCAAACGATAGCCTGCCGGGGGTCTGAATTCTTTTTTACCCTATCCAAAGCTAAAAAAAGAAACATTCTGGCTATACATATATCTAATTATATAGAAAGTATGTCTAAATGCATCTAAATATCTTGCCACTTAGGATTTGAACCTAAGGCCCCGTTTACATCTTGGCGACAATGTTTTCACGTATAACTGCACTCGTTTTGGCTGCACGTCTTTTATCGTTTTGTCCGTGTTTTAGCAGATTGTGGCAGATTGAAGTAGACCCAAGTCTTTTGCAGCAAGGAACCCTATTCATTGTAACATTCAAATTAAAATGCAGACAGCTTGGAATTGAGTGAATGTAAAGCTGGAGTTCAGCTTTAGGCACCTCATGGAGATGTCTTAATTTATCCCAAACCCCTGTCCTGATCACTTTTGCTGGGCAACTTGGTCTACCTGTTAATATGGAGAGATACAGGGCTGTCCCTAGAATGCCCCAGACGGCATCTCATTGAGTCACATGGGGAGGGCGGCAGGTCTTTTGAGCCAGAAGGTCCCAGGTTGCTAAGAGCGCTTAGTAACCTGTAACACTCTGGCCAGCATCCCGCCCAGCTCACTGGTGTCACTGGATGCCAGGAGCTGAGTAGGACACTCTGGCTGGTGTCCCTCCCAACTCCTGGAATCCAGTGACATCAGTGAGGTGGGCAGAATGTCGGCCAGAGATACAGTGCACCCCCACGGTAACGTGCGCTGCCAAAACCATAAACCCCCCCTCCAGTAATGTGCTCCACCAGCACCTCCCCCCCAGTAACTTATAATATTGAATAGTATCATCACAATTATTAACCACATACAGATCTTAGAATATAAAATATTTTTACATTAAAGGAGAACTATGGGGTCAGTGTTTTTCCCCATAGTTCTCCTTAGGGTAACGGGAGGACACAAACCAGCGTCCTACCGCTACCCTAAGCTCAGTATACCGTGAGCTACAGCTCGCGGTATACTGAGACGCCGCAGCCGGAGCGGATCCCGACGTAGATGACGGGATCCGCCCAGCTGCGTGAGTGACAGCTGGCTCTGCCTATGTAGAGGCAGAGCCAGCTGTACCCGCCCCCTCCCCCGTCCGTTTCACCAGTCAGCGCTGGCAGATCGGAGCGGGGAGAGGGGAATCCAGCCCCTCCCCCTGTCACGGCAGAGAGCCGTGACAGGATCGAGAGGCGAGCGAACCCGGTATGTGTTCGCTCACCTCCCGATCTACTGAGCCGACCTGTGACAGTCTCATTGTCACAGGTCGGCTAGAACTATGAGGTGAGTGAAAAACTGGCTTATTCCTTAATGACAGAACACATTTCTATTAAATTAGTAATTTTTTTATGTATCGAGCATGCTTTTCATAGACTCACAAGTTTGCAGTATTTAGTAAGATTCTATGTTTGTTTTTTTCTCATCTCTGGCATTCAAGCATGTGTGTCTTCTGGTCTGAGGTCTCACGCTGTTAATGGAAAATTCATAAGATAGTTCCTGAGACTTACCTAAATTATTAACATAAGTGAGAACCTACTCCAACACTTCAAAGTAGATTACAACCCATTTAACAAAAATGTAATGTACAACGGTGGAAAGCAGATTTTCCTTACAACTTAAAAGTGGTGGCATTGCCACACATTTGATTCCTGGGATCTAAATTCAGTAGTACTTGGGAAATTCAAGCCACATTTTAAAATAAATACATAGGGGTCTATTCACGAAGCTGCCAAAGGATCTGGCCGTAGCTTCGGCCGATCCTTCGGCTAGCTTCGGCCCCAGGACCCCTTTGGTTCAGTAGAACCGAAGGGGTGCTGTACGGGCTATTCACAATAGCCCATACAGCTCCCGATCATGGCCGAGCGGCTCAGCCGAGCCGAACGTATATGCATCCGGTCGGCTGAGCCGTGCTGAAAGCCGAAGCTTCTGACAGCTGGCCGAAATGTATATATGTATGTATATTATCAGAGATGTATCTACTATAAAATGCACCTACGGCATCCCGCCCAGCTCCTGGCAACCAGTGACATCAATGGTTGCCAGGAGCTGGGTGGGACATTCTGGCTGGCGGCCAGCATAGCTCCTTGCAACCAGTGATGACCGCTGGTTGGCAGGAGCTTGACGTGACACCTGTCACGTCAGCTGTCTCCAGGGGTGGTAAACTTTTACTTATCCATGGAGTGGTGCCCCCACCCCTTCAAGTGACACCTGGGGCATGTGCCATTCCCTAGATATGCCACTGTATATTATATAAATACATCCACACTTGGAGCTAAATGGTAGCTAAACAGTGGTCAATTTGACTCTCAGCTAGAAGTAGATGTGTCTAATATGCAGTGTTCAATTACTGTGGGGAAAAAAAACAATAAAACAAATACAAAAAGTAAAAGTTTTAAAACATCACAACTGTGACATCCAAAATGAAAACACTTTTCTATCGTTGAGAGATAATTATATCATAAATTGTAACAGTGGGAACTCTGCCTGTTATGTAATTAGCAGATGCTTATTAATTCTACAATTATTCATGCTGCAATCAAGGCCAGAATTGTTAGGTTCTGTTGGTCAGTATGCCTAAAATGGCACCTCTAGATTACCCAGGAGGTGCCAAAGACAATTCCAAAAGCTACTGCCAACACTCAGTCCTACAAAATGCTAAAACTACTGTACATGTTGCAGACATCCTTCAATTGAAAATTCTGGCAAAAGAGAAAGTATTGTATATCAAGCTGGCGTGATTTACTAGTCCCATACTGACATTATTTTACAGCCGTGCAATGGAGAGACAGATTTGAAGCAAAGTGGAAATGTGCCCAGCTAAAGGGACTCATCCTCTTTATAGCCAAACTGCTGAGAAACACGGGAAAATGAACCATAAATCTAACAAGCCCCAGAAGTGATAAAAAGTAATTCTGTAAATATTAGTTCTTTGGAATTAACATTCCGTTCTGCCATGTGACAGTTCCATTGTTGCTTTGCCAACATGCTCTCAGAACCAGTAAAGCAGTGCATTTTTTGTTTTTTTTTCCATCAAGGAAATATTCTTTAAGCTTAAGGGTAAAAAGAAGCATATTTGCACTAAGCAGATCATTTATATTAATACTCCCAGAAACATCTCAGGCTACACATTGTTTTAGCCAAGTTGTAATTATTTTTCTCATTCCATTTACAGTTGGTAATGTAGATAAAACAGGTAAAAGCAGGAAAAAACCTGTGATATTACTAGTAAGAATCTATACATTTTCTGATTTATTTATTGGTCACATATAAGGATAACACAGGTATAATTCATATATCTATGTACCTGTGGGATTGGCAAGATTGGCAGGATGAAAAGGAAGCATCTCCTTTTTTAAGTTCCCGGGGAATGCCACAAAGCAGCTACGTGAATGTGCAGGCACTAGGAAGTGACTGCAATTTTAACCAATGGTCAACTTACTATAAAATCCAAGCCCAAATGTTTGCTTTAGGGTCAATTCAAACCACAACTGTGCAAAAGTATCCTGGCACATCGCACTGTGTACTTTTTTTGTATAACTTTATTGAAATGTCACAAGTGACATTTCATTCAGTGTTATGGGCACAGCAGGGTGTGGGGCTGTTGTTGCGCATCGCGCTACAGTGGAAAAAAAGTACTGCCATACTTTTTTCAGCCTACACCACCCCATTGCCATCACAATGCAGTGGTGTGAACTAAGGCCATCCGTGACAAAGCAAATTGCCTTGGGGCTGCGCTATGGCCAGTGCAGCCTCAATGCATATGGTGTGAATGGACCCTCAAAGAACTATTAATAACATTCAAAATACATTTATAAACACCCAAACAGAAAAAAGGAAATTGTTTTTTTTTTACATGTAAAACCACTAATCATGCTATTGTTCTATGTTAAAGTATATTTTCATCTATAAAAAAAATACATCCCCCAGGCCCCCTGTATATCTCCCTCAATAAGGCCAGCTGTTTCCAATGTTTATGCTGCAGGTATGTACTTACTTCACCCAGCAGTGGCAACCCAGCTGGTATAAATCTAGTGCCAGGTTGCTTGAATCTAGTGCCTGGCTGCCTGTGCCTACAGATTACTGCTCCATAGACTTGGATGTGATTTTCTATCAACAGGAAAAAAACAAATGATTGTTGGTAGTTACATGGCATTTTTTTCTGATAGATTTATAGTTTACAGTACAAGTACAATCATATTATGACTAAGGGTTATTCCATATGGTCATCCATCTCAAGCAGATACAGTTCACCATCTTTCTCAAGCACTTAAAAACATTTACTGTATTGATTTGCAAAATTTAGACATCTCAATTTTAGGATGAGGTCAACACTGTAGCAAACAGAAGCCTGTACAAGTATACCATTCTTTTTATTTATTTTACTTGCCAATGTCTATAGCAGCACCAAACTACTATGTGAATATCAATGGTTATAATATAGCAACTGTAAGCACTATAACCCCAACTAGTCCATGTTTTCTGTACCAAGAGCCAGCAAAAAGAATTTGTGCTATTCTGTTATAATATATGTACATATGCCCTATTTTCTCCCCCAAAAAACATATTTTTAGTAGCAAATATATATAAGTATAAATAAGTACCAGTCAGAGAACTGTCTGTTATTTAAACAATGTGTTTGTACATTGTTAGTGTGTGGCAATGTCATTTTTGCATAATTACCTATTTATTTACAGTGTTCAACTATGTTTATAATGCTGAATAATGTGCTGGTGCTTTATAAATGAAAATAATAATGGCATCCTGCAATGTGAAAAGAGCTGAAAAGAAAATCAACAAAATAAGAGCTGTTTAAAGTGCACAAACACCACTTAAACAAAATAATTAAAAAAAATAATTTGTAAGCAGCTATTATGATTCATCCCCCATGATTTCTTTGATTTCATGAATTGGAACTTAGTGCCAAGCAGTGCAAAGCTAGCCTACTTTACTTTGGATGTAGCCTCATCAGCCTTTGTGACTCACTCATCCACAGGCGGCATGTTTAACTGAGAAGTCAATTGTGAGAAGCAATTGCTAGAAAATCTCTTCAATAGAATTTGAGCTTGTATAGAATGTATAGTGCTTCTCAACATATTTTATTTGTTAATATACAGTATTTTCTAATTATTACATATATATTTGTCATGCATGCCTTTCATCAGGTATGGACTGTGAACATGGTACTCCAAGGTTTCAGATAGATGGCTCACTGTCCCACTGTGAATACAGACCTGAATTAGACAACTGAATTAAGTACCCCCAACCACCTCTCTATATAGAAAAATTGCTATATAAATCCTCAACCTGCAGGAGCAATCTATCAGAGCTAGTGCTGGGCTTTCTTGTGCTGAAAGACCAGCAAGCACTGCACCCACTGACGCATGGAAGCATTTTGTCAAATAAGTATTTTCCAGAATGTGAAACATGTTAAAAAGAAGAGCCTGGCTTTTCAGGTTCGTCCAGGTTTTCCTCATTGTAGCTGGGATCTGGAGCTCTGGAGATTTCGTAGAGCTTTGGGTGGGATGAGATCTCCAGTCCAGGGGCCAGGTGTTGCCAATGACCAGCTTGGACTGATCAGGTGGCTGAGAGCAGATTTATTAGGAAACCATCCCAGTGCTCAGAGAGTTGTGTTGGAGTTGTGTGGGTGCAGGAAGCACAGAGCCACAGCAGACTCAGGTGCGTTCGGGACACGTGGAACAGCCAGGGAAGGCTGGGAGAGGTCGGGAAGGTTGGTGACCCTAGGACCACTGGGACACACTGCTGAGAGAGCTCACGAGAGCTCACAAGGGAAGCTATGTTGTGCAACAGGGGAGGACTACCCTGTGGATGGAACGAGATGTATGGTGTTTGCCCTTAATAAAACTGCATTTTTACTTGCACCTGCGGTCTACAGTTGAGTGTCCTTGTTACAATATATATATATATATATGGATTTCCTGGCTAAAGATTAGATGACTGAAATGAACATTTATTCAGTGGGCAGTCAAAAGTTAAAGTGAACAATCTACTCCTTTGGTAAATTGGAATATTGTTATCTATTGGTTATCTATATTCTAGGGCCCAGAAAAATGGTAAACTGACTTTTGCAACACCTTAACAAGCAAGTTACTTTGATTGAAGTGACTGTATTTTTTCAAATGCTATACCACAGTTTCTTAATAAATGTAGTAGAACTGCACACAGGAGTGTAGACATCAATCTCGACAAGTTCCCTTTATTTGACCTTTACTGAAAAACTGCCTCTGCATTTTGCACATTATTAAACATTATAGTAGTGGTTGTACATTACATTTGATGGCGACTTCACTGCAAAATCTAAAGCAAATGAATGCATGCTTGAAAAAGAAAGCTATTTCACAATAAGTAGATAAATAAATACCCTGTCATAAACTGAATGTGTAAAACTCATCAATTTCATGGTGAATTACAATTAAAATGTTAAAGATTTCCTATTTCTGGTCCTTTCTTGTTTCTCAATTGCAGTGAAGCTTTCAAACAATCACATTTGCTTTTATTTTTTAAGATGACCTTTCAAGCACACATTTAAAAACATATTATTTAATCATAAGCCAATTTATGCTGTGTTCTTCTGTGGTTATTTTTCCCATAATGGCTAATCATTTAGGGCAAACATTTATAAATGGAACAGTTCTTCACACATCATTCACATTTATAAGGTAAAAAAGTACATTGAGTCCCAATAACTGCAATCCAGACTTACGTGTGCATTAGTTTTGCAATTAGTGACTCTAGTATTTTTTCCAAATGATGATTCCCTTTTTTATTATGTTTATATAAAGGTACCTAGAGATATTAGATCACTTTGGTCCAAAACCATGCATGGTGAAATACAGAAAGATTAGAAGAATTTGTTGTTAAAAAGTATTTAGTATTGTCAATTCCACTGCTTTACAACAGTTTTCATTGGCGTTTGTCCAAGGGGTTGCCCCAGAAACATCAAACTTTTTGCTGTAAAAGGTAAAGAAATGTTTCAAAACTAATTTGTCCGGCCCTAGTGTCCTACAAACAATGATGTACATAATCTTGGTTATCCGAATGTTAACTGTAGCAATTTATAATAATATAAAAAAGACCAATCTCTGTCATTTACAGAGTGTAATTAATGCATAACCACCATGTTTTTATCACTTATGTTGTCTGATCTTATCACACTGCATAAGGCTTCATCACTTGTTCTAGCACATTATGCCACCCATTTCCATTGTATGCCTGTCCAGAATATTGGCAAAGCAGAATAAAAATTATGTGAAAACAATCAGAATAAAAATTATGTGAAAACAATCAACGCCTTCATATTTTCCAGAGACTAAACTACTAATGCTCCAGTAGCATCTGAAAGAATGAAACACTGTCTTAACTCCCACCTACCTCCCCCCATCATGTACTGAAAACATTTTTCAAACCAGACTTTGTGCAAACATGCTGTTGTGCTGCAAGCATTAAAAGGCAATTTAGTACTCAAAGGATTAAAAGCTCATGTTAAATTGAAGACTACACTTGGCATAAACATTAAAAATTGACAGAACACCCTGCACATTAACTTCACCGGGGCCTCATAATTAGCATTTAAAAGTGAAACATAATTTCCTTACCATGCTAATCCACTACCTAGTTACTCATTCATAATGCATTTGTTGAAATCCAAATTATATTTTTTTTTTGCATTTTATTTTTTGCTATTTTACATCTTACTAGAAAAGAATGAAAGTTATTCATACTGCTGCAGAGGAGCCTAGACCTTCTATTTACATAATTACATTATCTTTTAAATAATTACAAGGATGATGCATTTTAACTGGGAAGCCATATGAATCAACAAAAGCAAAAATAAAATAATGGGAAAATATGTATACACAACTAGCATATCTATCTATCTATCTATCTATCTATCTATCTATCTATCTATCTATCTATCTATCTCTCTCTCTCTCTCTCTCTCTCTCTATCTATCTATCTATCTATCTATCTATCTATCTCATACACTGACTAATATAATAATAATTATCAATTATTTACAAGAGTTATTTGTTCTCATTTAAAGGGAAATTCTCAATAGATTAGGCAGGCAATATTTTCCCAATAATAAGCAGTTGTATATACATATTTACTGTTTTAGCAGTGTCTACAGTATGTAAGAATGAATACTAAAATGGCAGTGACATGATTTTAAGTTATGCATGCAAAATTAGATTGTGACTAAGGGGTAATTAAGAACATAAATGCCTTATATTACCATACATCTTGCCTTTATGTGGGAAATCATGGCGCATTGCTTTCCTAATAAGAACAAGTACTTCCCACATTCAGTTTGATAAGGCACAGCACCTAAAATCTCAATGAATATGCATATGTATTTAAAAATTACACCTGATACCTCTAAATTTACTAGATGTGGGAGCTTCCATCATATAGTTCCCTGCAGTTGCTGGCATTGGTATTTGCTTTAGACCAAATATGCCTTCTGTCATCAACATTCCTACATCCAAAATGGAGCATATTACTTCTCCTCAAGGTCTCAGTATGAATATGACATCATTTTGATCATGTAATCGCACATTTTATCAGTGTTAATATCATCACTTATTGTAGAACTAGACTTATCGTGGGTGAGCTCTCACACATTGTGGTACACTTGTTTCATAATCTGCTGTTCTTTAGTGATGATGAATATAGGATGCTTTTGATGCTTTTTCCCATATTATTATTATTATTATACACATTTATATAGAGCCAACAGTTTGCGTAGAGCTTTACAATATAAGGAAGACACTACAATCACAATACAATACAAGACAAAATGGAAAGGAGGGCCCTACCCGTGAGGGCTTACAATCTAAAAGGGAGGGGGAAGTGATACATGAGAAGGTAGCTGTGTACGGGTGAATTGTTTGAGAATGTGATGGTTGAGCGTTTAGGTTGAGGTGAAATAGACTTCCCTGAAAAGTTGAGTCTTTAGGGAATGCCTAAAGGCAATCAATGTGGGAGACAGACGGACAGGTTGGGGGTAAAGAGTTCCAGAGGATGGAAGAGACTCTAGAGAAGTCCTGGAGGTGAGCATGGGAGGAGTTGACAAGGGAGCTAGAAAGCAGGAGGTCATGGGATGAGCGGAGTGGACGGTTAGGGTGATACTTTGAGACGAGTTTTGAGATAGAGCCGGGGGCAGAGTTTTGGATGGCTTTATAAGTAATTGTCAATATTTTGAATTGTATCCTTTGGGCGAGTGGAAGCCAGTGTAGGGATTGACAGAGGGGGTTTGCAGACACTGAGCGGTTGGTTAGGTGAATGAGTCTAGCAGCTGCATTCATTATAGACTGAAGGGGGGATAGCCTGTGTAGTGGAAGGCCAACGAGGAGGGAGTTGCAATAGTCAAGATGTGATATAACAAGCGAGTGGATGAGTAATTTTGCAGTTTCTTTGGTGAGGAAGGAGCGTATTTTGGAGATGTTACGAAGGTGAAGGCGGCAGGATTTGGATAGTGATTGGACGTGGGGAAGAAAGGTGAGGCCTGAGTCAAGGATGACACCTAGGACCTTGGCATGGGGGGGAGGGTTGGATAGTTGTGTTAACAATCTCAAGGGAAAAGTTTGGGGAAGGTGCACTGGGCAGGAGGAAATATCATGAGCTCAGTTTTTGAAAGATTGAGTTTTAAGAAGTGTTGCGACATCCAGACCGATATGTCAGTTAGTAGATTAGTGACACGCAAGGACACCATATCGCCACCATTGCTTCTCCCGGGTAGTGAGATGCTCCTCTTCGGTCACTGGATGGCCACCAATGATGATAATCAAATAACGTGTAAATGAGTTACCTTTGGGTCCTCGGTACTCTAATCTATTTGCAAAATGCCAAGAATAGAGCCAGGATATAGGGTGTATGATTTTGTGTTGAGGAATTTAGTTCCACTTGAAGTCCAGAGCAAAGAGTATGCTGTTAGATATTTTAATTTAAAATTGGGGACAATCAGATACCAACACAAAAGACAAGTTATTAACCTCCCTGGCGGTATTCCCAAGTGTGTCTCAGGGTTAATTTTCAGTACCAAGAGTGGCAACCCCGAGCCACACTAGGGATTGCACAAAAGTGTCACTTACCTTGTTCCTGCGAGCCCGCAGTGTCCTCTGCTGATGCCGGCATTCGGCTTTCAGTTTCGTTTTCGGGTGTCACAGCGGGGGGCGGAGCCGCCGGGAAATTCAAAAGTGCAAACATGAGATTTACACAGAATACACACAATTCAATGTAATCTGCTATAATTACATATATTTATCAAACTATTTCACTTCAATTTTTTCCCTAGAGCTTTGTCTGGTGCCCTGCCTGCACTTTTACTGTACTCTATTGACTGTGGTACGGATCAGGCAGCGCCCCCAGAATTCCCATTTACTGGACCATTTTTTTATTATTATATGATATTTTTTATAATTATTTATTATATTATCATTTCTTATAATTATTTGTTATATTATAATTTATGATTTTGTGTTTCAAACTTTATCATACCCGGGATGTCTACTGGACTCTTGTTTGGATAGATTTAGTGAGTTATTCCTAAGATTTACAAATCATTACAGGCCTACAATATAAAACAACAAATTGCCATGCACTGCTTTGGCATGCTAAAATCCTGCATAATCATACTGCCAGGGAGGTAAAAATGTGAATGCAGCTCAATTTTATTTGTTTTATTTGGATAGAGCACCCTACAGGGAAAAGAAAAAATTGAGATAAGATCTTCAATGGGGTCATACACAGTAAGGGTATAGTCTTAACCTATTTTAAAAAAAAAGTGTTTTATTTCCCTGTGTTACTAATCGTAAGTTTCCCTTGTTGACCTGGTAACAACATGGTAATCTTCCCAACACAGCCACAAACATCAGTAAAAGCCTTGCACTATTCTCTATTCTATCCAAAACTAGGTGTCATTGCCAGCTAATGGCACTCCAAACGTGGACAGGCAAACGCGTTAAAATTCCACCACACTCTGCCAGTGTGCACCATTTATTTTGGACTGAGCATCATATATGTATTTACCATGTTAAGTGCATGCATGCTAAGTGATGTGTATGTCTAAGACTTAGGGGTCTATTCACGAAGCAGCCGAAGGATCCAGCCGTAGCTTTCACCGATCCTTCGGCTAGCTTCAGCCCCAGGACCCCTTCGGTTCAGTAGAACCGAAGGGTTGCTGTACAGGCTATTCAATATAGCCCGTACAGCTCCCGAACTTGGCCGAGTGGCTCAATCGAGCCGAACGCATATGCCTCGGCTCGGCTGAGCCACGCCTTTAAGCCGAAGCCAGCCGAGCGGCCGGCCATTGGCCAGCTGACAGCCTGCTTCTGACAGCTGGGCAGAGCCAGCCGTGATCTTACGGCTGGCTCCGGCCACTTGCAGAGAGATCAGCGTCCCTGGTTACCTGCTAACCAGGGACACTTATCTCCAGACAGCCTAACTCTCCCTGGCGCTCCGGGAGTCTCCCGGCGGCAAAGGAGAGAAACACTTCCAATAGCAAACTAGCATTGCACCCGCCCTCTGCTGCAGTTCTACATCAGGTCCACCACTGCTAATTGACAGCAGCAGAGGGTGGGTACAATGCTAGTTTGCTATTGCAAATTGAAATAGCCAATAGGAATCTAGCAATGCATTCCCATGGCCAAAATTATTATTATTTTTTTCTATTCTGACATGGCTCCGTGTCAGAATAAGAAAAAAATGTTGTACCAGGACTGGGTCTAGTGTTGTACCAGGACTAGGTGATTTCTATAGACTTCTACATGCTTCTTACCAGGTTATTCTTGCATGCAGGTTCTCCCTCTTCTACTTATGTTCATTGCTTGCATTGTGTTCATACATTGATGACAACCTACACAAGAAAAGAAGCCCAAGTACCCAAGTTGTTCCTTTACTGTTACTCAGCTCCTTGCCTTTCAGTTCAATGTTTCTGCCAGTTGTTTCTCTCTCTGAGCATTGTACTACACCAACTGCATCACTTTTTTTTTTAAGTGTATATACACTAAGAACCCCATTTTTTTCAGATTAAACTTTGCAGTGGGCCTACCCCTGCAATGCAAGGGTTAAGGATTCGTTTTGGTCTAGGGACTAAAATAAAGAAGATATATTCACCCGATCTTTGGATCCCGCACTGTGGCACCTCTCCTTCCCCTTGCACTCCTGCTGTGGTATGTCCCTCAGTGTCCTCGTGTCTAATGGACACAGATGTGATGACATCATGGGTCCTTAAACTGCCAAAGCCCAGGGGAGAAGAGGCGAGAAAAGGGAAAAGGGACTGAGGATCAGGTGAGTATATTTTCTTTATTTTTCTTCCTAGACTGAAACAAGCTTTTAACACCCCCCTGCCCCCCTGCAAAGGTTAGTTTGAAAAGAAATTAGAGTTCTTAAAAATGTAAAAAACTAAAGAAGTATCACTCTGAATGGTACATCATTTGTTATCCACTCCAGGAGCAAGTAGCACTTGGTCCTATTACAATCTGTTCTGCTGTAGCTGAGCAACATTGCCCCCCACGGTTGTCCGACAATGCTGCTAGCAACCAGATAAATAGCAAGTGACAGTGTTTGTTTCTAGCAGCAGGAACACTCTAGAGATGAGCACTATCATTCACCATGGCAGTGGGAAGGGAGCCTCTCAGAACAATGACTTGTAGTTCCTCACAGCACTGTTCATTCACCTGTGACCATAAGAGAAAGCCAGGGAAGTGACATCAGATCTGGGGGCGAGGCTGCCGGACAGGAGATTGAGAGTGGCTGGGGAGAGAAAGCAGGTGAGAGAATAGTGGGGCCCTCAACTGGGAGATAGAGTGGAGTTGGGGAGAGAGAGTGTGAGAGAGAATAGTGGGGCCACTGGCCAGGACATAGGTAGGGGGAGAGGTGGTGGCACTGAGTTGAGGCTGCACACATGCAGCAGGAGCAGACACCAATCTTGTTCTTGTGTGCAAGAATAAAATTGAGCCCTGGGATTTACACAGCACAGCTAGGATGACACCACTTTCTCTGTTACAGTTTAGGAATACAGTGGTCGCAACTTCCTGCCCCCTGCCTGAGACTGATTAGGTCATCTCTCTGCTAACTCTCCCCATCAGTTTGCTCTTTGACAGTATATTTGCGTTTGACAACCCTAATTGGCTCCTTTTTCTGTACTTAGCTCTCCTAGACTGAGTCCTGTTTTACAAGACATTGCCAGAGACTGATCTGAAATTTAAGTACTTACAATTGGAGCAGGCAAAATCTGGAGCAGATTTGCACTGCAGCCAATCAGCTTCTCTTTCTCATTTTCAAATTTTACCTGGGCAAACTGAAGAGAGATGCTGATTGGTTGCCATGGGCAACTGATCCAGATTCTGTTTGCTTCAGTTTTGATAAATTCCCTCCAGAGTGTTTTGTAGACAAAAAATGTATAGGCACCTCTCCTGCGGTTCTGTGCTTTTCTGCAACTACAAAACTCCAATGTGGCTTCTGATATTCCTACAATAAAGTTTAGATGCTGAATTATTTATATCACATATTATACCCATGTATGCCTCTTAATATTGCATGTTGTATCTATACATATTAACACATTTTAAAAAACAGAATCATTTGAAGCTATTTTGGCTTCTATGTATTCTGGTACAGTCTTAAGTGTAAAACATTTTCATGGTTATGTATAATCGTTATTGTGAACAGCATCTGAACTTGAACTGATATTGTTGCACTAGTTTATATGACTGTATATGCTTCCAGACAGCATAAAGCTTCACTGCACTGCACGAAATGATTAAAGATGTTTATTTGGATGCACAATTCAAGGCTAGGAATTACAAATCAAAGGCCTAAGGCAAGAACATTTTTTAACTCGCAGACCAGCTGTGAGATATAAAGGGGCTACAAGACTCTTCGACGTGAGCAGTGGGATTCTGCAGTCAGTTTCCACAGAATTGTTTTCATTCATCAAGATAACTTACTTGTTTGTATTTAGAGTTTTATACATCCTGTGTGGGTGAAAGTATGAGTGTATTTACTGTTCTGAAAAAATTCAAGGCGACTGACATTCTGTGGAATTCATCTTACTTAGAAGAGCCAGTGAATTGTGTATTTAGGTACAGTCAATCCAAGAAGCTCTATATTATGTTTGACATATTAGTACGCACATATCCCTGATATATCAACTGTTCCTTCCCGCAAGCACAGAGCTTTGTACCTTACTGAAATTCTGATCTCCCATTGTTAATAATTTGGGGTTACATTTTTTGTTTTGATTAGATGTTTAATAGGAGGTGTATATTTACACAGGGATGACCAAATAATTACAAATTAACGGGTAGTCCAATGTGGAAGACAGCAGGTGCTTTAAATGAGTCCTTACATTTTCCAACAGGGTTATTCACAAAAAGGGTGAGTTTGGAGAAGGCAGGAGAAGTGAACAATCTAGGCCAAAATAGCTGATTTGGAACAATTCTCCAATTCAGCTCACTTCCCAGTTCAGCTATATTGTCCTCAATTGTTCACTTCTCCTGCCATCTCCAAACTCTTCACCCTTGTGAATAACCCTGGAAGAGTTGGGTGATGGCACATAGATTACTAGATATTTCAGATATGGGGCACTCGCAATTCAGCAATAATGTGATACTTAAGAGGGGATATTTCAAGGAGAGCAAAAAAATTATTCATTAAAGGGGTTCTAAACCCTCCGGTTTTTTTTTGCTTATATCTACTGCTAGCATGCAGTAGATATAGGCAAGAAGTGTAAAAAAAACAAAAAAAAACCGCTTAAAATCATTTAAAACTTACCTTGTTATCGCCGCTTGTTCCCGCACTGAGAATCAGGAACTGCTCGTACGGCCGCAAAGGATCTTGGGGCGGGCGCATGCACAGTTCCGATTCTCGGCCGGGAGACGAGCAGAGACGCACCCGCCTGCAGACACCGCTGGATCGGAGAGACAGAGCAGTCAGCGCTGGATCGAAGTGACGTCACACAGCTGGAGGGACAGATGAAAACATGGGGAAAGAAGGGGAAGATCGGAAAACGAGACATCATTTAAGGTAAGTGCTGACAATTACATTGGGGGGAGGGAAATTTTTTTTTGCCTTTAATGTCACTTTAATGAATTAAAACTAATTATTGTTTGTTTGTACACATTTTTTTATTACTATCAGGTTATAAATACTTGTTAGTGACACCTCTGAATGCTTGACAGGGCTTAATGTTACGGTTTGACCCACAAAGAGAATGCATTAAACAATGTATTTCTTCAATCTCCTACAATGTTTAGTATGCATTTGATGGATTCCTGTATCTCTAGGTCACATAAAGAAAAAAAAAAAAAGCCCCACAAAAAAACTTCTTAAAATGTTCTATTTGCCTGATTGACTCCCTAATCTGTTTTTTTTCTGTTAGGTTTTACGTATTATTATATTATAATTTATTAAAATAGGATTTTCTTTGAAGAATAAAAACATCCTACATATTGAGCTCCCACACACATGCCTTAACATCTTTTTGTGCTAGGAACAAATCTAGAAAGTGTTCACATTAAAATTTTAAAGGCGTTAAGTGTGGTTTGCTAAGGTCATTGGGGCATATTTCCTTTTTTCCATCAATTATCGGAATCAGCAACACAATAGGGATCTTAAATCAGGTAGAAAAGCTAACACTTAAAGCAGATTTTTATCTTGTCTCTAAAATAGCCTATCAAAAAATTACACAAATTGTGTAGATTGTGATTTTCTGTAAAAAGAAAAGGTATATGATGGTGTAGAAACAAAATATAAACATTAATATGTCAACATTTTGCTGCAAACTAATACACCTCTCAACCTTGTGGTATTCCCACAAAATATCATGACAGTAATTATGTACAAATAGACTTGGAAGACTGATTTTCTACAATTTCATAGACATCAACAAACCAGCATGAAAAGAGGCTTCACTAAAAATCTTTTTGGTACAGCACAGCATGGATTTCAATCCATGGAAATTACAGGCAGTACTAAAATAAAAATACAGATCTATATTTTTCCCGGTGTAGTGGCACAACATCATAATTATTAAAGAACTTTAAAGAAGACTTGTCACATATTTGGGCAAAACAATCTAATGCAATAGCCAATGGCAGGATGGCTATTGCTACCGCAGAGGAGCGGACCTGAGAGAGAAAGTTTTCTCTCAGGTCCTCCTCTGTGGATTGACATCAGGCAGTGGGTGGGTGCAATAGCTATTGGATACTGCAATTTGAAATAGCCAATAGCAGGATGGCTATTGCTCCAACCCTCAACCCTGGCCCGGTTAGTGGCCTGGTATAGGGCAGGGAGAGTGGGGGCACGCTTGTCCTCCCCTTTCCTGCTCTTCTGGGCTGCTGCTTGGTTCAAGGGTCTGGTAAGGCATTTTAGGGGGGACCTCCTTTAAAATACCTACCAGAACTAACAGGCCTGGTATGAATTAGGAGGGAGACCACACACTGTTTTTTTGTTTTATTTTAACTGTGAACAATAGTCCGAATGGCATTTGGACATTGGAATGCATCCGAATTTTCGTCATCGCAAAATTCGGATTCTTTTGCATTTGATATTTCTTTCATTCGGAAATTAGGATGCATCACCAAAATGTGTCCGAATATGGATTCGGCACAAAACAATGACGGTAATTCACATAGCTGCCGAAGGCAGCCGAATGAATAACCCACCTGAAGTGAAGTGAGCCGAACGCTGTTCGGCTATTCACTTCAGGCTTGTACAGCCGTGCATCGGCTGAAATCAGCCGTGCATCGGCTGAAATCAGCTGTACATCGACTTGCTTCGGCTGGCTTCGGGTTCAGCCGAACATGCTCAGCATGTTCAACTGAGCCGAAGTGAACAACATCTAGATCGGCTGAGTCTAACTTCCGTCAGGCGACTCACTGCCGTTCGGCCTATTCTCATAGGGGCCAAACGGCAGTGAGTGAATAGCCAAATGCCGTCGAGTGGCATTCGGCTCGGCTATTCTGCTCGGTACCTCAGTGGTACTGAGAAGAATAGAAAAACAGTGAAAAAACAGTAGAAAAAATGAAGTAGAAATTTTTTTTTTACAAATGTAAATAAATGATAATTTAAAAAAAGAAAGATTTGAAAAAAAGAAAGATTATTGAAAAAAGAAACAATTGGGCGGAGCAAGCAGTGACAGCTTGCTCTGCCCAACTGTTTCCTATTGGCCAGGACCTGCTAGGGTCTTCTAGAAGGTCCCAGTCAATGAATAGCAACTGGGCGGAGCCAGCTGTGATGTCACGGCTGGCTCCGCCAAGTTGTCATTGTTTAATGGCAGTTCAGCATCCCCAGGTAACCTGGGGACACTGATCTGTCATTGCAACTGGGTGGAGCCAGCCGTGAGCAGATCACGGCTAGCTCCACCCAGCTGTCAGTTGCGAGGCTTTCGGCCGGCCAATGGCTACAGTGAATAGCCCTTTGGTTTTACTGAACCTGAGCCCTTCGGTTCAGTAGAACCAAAGGGCTCAGGCGGCCGAAGGATCAGCCGGAGCTACGGATGATCCTTCGGCTAGCTTTGTGAATAACCCTCTAAATGTACATGTCTAGTCTTTTTTCCATTATACACTAAGATCATCCAATGTGGTAGATAGGATATCAAAAAATAGCTATTACCAAAGAAACTGCTAGTGTCCTTTCTTACCTTGCATTATTTAGGTTAGGGCTTTTGCTAATATATCAATGAAGGAGATTACCTTGTAATTCCAGAGTTCTCCATACAAAGGAATCTGGTCACCATGTCAGAGAAACAAAAGAGTCAAATCAAAATAATTTTAAAGTCCACCTTTAACCAACACTTTGTTTTTATTTTTGAATAAATTGTGAAAGGGCCAGAACATCTATCAGGTTTTTAGTGCTGTCTGTGTCCCTTTTGTGGAGATTTCCCCTCACCTCTAGATTGTTCTAACATCCTTCATCTGAATTGGACGTTAGATCCCCCAAATAGGGAGGTCCCCACCACTGGCACATAAATAGCAATAATAACAGCTATATAAATTACTTTTAACCCTTCTTCGTTCTATTAAAAAAAAATTTTTTCCTAGACACCCCATAGGGGAAATATCCACCAACTTCCACTCTGGCCTAACACCCACCAAACAGACAGGTAATCTCCCCAGGAGAGATACAGACAGTAATAAAAACTAAACAAATGTTTTAAGAACTCTCCACTCTGCCCTAACTTTATACTGGTTATAATAATACAATAAACTGATATTATTACATGTATTCTTGTATTATATTAATGTAATTTGTGCTGCTATGAGATAAAGATGTTCTGTTGCTGGTCATATTTAATTTGCAGCTCCAAATTGATTCTAAAATGATATTTGCCTCAAGAATATTTTTGTGTAGGTAATATAATATGTATACTGAAATAGCTCAGACCAGCACACAGACTAAAGGTCAGCTGATCTTATCTCATGACGGACAGTGTGTGCTGCCCTGGGCCATTATGTTTGGTGTGCAAAGAAAATAGTCTATGTTAAAGATTTACAGAAAGCATTATGTTACCCCTTGTACAGTCATTTAGCAGGAAATAAAACTCACAGGTCTCCAGCCGATATTTAAACCTTGTCACCAGTTTTTGACCCCAGAGAACCTGTCATTGGAAGAATGAAAACACAGTTGGTGGGCTTATCCCCAAGCATGCCACATGGATCAGTCTCAGTGGAATATATTCTCTGGTTTAGACACATTTTTAATATGTCTCTTACAGCTGGCTTATTTGATCCAGAAAGAGCAGAGAAATCTAAAGGGAGAAATAAAAGCAGGCATAGCCGGAGAGGATAGTTTGTCTCTTGAGTTTACCTTGAAAGATGAGGTACAAGACATGAGAACTGAGGAATCACAAGAATACCAGCCTTTAATGCTGTATTTTTGTACATTATCTTACCCTGTATAACATTTATAGGTAAACGAAAGCATGCTTGTTAGCAAGTAAAATCTGATCACAGTCTACATTGACAATTTTTTTGTTCTCTAGCAATTCCCTTTATATTTTCTTGTTATGAAACAACCACGGCTTACTTATTAGGGTTGGATAAGGCATTTCAGTGCCCTTGCAGAGAATAATTTAACTTTGCTATGCAAACTCGACTTTCTTGTCTTAGAGTTTAAGCCCTGCCCATGCACATTTCTTCTAGCCAATGAAAGTGCTCTTATTGGGCAGCAATATAGCAATGCTGTCCTGTAAATGGGGGTGGTGGGTGTGGTGGGGTAATAGCATGCTTCTTTTGGTACTTGCGCTTTGAGCGGCAACCTTTCCTATCTGAAAAAGGGCAGGACAGATTAACTTTAAAGAACTTCAGGCAAAACCTTTATTAACCCTTGCAGGCTACAACCCCCCCCACCCCCCCCCCCAAAACTGCAATAATTAACTGCTCATTTTTGTCTAGGTGCTAAAAAAAGTTATACTCACCCAAACCACTGAGCTGGGTCCCCGATTCTCCAGTCTCTAAAGCCTTTCTCCTCCTACTCTTCAGCACTAGACTGTTCCTCGGCATCCTTACATCTATACACTGTGTATAGAAAGTGATGATTTACAGGACGTTTACAAGACCACTGCAGCGGAGGGGCTGAGAGGCTGGAAAGACGAGTCTAAGAGGAAGCCGCTTCCACAGTTCAAGTGAGTGTAAGGTTTTTTTTAGCACCTAGTCAAAAACTAACACTTAACCCTTGCAGTTCAGGGAGGAAGCCCCACTGCAAGGGTTAATAGAACTTTTGCCAGACGTTCTTCTTTCAAGGTTGGCTAATACAGGTGGTTCTTACTTGGTATACTATAAATCATCCTAAATATGCTCCCACAGTTCGCTATAAACTAGGGGGTGTACGCCTAAAAAGATTCAAAAAGATAACAATTCTAGTATGTGTGTTGTCAAATTATGCCATCTCTTTATCATATTAACTGACTAAAATAATATCACAAACATCAAAAAAATACGGCTTCCTCTTACTGCTGGCAAATTAATTCCAGGAACATTTTTTTCTGTGTTTTATGCTATGTATGCAAGGTAACAACGTAATTAGTATTTAGTAGAAACATGATGACACTTGCTGAGAAAGAAATTGACTTTAGATACTAACTTCTTCATATGTTTTCTGTCAGGATCATTGCAAAACAACCCAGGGGTTTTGCTAGCATCATAAAAGATAAGAGGCATTCTGAGGAGAGGAATTCTGCAGCAAATAGCATATTGCCATAAACGGTGGACGTGGCCAGGTTGCGCTGATAATTGGGGGGGGCTTAAAGGGTGGTGTTAAAAATTGAACCTAAGCCTATTTGTTGTACAGTATATGCTGCACACATGCCATGGTTCTTTTCCCACAAAATAGGCCTTAATTATGAGTCTCGCATACACACATAAACCTCAGCACAAAGGATACGTTTTGAATAATTAATCACTTCTATTTAATTTGCTTTTTTTGTAGACAGGTTATAAACAAAGAGCAAACACCCCATCTGAACCTACCTTAAAAAAGAATTGCATTCAAATATTTGAGTACCACTTAGCAATCAGTTACTTTGAGACAAGGCACACCTTGGTCAAGAGTATGTAATGAACAACATATTGTACAGATTGCAGCTGCCATGGCTATGTCATGCACAGCACAGCTTGCAGAGTGCAGTGGTCAGGATTATAAAATGCACACACAGCCTGCCAACTGCAGAGATCAGAAGTAAGTGCCCCCTTATGTTGCTCATCAGTGTCTCCTTAAACATTGGGGTTCAGCGGTGAATACTCCCTTAAACATTGGTGGTCAGTAATGAGTGCCCTCTAAACATGGGTGGTCAGTAGTAAGTATCCCCTAAACATTGGTGGTGAATGCCTCCCATGACATTGGGGGTATGTGGCAAGTCCCCCCAAAATATTGGTGCTCAGTGGCGAGTGCTCCCCCATCACACACTGGTGCTCTGTGGTCAGAGCACTCAAATGCATAAGGCACAATGTGACAACACCTGTCTACATGAGCACTTACTTCATTCAGAATTGATAGTCCAGCTCTAGAGACAGGGGCAGAGGTCACCTAAACCCAGCTCTGCCTCTGTCAACTGCCTCACATTATGCATGCCAATTCCTGACTGTCAGTTTTAAGGGTTCTTCAATGCACATTTCTCTTGCTTTCAGCTACCTGACTCTTCTAACAGGTGTAGGTCTCCCACTGATAACTGTTACCATGGTGCAGTACACCAACCTTTCTTCCATACTGTTGTTGACATCTGGCAGGCAGCCATAACACCTGATCACAACATGAAGATGTCTGCCAATTTTACTATGGAAATGGTGAATCAAATTCAAGATACTGCTTAGCTAAAAGAACGAGAGCTTTCCAGCTAGGTAGAATGAGCCTTTTCAGAGATTCCACAATATGTGTAAGATAGCAGGTCTATCATATTTTCTGTAACTCTGCATTTGTGTTATATAAATAAATTTTTTTTAAAAAGGTATTCATACGCCATCTGATTTGTATATTTTTTTTGTTACACCGTTATATTTGCATCAGTCTCCTCCCTGAAATAACCAGCCACCCATGTCAACACAGGCCCTAAGGCAACACACATGCTGAAGGAATATAATGAGGATGGATTTTATATCTCATTGCTCTTATGAAAAAGAAAATGATGGTCATCTGTGGATAGCTAGGAAGAATTTGCAGAATGAGTTGTTTTCATCTTTAAACAATTGCAACTCAAGACACATTACAATAAGAACGCAATAAATGTCTCATAGTTGCCTTCAATCATCCTCATGTAGTACAAAATCTCATAATCCTGCAACAATAATGAAAACCCACCCGCCGGTTTTTCTTTAGCTCCCAATCCTTTAGTCATTTTTCCTCTACTCGTACTTGTTTTTTTCTTACACAGACACCCTAATGCTTCCCCCTTCTCCCACTCCATCCATCCCCCACGCTTGCTATAGGCAATGATTGACAGATTAATATATGTCTAGCTACGTGTCTTAGAAATCAAAAGCAAGGTGCTGTCAGAATCTCTTGTCAGGAAATGAGATTAGGTGCACTTGTCATTTGCTGAGGATTGCAGTCTTTCTGAGATAAGGTTGCATTTAATGAGTGTAAAAAGCCTCCTTGTGAAAAAAGGTGGGAGGGGGATTTCATGGCGGAAAAGAATTATCATTTTTTCCCCCCGTGGTGTCAGCCAAGGGCTTTATCGTATAAGTTGATACAGCGGCACCCTAGTAGCCACTGATAATGGCTCGTGGGACTATTGTACCACTCCTATATCTTTGCAGCTTCAAATGTGATAACTTGTTACTTACTTTTAACGCGTGTGGGAGTTTGAAACTAGAATCCCAATGGGGTTTAGCTAAAACATAAAGATAATAGAACAAATGTGCAAAAATACAGGTATTATGAATACTCTGTAAAGCACACTTTCGTACTGTTGTTCGGTTAGTGAGTGGAGATACTGCTAATGAGAACAGAATCAATATTATACTAGGCAGATGATCCCCTATCTTTCCCAGCATACAAGATGTTTTTCAACAGCAACCTTTATCAGGCATTGAAATGGGGATGGAGTGGTTAACCAATGGCCTTGTTTATGAATTCCATTTCTCAGATGCACATCTCCTTAGTGGCTGGTTAGCTGGAAAATGTATTTTCAGTATGCATACATTTTGTTGCTATGTTTACCTGAAAGTAATTTTTACTTATATTTTAACATTAGGGTTGCACAGATACCAAGTACATTACTCGGTACAAGTACGAGTACATGTACCGATACTTTTGAGCTCCAAGACTACACTAGAGAAAAATTAAAAAATTAGGAGGCAGCTGTCATTTGTAAGGAGCACACGGACCTTCTGGGATTTGTAAATCTCTGTTTTAATGTATGATTTTGTTTTTATAAATATAAATAAAGGGATGCACAGATACCAGTTTTGCGAGTACGAGTACTGGTACTTGCCGAGTACTTACAAGTACGAGTACTGATACATTTTTGTTTATTGTCATGTGACAGTTTTTCTAAAACAATACAGACTAATGATTTCAGGACAGTGGTGGAGCACCAGAGCCAGGTCCCAGCTGCAACCGCTGCAACCCTGGTAGTTCTCATGAAAATGCCAAGTATCTGCACTGGTACTCAAAAAGTATCTGTGCATCCCTATTTAACATGATTGTATTTTTATTATTTGATGGCTGTTTTTAATCTATTGTATATTTGTACACTGTCTTCTAGTGGCTGTGTGTATAAGTGGAAAAATGATTAGCATCCCTGCTGAATGAACGTTAAGATTAGTTATCCACGCCGAGTACATTTTTTTCAATTATTCTGACTTGACTGCTAAACAAATTTTGGGAGAGGGATACTAACAATACGTTGTTTAGAAGTAGGAAATACTGCCATTCTTTATATATTGCAGTCAATTTAAGCAGCACTCTGCATACTATACACTCACATCAGCGCCTGTCCACAAAGAGCTTACAATCTAAGGTCCCTATCTCACATGCACACAAGGTTAATTTAGACAGGAGCCAAATAACTTTCCAGCATGTCTTTGGAGTGTGGGAGGAAACCGGAGTACCTGATGGAAACCCACGCAAGCACAGAGAACATCCGAATTCCATGCAGATAGTGTCCTGACTGGGATTCAAACCCAGTGTTGCAAGCCAGAAGTGCTAACCACTGAGCCACTCATATTTACAGTATAATGACTATTTGCAAGCTATTCATAAAAAAGGGTTTAAAACATAAACACAAAGTAAGCCTCTTTACATGCTGAAACATACCTAAAAAAGGCAATAGAATCCCTTTAAGGAGAACAGTCATTACTGACCTTATGTAAAAATCAGAATATGCAGTGAGACTTATAACTGGGCAAGATTTATATGTTTACTTTATTTAAACTTGATTATTCAGCGTGAGAATCATGGGTCAGAGGTCACCTGTAATCTGGTCATTACTACCTTTATAACTACCTGCCCTTACACGCTGTCTCCCAGCTCTGGAGTTGTTTAGGTACATAGTTAATAAAGGCATATAGCAGTGTGCAGCGAGTTAAAAAGATGCTCTCTTACACAAAAAAAGTGTAAACACTTAAAGCATAGGAGGCATAGTATAATGTTATAATATTGAACAGTACCACCTGTGTTGCAGCCAATCTTCGCTTTCTTGCAGAGCTAAGCAAAATCTAGGGTCTTCAGCATCCAAAACTTCTTGGTGTGTTGGATGTCTGTGTTTTCCCACTGTAAACTGTGGGATATTTTGGTTGCATTGTTTGAGGCCAAAACTGGAAATCGGGCATTTGCCTGAAGGGCCCATGTGCCTGACAGAATTTGAAGGTTGACCTGAATGTTAGCTGACTGTCCAGGTTCAATAAATGTATACCCAAGAGAGCCAAATAATGCCCAGGTAGAGGAATAGCTTCGACCTTCCTTCCTCAATTTTTGTGTGGAAAAGTGGGCATTATGAGAGAAAGAGAGAGATAGAGGCTGTCTAGGGAGCGTGCCCTGTGTTTGGGAGAGCGGATGTCAAGTAAGAGTGCCCTGTGTTTGAGAGAAACTGTCTAGTGAGAGTGCTAGAGAATGCCTTGTGAAAGTGTCCTGTGCTTGAGAGTGAGACTGCCTAGTGAGAGTGTTCAGTGTTTGAGAGACTGCCTAGGGAGAGTACCCTGTTTAAAAGTGAGACCACCCCGTGTTTGAGAGAGACGGTCTAGTGAGATTGCTCTGTGTTTGAGAGAGAGAATGCCTAGTGAGAGTGCCCTATTTACGAGAGAGACCACCTAGTGAGAGTGCCCTGTGTTAGAGAGAGAGAGACCACCTAGTGAGAGTGCCCTGTGTTTGAGAGAGAGAGACTGCATAGTGAGAGTGCCCTATGTTTGAGTGAGAGACTGCCTAGTAAGAGTGCCCTTTGCTTTAGAGACTGCCTATTGAGAGTGCCCTGTGTTTAAGTGAGAGAGTGTCTAGTGAATGTTCTCTGTGTTTGAAATAGAGAAGAGAGAGACTATGAGTGCACCTGTGTTTCCAGTGAATTCTCTTATTGTGTGGTAGAGAGTAAGAGTGCCCTGTGTGTCATGCAGAGACTGTGCTGTGGGCATTGTGTAACAGCAAGAGTTCCATGTGAAGTGCATGTGAAAGAGAAACACTGCCCTCTCCTCTCCCAGGAGTCCTCTAGTTCTGGCAGTAACACCACAGATCACAGGACTAACCTAGAGGTCTCATGAGAAGAGAGGAATGTAGTTGTGCATGGCAGGTGAGATGCCTGGAAAGCAAATGTGTCCTCAGCCAGCTGCCTTTCCCCAGGTCCTATGCAGCTGCCTAAATCACCTTGCCCATAATTCAGCCCTATAGTCACCATCATCTTACCTCCCTTGTGAAAGGTTAGTCACAAGCATAAATGTGAGTTGGTAAGCTTTGACACCTTTGTGAGTTGGTAAGCTTTTACTACTTATGCTGGCTATACACAAAATCTGACAGATTCCTAAACAGTATGGATGGACAAATCTCCCACTGGGCTATTGTATTGTGACGGGTGTGCCACTATCAGAATACCCAAATACTGACTGCAGCCAATTGGCTGAAAATTTTCCGCCTGGCTCCTTCCGTTTTTTCTGATTGAAGGATGTCGGGCAGAAGGGTGTCAACAGGGCTACCCTCTAAAACGAATTTCGGCTGGCCCATTACGATTCAGCCAAAAGTCGCTCAGTGTACAGCCAGCTTTACTGCTGGTCTGGCCGTAGTGCCAATTGATGCCACAAGTTCCTACAACAGCCTCATAGATTTTACACATGTCATGGAACAAATATAGTTAACAATCTAAATTGGATTACCCAAGGTGGCACAGTATGAAATTCTAAATTCATATAGATAATGCAGCCTTTTTTTCATCTCTGCGTCAGCTTAGCAATGCCTAGCATAAAGATTTTTTTTTCTTTTTTTAATGCCGCATCTATGAATATATTACAGCAGCAACCTCCATTGTAAGCAAAGATGGCAGGCAGTTCATTCTCTCCACAATTACCTTTCTACCTGATGCTGTGTTCGCATCTGTAATCTACTGTATTACACGCTGTATACCTAGCGTTCATTCAGATGGCTATACATTATCTCCAATCCATGCAGCACTAATACATGTATACCTGGATGGATAGCAAACAACACACAATTCAAATACCTGATTTAGAGTATGCAGAGACCCTTTGTAAACATCAGAATATGTATGATTCATGGCGTATAATGTGGGATGCTCACCACCCAGTTTAACAATGTGACCAGTTTAAACTTCATTTACAATGGGAGATATGCAGTGACTGACATTGTATGTTATGCCAGTCATCCATAAGAAATGAAAGAAATAAAATGTCGCCGAGATGGGAGGAAAAATCATGGCTACATTTGGCATTCTGCAATCACTGCAGGGGTGGGCTGGTCTTATAGGTAATAATGAAATCTGACTATGGCCAGCTTAACCAATTCAGTTCCTTTTTGTATATGGGAACAGAATGATTCTGCCAATAAACATTCAAAGACTTTTGCCTTTATCTGACGACACTTACTGAATCGTGTGATGATTGCAATGTGATTCTGTAACGTAGAACCCCGGAGGGGGTGTCAGATGACCGTGTTGAATTTTACTTGCTGATCACATTTGTTCCCCTGAGATAAGGATGGCAAAGGGGTTTCTGCTCACTGAACGTCTGAGCACAGATGGATTAAAAGGCAGTTTTGTTTAGCCGTTTCCTATCTACGACCAGCTTTAAAGTAGATCTAAACCCTAACTGAATGACGTTGAGTTTTCTAAAGCACTATGTATCATATACAATTGCTATGGTTCTTATCAAATACAGTTTTTAGCTTTTTTCCATTTTTGCGCTGCTGATCTCCTGAAGCCTCCTTCAGACACCTCCTGTCTACATGAACTTTTTCCACCAATTTAATGTCTCCCAGAACAGTTACATTCAGGGCATTCCAGCACCACTGAACGATGTGCTGCAGGTCAGCGCTCAGCACTGCTAACTTTGCATCCATGTTCACTTCCGCTGTGAGTGCTGATTGTGACGAAGGAGGTGGGGACAGCGCACCAGCGGTCATTTTAACAGTGGGCACACCTGGCAGCGCTGGAGAAAGGTGCCTGAAACCCGATGGAGGAAATAAATTCAACTCGATTCAGGTCCCGGCATGGCAGCGTGGAGCGTTGTGCTGCTGTGACCTGCGGTGGGATCCATTGTGCTGCAATAAATGCAACATGTTTGCATTTCATCGCAGTGCAGCACCCCACCAATCACATTCGCATTGTGGTGTGAACAGAACACATAGAAAACAATTGTTTTCTATGTGTCCTAGCGGGGACTTACACTGATCTGGTGCAGCACAGCGCAGGCCACCACACTATATTTGAATGGGCCTTCAGCGTTGGAGGCACATCAATTATCTGTGCTTGTAACAGCAGTGGACTATGTTTGTGCAATGGGTTTTGGAATTGTGGCTTGTTGTGTCTACCATGGGCACATGTGACAGGGTGACAACACAGAAGCACAAATGGAAGACAGTTGTCACCCCATGACAAGAATTGCCTTGAATTGACTTTCATGTCAAGATCAGCAAGTATTATTTTAATAAAAGCTGCAGCTTTGAAGGGAGTGAGAACAGCTTTTAAAATAACATTAACATGTTAAAGCGGACCTTCAGCCATTTAAATAATATTCCTCCCACCTGCTTCCTTCCCCTCCCTCTGACACAATTGCTAATACCATTTTTATAGCTTTACTTTCGTAATCTTTGCTTAGGCACGGATGACACTGACTGTGGCGTGAGCTGTGCTTTATTCAGTTTGGGATTACTTTGTAAAAGTAGCAGTGACATCATCATAGCATGTGCAGAGAACAGAGCTGTGGGAGAGACCCAGCTGGCTCCACCCACAACAGGCTGCCTGCAGAAAAATACAGGAGGGGGCGGATACAAGACCAGTCACCCGGCACAAGGAGAGAGAGCGGCAGTGACTGGTCTTTATTACAGGAAGATCCTACACAGAGACAAAGTTTTGCACTGAATTACTACACAGTTCTGGAAGAAATACACAAAGAACACCAAGATTCAAATAAGAATGCACATGCCTCTTGTATTTAGACAATAGCTGTTTTGTCTGGAGTTCTTTTTTTTCTACATGTTGTAACTTTCAGTGGATGTTGGAAGCTGTAGCGTGATGCTCATAACAGCACATTCTTTTTATTTTATGGCAGGATTGCTCATGTTTGGTCCTGTGGACTTTAATGGGAGCACCTGAAAAATGTGTTTGAGCATATTTAGGCGATGTGTGTGTGTTTTTCAGGCGTTTTCTGGCATGAGTGTTTTTGTTCTAGCCAATGGAAAGCTAATTACTAGTAGGAGACGGTTGCCAGTCAAAAGATTGCAAGAAAAAAGTGCGGTACGCACTATTTGCAGATGCTTCCATTAAAATCTATGGGGCCTAAAATGTGCGATTCGACCAGGTGACGATGTAGCATGAAGCCAGCTTTCTGGCCAATCAGAAAGACGGAGGGCATGCAATGGCACGCTGCCCGGCTTCCTGAATGGCCGGGAGGCCAGCTCCATGGAGCATGGAGCCGGCTTCCTGGGCAATCAGGAAGCCGGGCAGCATGTAATGACTCGCTGCCCGGCTTCCTCCAGTCAATCGGGCTAGGCATCGGAGCATTTGGAGTACGAATACTCGCCCAAATACTCTGCATCGCTACCGATACTAGTATCGGTGCATCCCTATTTTTTACGCTTTAGATTTTCTCCTTTTCCAAGTAACTTGCACTGCATCGGCTAAAACGAAAATGTTCAAGCCAAAAATGCTGCAAAATTGCCTAAAAACGCTCACGCTCAACTGTGAATAAGGGCTAATTTTCAAGGGAATTTTTATGAAACTGTGCTGACTTCCATCAGCCAGTCATGTGCAAGCAATATTCCTTTTTTTTTTTTTTTTCCTTGCACGATTGGGTATTCTCTGTG
>NW_017306576.1:1237427-1257822 GCF_000935625.1 Nanorana parkeri
ATATATAGCGGTACATAGCTGCAGAGGCGTATCTACTATAACATGCACCGATGGCATCCCACCCACCTCCTGGCATCAAGTGACATCACTGGTTGGCAGGAGCTAGGTGGGACGCCATAGTCGCATTTTATAGTAGATACGCCTCTGCAGCTATGTACCGCTATATATAGCCAGTGGTGTTGATTTACCAAAGGTCCAAAAAGTCAGCTGTCTCCGTCACTGTTACTGTTTGCCAAGATCTGGGTGGGATGCCATAGGTGCATTTTATAGTATATACGCCTCTACAACCAGGTACCCCTATATAAAAGCCAGTGGTGTTGATTTACCAAAGGTCCAAAAAGTCAGTTGTCTCCGTCAGTCACTGGTTGCCAAGAGCTGGGTGGGACGACATTTTATAGTAGATATGACTCTACAACCATGTACCCCTATATAAAGCCAGTGGTGCTGATTTACTAAAGTAATTAAAAGTCATCTGTCTACTTGGGTTGGTGAACTTTTGCTGACCCACGGAGTGGCGTCCCCCCCTTTAAGTGCATGTGCCATGCCCTGGACACACCACTGCATGGCTGAGAAGCGTTATTCTAGATCAGGGGAAGGCATCCATGGCATGCCAGCTGTGCTGAAACGACAAACCCCATCATGCTCTGGTCTCCGGGAGCAGTGGCCGTTGGTCTTCCATGCCTCCTGGGACTTGTAGTTCCACAACATCTGGAGTGCTAAGATTGCCTAACCCTGTTGCAGACCACTTACCTAGTTGACAAAAGGCAACACAGCAGGATGGCGCTGACATCCCAAATGTGATGACTGCAGGGAGAGAAGGAAGGCTTGTGAAAAGAGTCGAGCAGCACAGAGAAGGTGGCTAAATGATTGTCAGGTTGATGCAGGAAGTCAGAGGAGGGGCTGCTTCAATCAGTGGGATGTCCCCGGCTCTGGAATGCAGTCTATGAATAAGCACTTGTATTCAGCCTGGAAATAGAGCCAGAGACACACACACACACAGCAAACTGAGTCAGCGCGAGAAACTAGTGCGACTGTCAGCGCAGGAGACCGGCGAGCGGCTACCCCCTCCAGCCCCAGGACAGGACCGGTCCATGCCCACCACCACCTAGACGGATTGAGGATTTCTCTCTAACACACAGGAAACCAGACAGCGACAATACAATAACCGATGGGATTTTGTAACCTGGAAGGATCTATCCCAATGGAATTCACTTGATTTCCTGACTTGAGAGGAACAGAATAGTCAGGCAGCAACAAAGTGTTCTTTTTTTTTTTTGTATTTTTGTTGTGCTTGAGCTACCCTTTGTTGGAAGAAGAGAGCAGCAGCTGGGTGAGAATAGCAGGAGCCTGGAGGTGCTGCTCTCACAGGGGGTGTCCCGGGATTGTGCGGAGCTGCAGGGTGAAGGATCAGTGCTCGGGGCTGAGGCTGTGTGATCGGAGGAGGAGCAGCAGGCAGGGGAGGGGAAGCTGCTGCTGCTGCTACTGCTGTCTGTCTGTCTGCTTGAAGGGGGGAATCAGGAGCTGGCGGGCACGATCTGCCTTGCTGCACATGGCTTTCTTTGTCCTGCTGCTCTGATCGCCTCCTGCCTCCTGTGCTCCGATTAACCCTTTGGACGCTGCGCCTCGCTTTCGTTGCCACTCTCTTTACTTTTTTTCTACCCACTTGGCACTGCTTCCTCCCACCACCCTTCTCTAGCCTTTGATTGTGAAATAACGATGTCTGGATTTATTCTCCATGGCTGGAAGGGCTACTCCTTTCACGGATTATTCTTTGTGCTTCTGCGAGACTGAAATACTGTATTGTTGTATGTGGAGAGGACATCTGAAGCTGCCATTTGGATTTGTGGCATCGTGAAAGCGGAGAAAAAGAAAAAAGCAGGTACGATTCGAACCCCCCCACCACACACTTCCTTGTCCTCTTTATTCCGCCGACGATCGCTCCTCTGACCTTGGGGCTTTTGTTTATTTCCGATTGTCTTTGGTTTGTTATTGTTTACCTCTTGGTGGGACCTGCGCTGGATGTCATTGTGTGCACGGCGTGGCTTTCTAGGTGCTGTCAGGACCCCCAACACGGGGACAGATGTTGATGGATGACATATGCTGGTCACTTCATGCTTAGCACAGCAGCTGTGAGGGCTTTGTCTAGATCAGCTTCTCTCAACCTTTTTACCTCAGAGAGGAACCCCTGCTAAAATGATTTGTAGGGCTCAGGGAACCCCTGATAAAATAATTTGTAGAGCTCAGGGAACCCCTGCTAAAATTCACTTATCGGTCAGTGGGAAGAAGGTTCCTTACAATAGTGGTCTGTGCTAAGAATGACCCCTTTACATTGGTGGTGAAGGAAGACTGCCCCCTTACATACATGGTGAAGGAAGATTGCCCCCTTACATTCATGGCGAAAGAAGACTGACCCCTTTACATTGGTGGTGACGGAAGAATGCCCCCCTTACATTGGTAGTGGCGGAAGAAAGCCCCCCTTACATTGGTGGTGAAGGAAGAATGCCCCCCTACAATGGTGGTATTGGAAGAATACCCTCATTACATTGGTGGTCAGGGAAGACTGTCCCTCTTACGTTGGTGGTCAAGGAATAGTGTTGCCCATACACCGGTGGTTAGAGAAAATTGCCCCCATACATTGGTGGCTAGAAAAGTGTGTCCCCCTTACATTGGTGGTTAGAAAAGAATGGGCTCTTACATTGGTAGTCAGGGAAGACTCTCCTACTTACAATGGGTTGAAACAAGAATGCCCTCTTACATTAGTGTTTAGGGAAGACTGGCTTCCTTACAATGGTGGTCATGGAAGAATACCCCCTTACACTGGTGATCATGGAAGAATGCCCCCTCACACTGATGGCCAGAGAAGAATGCCCCTTACCTTGATGTTTAGGGAACACTGGCCCCATTACAATGGTGGTCATGGAATAATTACCTCTTTACACTGTTGGTCCGGGTAGAATCACCCCCTTATGTTGGTGGTCAGGAAAGAATGCCTCTTACATTAGCGGTTGGAGAAAAGGTCAATCATCCACAGCTCAAGGAACCCCTAATAACCTCTAGAGGAACTCTAAGGTTCCATGGAACCCTGATTGAGAATGGCTGATCTGAGTGATGAAAAGGGTGTATGATATTGAAGTATGAGTGATCAAAATGTCATTGCTTGTATAAAAATAAAAAATAAATAAAGTTTAATACATATTACATAGAGCTACTTTATGAGGTTTGTGCAAAGCTGCCACAGTGAATTTGTGCGCTTGTGTTTGATTTTTTTCCCCCCTGTATTTGTGTTTGCCTGCCACGTCCTTTTGTGTATTTCATTGTGCTGTACTTCCCGGAAAACAATATGTTAGAAAGATTGCTTTGATCTGGGTCCCAACTGGGCAGGGAAGGCAGAATGTAGCTAAGCAGAGAGGCAGCTGCCCTCACTATCCCTGACTGCCCTTCTTAGCATCTCCCACTCCTCTACCCTCAGCTGGCTATTTTTATCTACCTTCTGCAGCGCAAGGTCTCTCATCATGCACTAGTTCGCCTGTGACAGTACTGTGCAACAACAACAAAAACTGGCTTTATATGCCAACAATAAACAATGCATGCTAGGCAGAAATAAACAAAGGATGTTCAACTCCTACTAAATCCAAATAACTAACATACTACTTTTACAGCAAACACAATTCTATGTGTAACACTTGACGACAGAATGTGAACTAATTTCAAAGCAAAATACTAGTCTAAAAATCCCAAATGCTGATCAGAGATGTGATTGACATTAAGGTTTGTACTCTGAACACTCTACATCCACAAATCTTTGCATTGCTTATATCCAATGCATAATAGCTGGTGGGTCATAGAAGGTCATAATGAGCTTCAAATTTTTCAAAATCAATACATTGTTATAAGGAATGCTTCTACTGATCCAGAGAATGGTCAAACCGGTCTGCATTGGTTAATTTATCTGAAGTTCCAACACCAGTGCTGAAAGCATCCTCTATTTATCAGCGTAAAGTAGCCCCTTTTTTCTGACGGAAAACTCCTTATTATGGCTTTGATGAAAAGTTCTGGAAGAATAATGCTGAATGGAATGAGGTTACCTTATTCCCTGATTGCGTTAAGGAGTCTAATTTTGGCTCTATGAATTTGTGATTGTCAGTGTAGTCATTAATATCAACTGACAGCGAGAGAATAGTCACAATCAGTTCAACAACTGTGATTTGAATAGGCATGGGCCTCAGAGTGAAAGAAGAGGGAGAGAGCTGATGCCTTGATATAAAATTATAATGTCCTTAAATAGCCAAATGAATAGAATATTTTTAACGTCAATTGTTCCAGTGGAAACTAAGACTGATGTGGGCTATTGCTGTCCTTTTGAAAGCACTTAAATTATAGATGTATAGATTTATTATTAGGCATCTTATGGATACCATTGATAGTAATTTTCCTGGCAAGTATTTAATCAGTCACTATCTAAATATTCCATGCCGACGCAGTATGGCACAGTGAACAGGATATTTTTTACTGACTGTACCAGATCTTGAGACTGTGCAAAGTTATTCCTTAATAGATATACCGTCTATGTTTTGTTATTTTTGTGAAATGTAATCACTTATAGAGCGCGCTTAAGGTATAAATATAACCATTGTTTATGTAGTCTAAATTAAGGATTGTAAAAACATGAGCATTACTTTGTTTGGAGTTTAGCTTCCAAGGTGTATATGAAAGGTAAAGAGATCTAATAATAATAATCCCATGCAAGCAAAAAGTGTTAATTCAATAAAATAGTATATACATTTCTGGTGAGCGTGGCATAAATACCTTTTATTTCTTCTGGGCTCTTCCTAGATAATTATTTATAATACATTTCTTCTCATTTAAATAAGCATATTGTCTGGTTTCGTATTATTCTCTTTGTTTGAAAATTGGTCTACATTAAAGCAGTTCATACAATATATTTGGTCTTAGTAGCACAACCAAGTTGATCCATTATTTGTTTAAAAATCATGTTTTTTTTTTACTTTTTACAGTTACATGAAAAGGAAAAGAGGTCCCATTAAAATGTGGTGCTGTTGTTACAAATAGTTAATATGTGTGGGAATACGTTCTTCTTCTATGCCATTATTATTAAATATGATATAATTGTTTTGAACCTGACAAAGAAAGTTGTATACACAGATTTAAATATCCAAATATTTGTCTGTCCCGTCGAAAAAATAAATAATGTTACTATATTGAGCACAAAACCGCTTCTGTTTGAGCGGTAAGTGTTCTAGGTTTTAATTCTATTACATATTTTTTTTAACACCTACCTATGTTTTCTTCAATATAGGTTAGGGTTAATATTGATACAGAATAATGTTTGCCTCATTTTGATCATATTTTGCCATATTTTTTACACATATTAAATACAAAATGGAATGCTTTATATTGCACTGCATAGCACGCAACTGGAATTTTGTCTTCTCTTTTTTTCGTAGTGATCTAATGGGCATTGGCTAAATTAGCATCTCTAGTATTAGTGATACAAGTGGTTTGTAAATTTTGTGGGATGATTCTCAGGAAAAAAGTCAGGAGTTGTATTATACACAGGTTTACACTGGTTTGCAGGGCTGTAGGTTTTCATCACCTCTTCAGCTGTCTAGAGCTGCTTAGTTTGTGGTCAAGTCAAGTCAATGACCCTTGACCTCCAACAGATCACAGCAAATCAATGCTGCTGATGAAGTCAATCATCATATGGAGGTGTAAAAGATCTTCTTTTTTTCCCCGCTTTTTTTAACAAATTCTCCATCTTTCGATGGTGCGGTCTTAAAAAAATAACTTGCATGTAGACAAATGATAGCACGCTACAAATAATAGCATAACTGAAAGAAAACAATTTTATTTTGTAATAAATGAAATAATTAAAGGCCACCATCAAAGTAAAATAAAGAATACATAATTTAAAATATAGGATGATTTCTTATTGTATGATAGTTTAACAGTAATATTTAACTGTAATATTTTAACAATGATTGTTTTCAGATAAAACTACAATTTGTATGGCCTATATGCATAATTGTCAGTGTTACATGATAGTTTTTTGAAAACATATTCCAGGCTTTTAGTTAAGAGCACTGGGCATTCTGCATTAACCTATAGCAGCCAATTAGATTTTATTTTGTCTAAATGTTCTTTGCTATAAAATAATGACAGAAGAAATTTGATTAGTTACAATTGATCAGTGCTTTTTGTGTAACATCTTTGCTCTCTTCACTGTCTTGTTAAAATAAGCACGATAGTTTGAGAATTTCAATTTTTGTACGAGCTCCCAAATGCAATAACAATTCTGGCATAACTGCTGTGGGTTAAGAAACATCCCAGAGTTACAGAAATGTGCTGAGCCAAGAGAGACAGAGTAATTAAAAATAATGTGTCTATGAAACCACAACACCGCTGCACCACTTCAGCTGTATCACATTTGGTAACACAGCACATCAAGAAAGTGCATGGGCCTGGAAACAACATCATTTGGTGTGCGTAAAACCCTTTTTCAGGTGAAAGCCGTTTTGTGAAATGCACAGCTAAATAGCACCACCGTGTGGAAATGTACTTGCCACTGCAGCTTTAGTCTCTGTTGTACAACAAAAATAATTTTTTTTGCATCTGAAAATATGTAAAAAAAATTGGAAAAATATTTATAAGGAAATTATGTAGGTCATGAGAAAATCTCCCATAAACATGTAAACGTAAAACATTAATTATGTATATGCAAAATGCAAGTAGTCATGGCAGGAAATGGTAAAATGCCTTTTTTGTTATGTTTTAGGTTTCGGATGCCAGTTCAGAAAAATTCTTCAGCACCATCCCAAAAAATGGTAAGTTCATAATTAATTATAATTGTTTTCTGAATTATTATATGCGTCATCTATGGAAATAGTGGTCTCTTTCTTTTAGTCATAATTCCTTTGACGTTCACATGGATAGTCTAAATTGTATAAAAATGTGCTGAATACATTTATACATAGAATATATAGGCCTGAAATGATTAAACTCTTCTTAATTATGTTAGAACTACATATTTTGACCAGCAAGTAATTTAATTGCCATAACATGTTTGCTATTAGGGATACAGCTGAGAAAAAATTATATGTCTATGAAAGTTTTTGTTTTTTTATGGGATCTGTGTTTAAAAAAGAAAATTGATTTATAAAGTACTGCTAAACAGATTGTTATTAACTTAATATAGTACACATTGTTTTTGTATTCATTAGGTGGCAGATGATGTTATATATGTTGTGCAGTATATGGCTACCTATTTTACCAACCTAAAGTGCTGTTGTTAATGCAATTTGTCTTAAGAGCTTCTTTAATTTGCACTAAGCTGTTTGCTGGTGAGGCAAAATCTTTATTTTCATTCTTTATGTGGCGTAATCAAAAATATTCATGATCAAATGGTGTATGTGATGGAAACGAATACTGTCAACCGTGATCCTGCAACTAACTAATGCCAAAAAAGGGGTCTTAAACAATGTTGTAAACCAAGTCAGTGTAAAATGTATTGTGTTAGTTATACTGTTTTACTTGCAAATATTTACACGTAGATAAAAATATATAAATAAAAAAGAGCTCAAAAAAGAAAAACAGAAAAATCAGAAATGCAAATGGCACAAAAATAAAAAAAAGTATTGGAATTTATATATCAAATCTAATTTTTTTAATTAACTAAGATATTTGTGGTTTTGCTGAGGCGGTTGTTATGCTTTAGCTAGGAGAAAGGAAGGCAGTCTGGTCAATCAACATTCCTACCTGATGGTTTGTTTCTGGGGTGAAGGGCCCACTTCACCAAGAATGAGGCGTGATTGATGAAGAGGATCCCTTGTTCTCTTCCCTCAGTTTTCTTTTTCTTCTGTCAAACCTATTTCCCATATTTCTATTTGTGTTTACTTACAGGGTTTGATTTGTGGCATCTATTTGGTTTTGAATAAGCATCCTTGACAGCAAGACTTTCTTGTGAGGCTCTTCTCTGTTGTGATTTAGTTCCCTTGAAAGGATTAAAGCTTCTTTGTGTATTCTTAAATCAACATCATCTCTTCTAGGCTTTGCTTGGGAATCCATACACAAATAAGCTTTTTAGTGGATGGTAGATTATTCTTTTGGCCTCTATTTCCATTAAAATGGGCCCATTCTTCTCTGTTCACGAGTCCTCTCTTTCTTGCCATATGCTAATTCTTGCTGGTACTGTGAAAGGAGCTAGTACTGCATACATGGTCCAGGTGCCAGAAAAAAAAAAATCAGTGAAAATTAGGCTTACTAGCATTTATATTTATTTTTAGGCTTGAGGAGAAAAATTAAAATTAGAGTAGAAAGTGCCTAAGGGTAGTTTTTCATGGGATTAGCTCTGTAAACATCAAATCTAAAACAACTTGAAAGGAGATCCTTTGCTATGTTATAGTGTCAATTCGAGCTAAAAAACAGGTGCAAGTACTCTAGTGTGTAATGCTTGTGTGAGAGAGGGAGGTTTTGGCTGCAGTTTGTTCAGTGATTTGGTAGATAGGTAGTTGACAATGCTGTCAAGAAGCTGTCAGATTGATGAACATCATGTTTAAGCTCTTAAACAAAGCAGGTTTGCCTGCTTTTAAAAGTCGTGGTTTTTTTTCGCATTATGTCATATTACTTGCCAAGAGCAAAGAGCACGCTGAAAGGAAGGTCATTTTTCTCCTCTCTGAACCATATCTGTATTCTAAAAAGGCGCAATTCACACGGCATTCTGAATGTACAAGGTTTGTAAATGGGATTTAGACATCGATATCCAATTAGAACAATACATTATGTATGATTAGTGAGATTTCCTAGATTAGCAGTTTAACACTCTTTAATCCTAGGGAATCTGAAGACTAGTTAATTGCTGTATCAGCATTTTCTAACTCTTTCGTGTTGTCCTTAAAGCAATCCGTGCAGCATAGATATCTACAGCGCTGACATGTGTTAAATATACTTGGCCTCCTGCGCACAAGCTTTGGGGGTGGATTGAAATAGAAACACTGTATTGCATTGACGGGAGACAGTTGTGCGACACAACTATTTTCTTCCTTTTATGTTTTCCTGTCTTGGCTTTGATTCAAGATCTTTTATGGGTCTTTTTTCATACAGTTGTTGTAAAGATAGACTGACTTCTCTGCAATCTAGTAAAGTGGATATAAACAGATGGAGGAAAGAAATAATTAGTATACTTTGTATAAAATTGTGTATGAGATGTTTTGGATGATATTATTTCTTGCTTGGTTAAGGAAGCAATGATACCTGTATATATGGATAGTGTTGCAATACTAAATCGATTGTATCTTGCTGTGACAAGACCTCTAATGTTTTTAGCAAAACTATGGTACAATGATAAAAGTAATGAATATTCTGTAGCAATGCTAGTGTGTGATATAGTCCTCTAAAAACCAAGACAATCTCTGTGTTTAGCAGATCAACTTGAAATTTTGCTTTTTGATCTTCTAGATCAAATTTTCTGGTGTTACCGGCTTTTGGTGAACTTTTGAGGAACTGGCACTTACCAAAAATATATATATACCAAATATATAAAGATATTTGTGTTTAGCTTTTGACAGGACCCAAAATAGGAAAGTCTGCTATTATAGAAGCGGTTAATTAGATTTACAGGTCATTAGATGATGATGCACACTAATACTAAGTGACATATAAGTACACCTTGAGCTTGTCCATGGTTTATGTGGATGCTTGTCAAAGCAAAGCAACCCCGCAAGTTTGAAGGCCATTGGTGGCTTTTCACAACCGTGTTAAAATGTTTTTCTTGAAAATGTATGTTTATTTAAAATAGGATTTCTTTTTTTGTTGCTTCACAATCTGGATTCCATTCAGCCAGTTACCATTCCAATTAACTAACAATTATTTAACATTAACAGTAATTACAGACGCCAGTTAAGCGCCTACAGATGTCAACTGTTAGCTTTGTACCTAATCACTCAATGAAATGGAGAAAGTTCAACAAACATCAATTAGCCAAGCAATTAGTATGACTTAGGAAAGAACATGCTATCATGTGTGAGCTGATTCAATTTATTTTATTTTGGCAGTAAAGCACACAGCTACAGACAAGCAGCAATACGTTCTCGAGATAAGATAAAGCTGTATTGTTCGGTTGTTTACACAAGACTTCTGTACTCCTTTTTTTTCATCCCCCACTATCCTAGACAAATATATTTTGCTGCTGAGGTCGTCAGCTTAATGAAGGGTAATTGTATTTGCAGTTTGATAAGTGCAACGTCCTTTAAGAGCAGGGTCCAAGCATAATGGGACAGGGTTAGTTTGGATATGGATGATGACATGACAACGTGCTAGATGCACAAGGCAGACTAAGCTAAGTCCTTTTATGTGAAGAATCTTCATGAACTGCAGGTCACTAAAGGATGATGTTAAAAGCCTACTTGGTGTAGCCAAGGTTTCTAGGTTTCTGGGATAATGCAGGGTCAGTAAGTGAAAATTGATAAATTGGTTGACATTTTTTAGGCTTAGAGTAGTGACACAGACCTTAGATGGGGCATATTACACCCACTGAAACAAAGGTTTACACATCATTATTATTTTATTGTGTTTTAGTATAAATTGATTACACAGTTGTTTTTGAGCATCTAAAATCTGTTCAACTGGTCCTACAATTCTTTGTTCACCTTGCAGTAAATCTGAGACCATTACATTTTTTGAATATAAGTGGCAGTCATCAGAGTAGCTGAAATAATAGTTTTGCTAAGCAAGTATTTTTTGAGAGAAAACAAATACTTTTGGAATACACCCAGTCTTAAACAGCAAGGCAGTGCAAAGAGCAATGGCCAAGTGCAAAATTCAGTAAGGGCAATCATACGGGGGTAGACCTTACACCAAGAATGCCAGGCAGTGAGTAATGCCAATCCTTATGTGGAGTGTGGAATCTACCACGATTTTCCCCCTTACTAAGTTGATGCCTATTGTGAGAGATGTTTGGTGAGGAGACCTTTCACTTGTATGAGGGAAAAGATAAATATTTGCTGGTCGATTACAGATATTTTTTTTTCCAGTTTCAAAGACTTCCATCAATTAGTCCATCAATAAAGCAGTTCTGTCAAGTAAGTTCTTGGTATTGTTCGGAATTTAATATATGACTGTGTGTTGTCTAACATACAGTGTATTTCGACCACTGTGAGTTTAGTTTAATGTTGTCAGGTCAGTTTAGAGATCATTTCCGATTGCTTGATTTGGCTTACTGCACTTTGCACATCAAATATATCTTGCTTTTTGTTTTACTGGCTCAATTGTGATAACGCATATTTGGTTTCAGTTCATCACAAAGGCTTTGCAAGTACGAGAATCACTGAGCAAGGCAGACCTCCTCACTGTTTATGCCTCTAGTGCCCTTTAGCTGGTCTTGCTATGCAGTAGGGAGACTTTCTAGCCTTATTGTCACGGCTAATTACAGTGTAATTGGTCAGTTAGCACGAAACGAATATGCCTGCTAATACCTGGCACATTTGCTAAGTTACTTCAGGATTCATTAATGTTTCTGTGAGTCATTATTGAATCCCAATCCTTGCAAGCACAGTCATCTGACTGAGGTTTGCAAGGTTTTATGAAATCCCTGGGATACGCTGCGTGTTTCCATGATCCTCACCAGCAATTTTTAGAATGGCCAAATACTGAACCTTTAGTTCTCTCAGATGGAAGATCTTCCCATGTATGAGAACTGCTTCTACAGCTTGTTACCAGGTGCAATATTTTAAGCTTGTGGATTCATGCTGTTTTTATTTTTGATAGCTTTCATCAATGTTTTTAATGAGCCAACATTATGCTTTAATTTGTCCAGGAGGTGAAAAGGCTAATTTCAAGTGAATGGTTGTTAGGGCTATATAAAGGGCTAGATAGTTAATCTGGGTTGTATTTTATCACAGTGGAACAAAGGCAGTAACAAAGTATTTATGAGCATGAGGTTATCAGTCTTATTATTCTTAGGATTTTGTGGCAAATATGATTCTTGCTTTACCTTTGAGTACATTCAATCACACACACACACACACACACACACACACACACACGTACACACGCTATCAGCTGGTGAGTGACTCCTACAGATTGTCTGTTTGCATTAGGTGTGTTGAATAAAGCTTGAATGAGCTGTTTAATTGCTTAGTGCAAACTTTTGCTGTAAAGATAGCAAGCTGGAAAGCAAATTGTTTTCAAGTGTTCTTTTGGAAGGAGAATAGCCTTGAGTGCACATATTAATTGACTGATTGCAGGAAGTGCACATATTTGGATTTCTTCAAGAGTCCATTGAAAGCACTATTCTCTCTTATCTGTTGCTTTTCACTCGTTGTATCATTGATCCTGAACCATTACTATTAAACTTTAATTGACTAATTTAGGCATCTAAACATTTAAGTTAATAGTTAATGCTTTAGAATGGTAATAGCTCAACATTTGTCCCCTCTTTATGTTTTGCAGACAGCATTTGCAGTTAATATGTTTAGAACAGCCAGAAAGTTTCTCAATTTAACTAATGATACAGCTAGTCAAGATATTTCTAGCGATAACCTTATGGTATAAGGCCTTGGTTCTCAACTGGTAGGTCCTGACCCAAAAGTGGGTGTTCAGTGGATCACCGCATGCCTTCCACTTTTCTAGGTGAGAGGCTCCTTTGACTCCCCCTAGCGCAGCAGTGTCAGTTCTTGCGCCGAGCAGCCACATGCTGCTCGGTGGCGAGTGTCAGCTTTAGGTGGGGTAGGCTAGGGCTATGGCCGTGAGGGAGCTCCATCCATGTGTGCATTGCTTACAGCTCGCTCACACGTCCTGTAGAAGTGCCTGGACTTGATTGACATCACATTCTGGCTCCCAGCACCTCTTTCAGGGCACACAAAGGAGCTGTACAAGCAATGCACATATGGCTGGAGCTCCGTCACCGCACAGCAGCACACACTGGACCCCAGACTGAGGATCCACTCTAGTTCTCCTAAGGTAGGAAGACTGGGGGGGATTTTTTAAAAATAAAAAAAGTTTTTGGACTGTGTATGTTTGAGATTGTTTCTGTGGTTGTGTGTGTCTGTCAGTGTTTTTGAGGGCCCGTTCACACTAGTACAGTGCGTTAATCTCACAGTCCCGTGCAATTGAAGCACTGTACCACGCAATCACAACTACGGTGCGTTCTGGTGCGGGAGGTATGTTGCGTTTTCATTCATTTGAATGGCACCCCAAACACATCTGCCATCCACAGTTCTATCGCCCGCGTCAAAACGCCCGGTACCGCAATGCCATACATTCCATTGCAGTGCAACTTGGGTCACAACTTAATTACCAAGGACAAATGTGGGTCCTGAGGTTACATAGGGTTAGAACCACTGGTATAGGGGTTATCTAGCAGGATATGACAAACAATGGCATGCTATTACAGTTTCTCTACAATCTATTAAAAAATAGTAGGTGATGTATTTTCTTCAAGGCTTTGCATTTGTGCCTTGGAGACTGTGGGATTACGGACTTATACAGTATGTTCGACCTTCATCTCTTGTGATCCTAGAGTAAGGTATACACGGTTAGAATTTTGCATGAATGAAATCATTTTGGAAACGTTCAACTTTCTAATGGTTGATGGGGTCATATTGATGATCAAGTCGAGCATGTTGGCAAATGTTTCTCGATCGGACGAAATTCTAACAGTAAATGTGTTTATTGTTTGGTAAACTCCATTCGTTCCAAAATCTAATGTAAAATCAAAATCAAATGAAATTTCAAACGACATTTGTAAAGTGTCTGATGGCATTATCGTACCTTCCGATGAGATTTTCTATACGAATGTTAATTCTAAAATTCTACCAGTGTATACCCTACTTAAGTGCCAAGGCCACCCAAAACTGGTATTTTGTTTACAGTTTGACAGTTACATTCTGAAATCTTACAGCACTCAGATTCTACTGTGGCAATGACAAAACCAAATAATGTTGTTATGCTTTCTTTTAAGATGCTCTATAATGTAGATTAATAAGTAATTGAGAAATCTCACCATTAGTTTTAATTAGATATCAGAAGTTTCAGGGTGATGAAAAGCCACTGCTACCTATCCAAATCTGAAATAGCAGTTTTGGGTGGAACTACTGTTAAGCTATGGCAAATATAATTTTCACTTCTCCATTGAGAACTGGTGCATTCGTTACATAAACACTTCCATCACCTCAACTTGCCGGTTCATGCTTTGGGCAGTGATTGGTTAGACCACCCTGGCGCCTCCCTCGTGTTAAGGAAACAATAGCAAAATGTCAAAAATTTAAAATCTGGCCAATCTAGTGTTTTATTTCACTGTATGTATATAGAACAATTTCTTTCAGTCATACTTATAAATCTCTGTGACTGTTGCCATATTTTGTTTTCCCCTAGTGCACACAATTGAGCAGATGTTAACTCCTACACTGCCTGTTTACTTCTGGTAGCATCATTGTGAAAATATGACATCGCGAGTTTGATGTAATCAAATATTTGGTAATTGTCTTTTTTTTTCACAAATGGCTTTGCAGCGCATAGGTTTTACATTGTTGTGGTGACACATTGACATCAAGATCTAAGACTAAGGCTACTATTGTCAGTTATTTCAAGTCTTTCACAAACAGGCACTTCCATGCACGATTACTTTGAGCTTTGTAAATCCATTAATTGTCATTCTTGTGTTACGTTGAAGTGGGTGCCAGTTATGGAGAACTTGTTTGGCACCACAATTTTTTCAATTCCAAGTAAGCTATCAATCCCAAGGGATATGGCATTCTCTAACAGTCAACATCTTGTCAAAAGATAATAGGGGGCTGGTGCAGCTCAGGTTACTTATTCTCTGAGGGCACAGTCTCCTTGGAAACAGGCTCCGGAGGAACATTCAAGACTGACTTGCCTATTGAGCTTGGGCTGGCCGTTAACAGGGGAAGAACATCTAAATATTCTGCATCTTGGTTACAGCATTAAATGATGCTTAGAACATGGTAACATGCTACAACACTAGTATTAAGAATGAATACAATTTGCAATACATTAGTTACGGCTCACATGTTGAGAACAGTTGGACAGGATGTCTTTCAGTGCTTTTTCTGTTGAATACAGTAATATTAGATGTACAGTACACACATCTACTAGATGTGACAACAAAACAAAGGTATTTTAATTAGATTCATCTCAGTAAACTTATAGAGAATCTTTTCATTCCAGGAAACCTAAATTGAATATTTAACAATCTAAAAATATATAAATTTTATCTTGATCTACATTTCTGTATTTCTGAGTTCTCTAAATATGTAGTGGTTTATTTATAGATCAAAGATTCACACAACTTTCAACCAAGAGTTACACAATTTAAATAGGGTTCAATTGGAAAAAAAGTCCTGGGTAAAGGTTATGTGAATCTTGTATGAAAACATTTGTAAATAGACCCCAAAGTTCTTTTCAATAAAATAAATTAATAAAAAGATTGAATATCATGAAATTCAGTTATACATTATTATGTAGTTTTTGTGTTTATATGTTAAAGAAAAACCTGTAATTAACCCCTGCTGATGATTACTTTACTCTATGCACCCTAAGGAGCATGTACTTACTTTTTTGTTGCACTCCCCCTGCTCTACTGCCAGAATTTCCAAGGTCTCTGTGTAAGTTTTGACTTGCCAACCAAGTCAACATGTACACAAATTGGTGCTGGCTCCCCACCTTACCAAGTAACAGCACTTTAGGCCCCTCAGGTTTCAAGCACTGCATTGTGGGCAGTATTTGGTGTTCCCAAAAACCCGGAGAGATTGAGGTGGGGGTAGCTTGAGAGAGGAAAATAAATGTTTTTTTACGTCCCATAGAGTAGAGAAAACATTATCTTGTTCAGTATAGTCTAGCTTGCAGGTGGATCATCTTGTCATATACACAGTATATATACATATACAGTATATCATATAGCAGCAGAAGGTAATGGATTAGTGGTATCATAGGATTGATTGAAGTCACAATTTGAAAGGATATACATAAAGCCATATACATGTTAAATTGGTTATTGCCAATAAAATATAGTGAACTACTAGGAAATAGCATAATCAGTTTTTCGGTATGCTGGGGAGATTTAAGCAGGCTATATATACTAGGTTTTGATTAAACTTGCGGGTATCATTAAATGACTAAGTGATGCTTAGAAGTATGTAGACTGCCACTGCTGACCTCCTTCAGGACCTGGAACAAGCATGCAACCACTGTAGTCAGTTTCAATTTAGAGCTGATGATCTGCTATACAATGGCTGTTAAAGTGGTTAAGTGATGGCAGCCGAGCTACTAGAATCTTCAGAAAGGCAGTTCAGCAATGGCAGCCTACATTTTTATCTCCCATAATATGCAGGAAATCCTAGTGTGCATGTTAATGTTAAGGGTGGGGAAAGCGCAGACAAGTGTTCCCTCCCAGCAGTGACCTTATTCCAGGACCTTATGCCCTTTGGTTTTCTGTTGTGATTGTTCATGGCATATAAATTATGGTTGAGCAATCTCTTGGGAACAATCATCACCCAGAATGCATTTTCACAGCCAGTCACTGTTGTTCATATTGAGAGATATATTGCCCCCCCCCCTTTTTGATTTACTGATTGCATTGTCTGACCACCATTTAATGTCTGGGTAGCTAGAGGACATCTGTCCTCTATGACATTTGTTGGGCCATGTTTAGCAAAATAACATGTACTGCAGGCCACCTAAAGTGTCTGACATATATGTGTTAGTTTAGCAGTTGAAGGCAGAGTACAAGGTTACTTCAGTCTCAATGAGGCCTCAATGTTTCCAATAACTCATTAACTGTTTGTTGATTCAAACCAGGGTTGAACATTTTACATGGTACAATTACTTAATAGGTATATGGTAAACATATTTACTTTGTAATTAGTGTGCTGCTACTTTTAAAGAAGTACTGCAGTGGATTTTTAGCTACATAAGCGTAACCTTTGGTAGGACTAATGTGGCCCCATTTGTTTTCCAACATACTCATTTCTGGTCTTTGAGTACTCTTTAAGGCTAAACAACCACAATGCTAGGTGAAAAAACTGACCCAGCAAATGCAGGCTGTTTACATAAAATTAAAATAAGTCACTCATATTTAATTGTGTTCTGTAAATTAACAAATGTTTTTGTTAAAAAAACAACAACAACAATTGCATGCTGGTTTTTGCTTACCTACAGTGTAATAATTTCATTTTCCTGAAGCCATTTTGAATAAGAGACTTCAGTCCCTGAAGTAACTAGCATGACATTTCTAAGGCTCTCATTGCCATGTGTCACCACTATCTGCTGTTCAAAGATTTGCTGTGACGTTAACCAGTTACTACTGACTGTTATTGCAGAAGAGTCACAGCACACACTGGTTTCTGGCAGCTGCACTGTGCTTTTGGGTTTGTTTAGCCCAATTATTTGCTTGTCAGTCAGCAGCCTGGGTGTTGAGCAGGTATTGTTGAGGTATTTTTGTCCCACTGAACTGCTATAGTCTAATGAGGCCCTCAGGTGAATGCCGATCATGTCAGCTAGGTGCTAAGATGATGTGCTGTTGAAAGATTGGGTGGCAATTAGATTGTTTGAGTAAGATAAGATACATGGCAAAGTAAATTGAAGTGTATCGGAACCTTTTGAAATGTCAAACTTTTAGAGTAGATTTCTCACACATGTGCTCAGGTATATAAAATATACATGGGTTTTTCGAGTTGATGGCATATATATTTGTTGTATTTTAACTCTTAAATAAATGGTCCTAGTAAGGGATTTAAATTCTCCAAAATAGGGCTCATGTAGATTAACCACTTGAAGACGAGACTATTAAACCCCCCTTCTTGGCCAGGCCATTTTTCAGTGTTCAGTGCTGCATTACTTTGATTTACATTATTCCGTCATGCAACGCTGTACTGAAACAAATTTTATACCATTTTTTGGGGACTGATGGAGCTTTCTTTTGGTGGTATTTAATTACCACTGGGGTTTTTATTTTTTACTATATAACAAAAAAAGTACCCTAAATTTTGAGAAAAAAAACTGTTTCCCTATGAAATTTTATGAAACATTCATTATCACTCCAGTTTTTTGGTAAAATATAAAAGACGGGGTCATGTTGAGTAAATAGACACCAAACATGTCAAGCCTTAAAATTGCACACGCCCGCAGAAAACGAACACACCCAAAATTGGCCATAGGCGACCCTTTAAACGCTTTTACCGCTCATCAGTTTAGTGTTATCAGTAATTAATGGCCCTAAAATTATTGCTCTCAGTCCAACGTTTGTGGCGATATGTAACATGTGTGGCGTAACGGGCGCAATCGTCGATTTCGGACATAGGTGACCTGACACATGTTTGCGTGTGTATGTGGGGGGGCGGGGAACTCTAAAACTTTTTTTATGCTTTAATTTTTTTTTAAACTTCTTTTTTTTACACTTAACTTTATTGCTATCACATAGTGGGCTAAGAAACCCCCTATGTGATAGCCAATTCAAATAACAGGTCCTCTTTATGGAGACATCAGGGGTCTCCAAGACCCCTAATGTCACCTAGGCACCCCCAGAGAAGCTGATGAAGCAGAGATCTGCTTCAGCAGTTTCTCACCGGCATCTGTAACTGGAGAGTGAAACTGAATGCAGGAAGTGATGTAGTATACCTCACTTCCTGCATTCGGGGACCGGAGAGGAGATCTCCAGTGACAGAGTCGCCGTGACGATCCCAGCCGCACCAGGCACAGTGGATCTTGGGGCCAGCAGCGGCGGCGACAGCGGCGGTACGGGGGGGCACAGCCGCAGCTACTACAAGCGATCGGGCGTCTTTAGAGACGCCTGATCGCTTGAATGTAAACAGCCATTGCTGGCTGTTTACATTGCTAACAGTTTACTCGTGTGCCCTACCGCTCCTATAAGGCTCCCGTCTGGCCGTTCAGGAATGGCCATGGACGGCAAGTGGTTAATTATCGTACTTTTCCTCAATGAAAGAAAGTTTGGATTTTTCAGGTTTTGATTCTCACTTTTTATGCTACAGTTTAGATATATACACCATTGATGCTACATTTTTGTTTTAATATCTTGGGTTTTCTAAAACTAGGCAGAGTAATACATAGTCTTGTAAAACAAAAAAAATATATAAATCATAAATGTTTTTGGGAGTTTATCAGTTTTAGCTGAGAAGGTTTTTCTTTATCAATGAAAACACCATGAATGTTCTTTGAGATGGACAAGTTCAAACCTTTAGTGTTTAATAAATGCAATACAGTATGTCACAAGTCCTTGAGGGGTCTGACTTCTACATTTTGTCGATCACACACTAGTAGAGATGGGCAAATCAGTTTTGTCTGTCAGGCAAATCTTGATACATATGTGCAAATCACTAGATAGGCATTGTAATTACACAATTCTCATGATTACTCAGGATTCTAAATTATAGTTATGGGAATTACAATGATCATTGATACATAATATTTGTGATTTTGTTTTTAGTATATACCATATATCATACAGTAGATACTGTTATCCCTGTAGTGGTGTCCGTACCTACCGTAGTTATATTTACAGTTGTAGACATATTAATGACATTTCCACTACTCTCAATATTAAGTGCTATCTATTCCACTATATACATCTGTTCCCTATATATCTAAATGTACAAATACTAATAGGTAAAACAAATGCAGCAAATACAAAGGAATTACTATCTTAAGATTGTTTTTTGTATCAGTCACTGACCAGGAAACTCTGCCTGTCCCCATAGAAAAACAAGGGACAGACTGAGCTTCCTCCTTACCATACAATGGTTCTAGATCTTAAACCTTTTGTTAGGACAGCATGTGTTCAAATGTAGTTTACAACTGATATTGAGATCTGCCAGCACAGTACAGATAGGGTTAATTAAGGCAACATTAACCCCTTCGTGACGGGAGACGTACACTGTACGTCCAGCCACAAAGGGACCAAATGACTTGTCACGTACACTGTACGTGACGAGTTATTTGCTGCTTTAGAGGGCTGTTAATCGCTGAGAATCAGCTTTTAACATTCATTAATGGCTGCCCTTACTACAGAGGCATTCATTAATGAAAGGGTTAACCTTTTTCAGACACCCGATACCTTAATATCGGGTGTCTGAGAGTCACAGCAAAGCAGAGACACATGTCGGCTTTTGCCGGCATTCTGACAGCTCGTATAGATCGAGAGATATCTCTCTCAAGCTATACTGGCTTTTTTTTTTCTTTCATGAATAGATACAAAATGTGTCTATTCCTACAATGTATCTATTCCTGGAAGAAGAATGTTTGTTTGCTGATCGTTGTTGCAACAATCAGAAAACATTTAGTAACAGCTGAATCCTGAACTGCTGCAGGATCAGTGTCCCTAACTTATTATCGGCTGTTCTGAAGTTTGAAG
>NW_017306576.1:1258966-1261763 GCF_000935625.1 Nanorana parkeri
ATGCCCTTACTACAGAGGCATTCATTAATGAAAGGGTTAACCTTTTTCAGACACCCGATACCTTAATATCGGGTGTCTGAGAGTCAAAGCAAAGCGGACACAGATGCCGGCTTTTGCCGGCATTCTGACAGCTCGTATAGATCGAGAGATATCTCTCTCAAGCTATACTGGCTTTTTTTTTTCTTTCATGAATAGATACAAAATGTGTCTATTCCTACAATGTATCTATTCCTGGAAGAAGAATGTTTGTTTGCTGATCGTTGTTGCAACAATCAGAAAACATTTAGTAACAGCTGAATCCTGAACTGCTGCAGGATCAGTGTCACTAACTTATTATCGGCTGTTCTGAAGTTTGAAGCAGCCTGATAATAACCAAAAATTTATTAATTTATCATGCAGTAACAGTGAGATTAATTCACAAAATCTGCTTGATATAATTAAATAAATAAAATAACATTTTTAAGTTAAAAAAAAAAGTGAAAAGTGTAAAAAAAAAAAAAAATTGTGAAAAGTGTAAAAAAAATAGAAAAATGTGTAAAAAATAAAATAAAATAAGGGACAAATAAATGAATGTATTTATTGCATTTTTTTAGCTGTGCTGGTTTTGTAAAAAAAATACTACAAATCAAAACTGGGAAAAAAGTGTTTTTTTTAAACGGTTTTTTCCTCTTTTTTTATATTTTATTTGTCCTAAGTGAGGCGTTAGACGCACATATGTGATATAAATATGTAGCCCTATCTGTCCTCTACAAAACAATATATAATATGTGTGGGTGCACTTTGTAAGAAAGTATATTACTGACGTGGAAGAATCACACAGCAAAAATGTCAAAAGTGTGTCAGTCATTTACGAACAGAAACTAAAAACAAGCTCAGTCATGAAGGGGTTAAGATTGTTTTAGAATAGGGCATGTATTGTTTAAGAAACAATTTGAAAAAAAAAGGTTATGCTATGTGAAGGAGAAACATGTAACAAATATAAAATAAGTGTTATCCTGATTTTGCTACAAAAGTGGGAATACACTTTAAGGCCTGGTTCACACCTGTACGTTTTGTAGCGCGTTCAACGCTCTACGAACGCTCTACAAAACGCTCAAACATGAACATCCCATTGTTTTCTATGGGTATGGTTCACACCTTGCTGTATTCCAGCTCGTCTGAACATGCTACAAAACGGCCTACGCCTGAAAAGGTACATGAGCTTCTTTGCAGCGTTTTTGTCCCGCGTTTCCATTGGGATACAGCCAAGTAGCCCTCGGAAGTGCGCGTTTGTTGCGCGTTTTTTACCGCGAATCGCGGTAAAACGTGCGTCACCAAACGCGCATATTCGATACGCCTAGGTATGAACAGAGACTAAGCACTGACGCTTCTCCACCTTTTATCTCCTTACAAAATAAGGTGTTACTTGCTCTTTATCGGTTTGTTACATGGAACTCACATATGCAATGTAAAGCACCTGCTTGACTGGCTGAATATGTTCTCAAGATTACAGCACCCAGAGATCAACTAAAAGGCTGTGAAAACCTTGTCAAGAGACTTGTAGTTTTGTGAATGAGCACTACAAAAAAGTTGACACGTGTTTCAAATAGAAAAGGAGAAGTTATTCCTTCATCTGGCTGAAGGGTTTTGGTCATGTGTGATATAGGACAGCTCAGAAGGGCACAAAGGCTGAATTGTTGCAAACCCATTTTAGCAATGTTTATTCAATGAATGGAACATGTGGCATGGTTCATATTGCAGTTGCATTCACTTAAGATAATGATGAGCTCTGGCTGTATAACATTGCACAAATATAGCTGTTGAGCTTTCAAATCTACAAATAGACGGTGTTGATATAATGATAACATCAAAGGGCAACGTAGAGGTTTATTTATTTGTAGTTGGCAGAAGTGTTTTTGCTATGTCTAGTTTTACTTCCTTACATGTTTCTCTAGCCCCGACCCCTTTGGCAAAGACATGAATTTTAGGTGTATAGGCTAATGCTGGATATTATAGTTGTATTAAATATGGTGGTGCATGTAACAAAGTTCCATAAGACGAAGTTGTTGGACGAAGCTATTGAAAAACGCAGGGTATAATTCACTATTGTTGTTGACTTTGCAAAGTTTAGTGGCTAAGAGGAAGCTGTGTTCACTTCAGTCATCAAATCATATGCAAGAAGAAAATCCTCTTTTTAATTTCCTTTGCATATTAATGGACACTCAAAGTGAACACAGCTTCATCTTAATTACTAAGCTCAGTGAACATTTGCTAAGTGAACAGTCTCTACTCCTTTAGTAATTTAACTCCATTATCTGTTGTCGTCCTCTCTCTAACGGGTCTATTCACTAAGCTGCCGAGGGCAGCCGAGTGAACAACTGACCCCAAGTGAAGTGAGCCGAACACTGTTCGGCTATTCACTTCAGGCTGGTACGGCTGATTTTAGCCGTACATCGGCTTGCTTTACATGGCTTCGGGTCGGCTGAACATGCTCTGCATGTTCGGCCGACCCAAAGTGCAGAAGGAGTTCGACTCAGCCGATCCAACATCTGGATCGGCTGAGCCGAACCTCCGGCAGGCTACTCACTGCTGTTCGGCCTATTCTTATAGATGCCGAACAGCAGTGAGTGAATAGCCGAATGCCGCTGAGCGGCTCGGCTGTTCTGCTCGGTCCCTCAGAGGGACCGAGCAGAACAGAAAAAGTTTAAAAAAGTTTAAAAAAAGTAAATAGAAAACGATTGTGCGGAGCTAGCAGTGACAGCTAGCTCCGCCTAATAGTTTCCTATTGTCCGGCGGCTCTGCTGCCATCAAAAAAAAA
>NW_017306576.1:1263455-1269260 GCF_000935625.1 Nanorana parkeri
GAAAAAAAAAAAAATTCCCATTGGAATGCATTGCTACATTCCTATTGGCTATTTCAATTTGCAATAGCCAATAGTAAACTAGCATTGTACCCGCCCTCTGCTGATGGACCTGATGGAGAACTGCAGCAGAGGGCGGGTACAATACTACAATGTCAGAATAAAGGAAAAAAAAGAAACAGCAGTGTTTCTCTCCTTGGCGTCCGGGAGCAGGAGACTCCCGGGGCGCCAGGGAGAGTTTGCTGTTTGGAGATCAGTGTCCCTGGTTAGCAGTTAACCAGGGGCGCTGATCTCTCTGCAAGTGGCCGGAGCCAGCCGTAAGATCATGTCTGGCTCCGCCCAGCAGTCAGAAGCAGGCTGTCGGCCAGCTTCGGCTTTCAGGGCGGCTCAGCCAAGCCGATGCATATGCGTTCCGCTCGACTGACCTGCTCGGCCACGTTCAGGAGCTGTACGGGCTATTGTGAATAGCCCGTGCAGCACCCCTTCGGTTCTACTGAACCGAAGGGGTCCTGGGGCCGAAGCTAGCCGAAGACTCGGCCGAAGCTACTGCTAGATCCTTCGGCAGCTTCGTGAATAGACCCCTAAGTTAACAAACAGGCTAACTGTTTGCAAGGAAGGTCCTACATCATACATACTTATTCAGAGCAGGTCATTGCAAGGACATTCAGTCCTTCTGTGTATGAATGGAATACCTCTGTGGTGCACAGTTACTACTATTCGGCTGGTGTGATCTTGGTTCACACTGATGACAAAAACTGTTAAATGGAGTGGACCTCTATGACTTCCATTTGGCTCAGATTGGTACTATGTATCGGCGCTGGCCCTCGAATTGATAACATTTAATCAACTGTTCTGCGGTTAATACTTTTCCCATATGTCAATACTAACATGTGACTACCGTAATTCAAATGTTTGTAGTCTGCTGACTGCATAAACAATGTCTATTCTATTTGATGTTTCTTTTCTATACTGTAATATTGATTTGAATTGTTAAATGCACCAATTGAAAGAGATTAAAGTGACATTAAAGGCAAATTTTTTCCCCTCCCCCCATGTTAATGTTAGCACTTACCTTAAATTACGTCTCTTTTTCCGATCTTCCTCTTCTTTCCTGATGTTTTCATCTGTCCCTCCAGCGGTGCTGCGGCTCTCCGATCCAGCGCTGACTTCTCTGTCCCTCCGATCCAGCGATGTCTGCATGCGGGTGCACGCGTCTATAGACTTACTTTGCGTCCCTCGTCGCGTCCCGGCTGAAAATGGGAACTGCGCATGCGCGCGCCCCAAGATCCTTTGTGGCCGCTCGACAAATTTCTCATTTTCGCACGGGACCGCACACGGAACACAGGCGAGTCTAAACTGCTGTTTGAGCGTTTAAAAAAAAAACTTTTTGCATATATCTACTGCTTGCTAGCAGTAGATATATGCAAAAAAACGGGAGGGTTTAAATGTCCTTTAAGGGAGACACTTAGCTTATATAATGCAGACTAACAATTTATTTTAACATGTCACTTTTGGCCTTACCGTTTATCGCAACCTTTGTGGAATGCTGCATAATAACATAAGTATGTTAACTCAAATGTGTGCACTAAAAGCAGATTCTTATATCTATTTATTTATTCTTTGTAAATGTCTGCAGTCTGTAAAGTTTATGTTGTAATTTTATCTTTTGTATGTTCATGGTATGCAAGAATATTTTGGTTCATTCATCTCATTTTAACAGCTGTCTGCACTGAGATAATCCTGTACGGACAAAGAAATCCCCCCAAACAAAAATGGCTCAATGATGAGTGGAAAGGTTTGTTGGATGGTTACTATCCATTAGATAGTGAGGAATTAAACGTTAAAATCCCTTAGAAGGGCAAACATTAGATATCTGCTATCTTCTTGCACCAAAATCCCTTTAATCACACTGTTTAAAGGATCAGCCTGGAAAATGGTCTCAAACTATACCATTTGAGCACCGTAAATTATGCAAACAAAACATTTCCTTTTGTTTGGAATGGCAGGTGCTTGGATAAGCAGGGGAGATTAGTTCTGTCTTTTACTATCTGCCATGCAAACCTCCTAAGAACTTGCATTTGGGAATTATGCCCTAAAAGGATGTTGTTTATTTACCACACCACATATTTGATAACACAGCCCTAATGTAAATAGGTGCCTGAAATTTAAACTGTCTGTGATGTTCACTCATCTTTTCCATTTTTATTTTGTAACCAGTGCTGGCACCATGCATGGGAAAAGCTGGGGTTGCTGAAGGAAACACTGGACATTTGTAAACTTCTACATAAGCCTCATGCCAGTTTCAATAAAATCTTGCAAACTAGGATTGTAAGAGTTGAGTTAACAAGTTTTAGGATTCAGTAATGGCTCTGCATAATCCCTTTGGAAATGTTCCTTTAATGTTTTTAACTGTGGTGCGATGGCTAGCATGTCTTACTGTTGCATAACTGGACCTACAAAGTGCAATAGCGGCAGCAAGTCAACTTCAACATGCAAAATATTAATTGCCTACCAAGACTTTTTTAGGCCGATGCATGAAAAGCATACTAACTAGAGTTGTTGCTCTTATCTACCAATCACAATTATTGTTTTATTATTAACATGGCCTGCAGAAATGGTAGTTAGAAATTAACTTGTTTCTATGGGCAACAAGGGTTGTCAATATATCAGCCACTATGTAATCCAGTGCTCACTACAGTAAACATTGCAAAGAATGGACATGTTGATTTGATTGCCTAGTGCAAAGTAATGACTGAAATCACTTATTTGTTGCTACTGACTTCTTGTCCTGTAATATTAAGCATTTTATAGGAGACTGAAGTGTGTTTACTGCATATAGTACAAATGTATTAAAGCTATTGGTTTGAATTTTCTATTTACTTTCTTCTATCTGCCAGGGTATTTCCATTTGCTTCATTGGCCATAGAGCAAACTAATGAATAGGTGCAAAATTCAATGGTGTGTTACTTTTGTATTGGTTAAGTAATGTGAACAAGGGTGGGAATTCCAAGGTCACCTAGCTATATAGGAAGTCAGTGGGTTACTCAACTGACACTCATTACATACAGGGTGTCCTTCTGGAAACCTAGACATGTATCAGACCCTGCAGTCCCCATTTTCATGATAAACACATTTCAAAACACAGTAATGCATAGTAAATTTTAGTCTTTGGATGGATCCCTTGGCTGATGTCAGGCGCATGTGATCAACATAGACGAATGCTTCTGCATAATAATCACACTGTTTCAACCATCTGTACAGACCCTAGTGTTACCAGCTGTCTATCATTATTATCCAGACGTTTAAAGGACTAGGCACCAGTATAGCATTGTACAGTTCCAAAATATACGCAAATATTATAGGCTTAAATCTAGCTGTTAAAAAGCCCAGTAAAGTGGGCAATAAATAAAAAAGAAACTGTTTAATTATCTGCTGTGCGGAACAAGTGCAAGGCCCTTCAGAACTGCAGAATGAGACAACATGTCAGCAAAAAAGAATTTATTTTGGGCTCTCTTTCCATGTTACATATTCACGCTGTTTCTGCTTTGCATAAACAGCAGAATCCCAGAGGAGATTCCCCCTGTGTTTCAGCATTTGATGGTCACTTATAACAGATTCGCATTTTCAGACTTGTGCCTAACATACACATATTAGCGTATTAGAATTCAAACTGATTCATCAACTTTTACTCACAACAGATTGTTTTCTTTAACAATCCTCTATGATTAAAGGCTGTTTTACATTTCCCCAAGGAGCCTAGGCTACTCCCGCAGCTGCCATTTCCCAATAAAAATGAACATGAAAGATGAATTTAGCCTAACCCGGGGGCAGGATTAACAGCCTGTGATGTGTCACATCAGAGTGTAAGGGGAGGCTTTTAAGGCCTCTGTCATCTGTTATGACAACAAAGGAAAAAAAACTTAAATCTTAAATCCCAGTATAAAACATTCCTGTCTGTTTCACTAGGAGATTACATAGTTGAATGGATGGATTAACCCTTGGTTGTATGGCTGTTACTTTAGTTAGATCCAGGAACTGTGCTTAGTATTATTAATCAACACATCCTTGTATAAAACTGTCACAAAAGAAGAGGAAGCCAGGAAGAAGAGAGGGGACCTGAAATTTGCCTTTGTAAGACTGGAAGAACTCTGGTCTGTTAATATAAAATGACTATTTGGTGTCACTAGTTCATAATTTTAAAAAAGTCAGGAAGTTCATGACATAAATATGAAGTGTTTTGTTATTGAGTGTACATTTTGAGGTATTTTTGTAATGTCCTCCGACAAGTAATTTATTATGACTGTTTCAGCCACCAATAACCTTCTTAATTTCACCTTCCTCGTTGACTACGTCTTTTGCCAGTTGGAAAAATTTAAAGAAAATATTCCCAATTTCGCTGAAATCTTTGGTGAAGTGAATATTCCTCATTTCACTCATGCCTAGTATGCGCATGATAGCACAAAGAATAAAACAACATGGTAATATTGCTGCTAAATGAAGACTCAGAAGTGTATTTTTATACCTCAAGCTCTTGTTACACCTTTTGAGTACTTAGTGTACAGTTATGTGACATGCAAGATTTGTTAGTACCCCGAGTAGGATTGTTACCTTGTTTAAGTAAAACTGTTACTTATCAAAAACTGTGTGGTGACAGTTCCTTTATTCTAATGAACAACAGTATTTGTGTCTGTTTAATGCTGGCCATAGATGTAACAATAAATGAACATTAATTTGATTATTCAAATTCAAAAAGTGAAAATTATCATTTGATACAACAAATAAAAAGATTGATTTGGTCGAACGCGGTTGGAATTTTTTGCTGTCACAGTGTTTGAGTTAAAGGAAACCTGTGGGGGGTTTTTACCTCCCAAAATGGGCCCCAGTTTTCAGAACAAGTACCTCCACATCCTTAGATGAACTTCATTGCACTAAGATACCCAAATACTGGGGGATAGTTGGGGACCACAGGCTCCTCTTTGAGATTTTGGTCAATTTTCTCCAGCCTTTTTTGTCTTTCTGAGAGGTGTGAACAAGTATCTGTAGCTGCTTTGAGAGCTAAAACTCCCTTTAAACACAGATGCTGTAATTTTATTTACAGTTGTCCAAAGTTAAAACCTACACATTTAACATGGTCATCTATCACCCTTCATCAATTAATTATCTGGGGTGATGTAATTGTTATTATGACTTGATATAGAGCTTGCTACAGTCGAGATTGTCACCTTTAAACAAAAGTATTCTATAGCATAGTGTTTTTCAGTTGTATCACTAGTATGTCAAGTCTGATTTATTGTTTGCTCTTAGAAGCTACATAATATTGCTTCTACTTGGACAGCAATGGCCTAGGTATTACTTTGTGGACTTGATTTACAAGCTTTGTATTTTACAGATATCTGTGATGTAATATTGTTTCTTGGCTTAACACCGGGCAGCTTCAGAAAGATCTCAACACATATGGAAATAGTCTGAGTGACTAAAAGTACCTTTTCAAATTTGATGGTAAAAAACATTGTTAGCGCTTATGATACATTTGGCTTTACACAGTAAATAATTCTTATTCTTAAATGCTAATTAAGTGTAGTAATCCATAGATACCAATTTTCTATAGAAGTCTCAGCTGTATAACTTGAAGTCTCATGGGTTGCTATGGGCTGCTACACTTAAGAATTATTCCTGAGAACTCTTTGAAAAAGACTAATTTGTCTTTAGTAACCAGATAGGTCATGTATTTCTAAAGTAACAGATATCTTTTAGAACATAGCTGGGGGTTACTCTTTCCAAATGTTTCACTTTAGGGAAAAAAATATA
>NW_017306576.1:1269640-1278383 GCF_000935625.1 Nanorana parkeri
TATAATGCTGTGGACTAAGAATTCAGCTATTAAGTTTGATTTCCTTCACTTTTACAGATAGCTTGGATTAACACACATATTTAATATATAACCAGATTGCTTTTACACACATATAAGCGTCTACTCGATTACCATAGCCTTTTAAATTAAATTCACTGTAGATGTTTGTCTAGGTCCCCAGTCATAGACAAAAGCCAAATATTGTCTAGGCATTGTCTACCCTAGTAATTGGAGCTGTGTTTGGAAATCTGAGAGCTATCAGATTTCCATTTTGAGGCCAGCACACTATTTTGAGAGTTGATTCTTAATGCAGAGGTAGCAACTGTGATGTGGCTTTTAATGACATTTTTACAGCTTGTTTAAGTATCCAGCCAGGTAGGTTTTTTTTTTATTTTTGCTGAACAAAGATTTATTAGTTCTCTTGTAACACATAAAGCAATTAGATCAATTAGCTTCAAATTGAAAGGATTTGTGTGATATCTGATATGTCAATTATTTAGTTCTGCAGAGTACAAACATTAGAGGTTAGGTACTTATAATAAGTATGTGCCTACTCATGTGCATGTTGTCATTTCAAGCAAATTTCAATAAAAATATTAAAGTATATATACTGTAAAGCCAATTGTAGACATATAGTGAGAGGAAATCTCTCCAAAGAGACAGATACACTCTTAGGGCATACTCATAGTTGGCATGGTTGCCTTGTATCGTGTCCGAGTACGATTGTCCCCCGCTCCGCACTTTCCCGCTGACCTGCGCTCACATTGTGCCAGGCCCACGCATGCTTACATCATCACCTCTGTCATAAAGACTACAGTGAGCCCTGCTATTGTGCTTCCTGGGTGCTCAGTGATCTGTGAGATTTCTGTGCTGGGGCATGTTTAGCAATCGAACAAATGTGAACTGTGCCTGACTCCAGTTGAACCGTGCCCAAGCACGGTTCAAGCTTGACAAAGAGGGTCACCCTCGAAACGCGTAGCTTGACAAAGAGGGTCAAGCTTGACAAAGAGGGTCACCCTCGAAACGCGTAGCTACTAATTGCCAACTGATCTCACTTGAACACATCACCCCGGACTCACGAGCACTGACGAACACGCTCCAGCGTTTACGCCGCACACAGTTGCTACCTCTGCATTAAGAATCAACTCTCAAAATAGTGTGCTGGCCTCAAAATGGAAATCTGATAGCTCTCAGATTTCCAAACACAGCTCCAATTACTAGGGTAGACAATGCCTAGACATCATTATGCTATAAGCAAGATATTAACCAAGCAACCAGGAACAAGTTAGCGTTCCCCTGTCTATGTAGTGTTGCCGGGGAGTGTGAATCCGAGAGTGGTTGAAAATAATTAAAACCCTTTACATGTTTCATTTGTGTATTTCAGCATTTGACTGGATTTCCACTTTAATATATATCTGAACTGTGTTTATTTTCACTTCATATGGCTTTGCCAGTCTAACCCCATCACTACTTTTCAAAATTCCAAGCAGAGGGAATTTAAAGTGTATTGAAAGTCAACATGTTTTCTTTAGTAATGGATAGAGTAGTGGCAAGTTAAATCCTCTGTCAAGATTTTTTCCCATTCTGTATCCCTGCTAGGGAGATCCAATCTCTCCATTTTCTCTAGTGACCACTGCCACTAGGACTGAAAGTGAGGAAACTGAATTTTGAGTTGTCAGCAGAACAGAAATAGAGAGGAAACCCTTCAATGGGGATACCTGTTGCATTAACAACTGTCTTAGACAGAAGATTTCCCTTACTTTGAAGATATTTCCTTTTAACTTCCTGCATGTCTACAGGAAATGGGACACGTGGCAAAAAATCTGGGCTTTGAACGATTACGGCAACCAAAATTTAAAAAAAATGGCACGAAAAAGTGAAAATATGTCATATTGTTAAGCACAACAGCCTGACAGTCCTCCCCCTCCTGCTCTAATAGCCGCGGCTCGGCCCGGCCAGCCGAGGACGCAGCCTGGAGAGACTTGGGGTTTATTTAGATCTTAGACCATTTAGATCCTGACCGTCCAGATCTTTCCATCCAGAAATACTTCGCTGACTGCACGGGACTGCAGGGAGTGCATGTGCATCCATGACATCACAACCGTGAGTTATTTATCAACCAATTTATTTAAACAGTTAGTCATTACAGGATGCTTAGCATCTGCCTCTAGATAGGCAGAGCCAGCTGTCACTCACGCAGCTGGGTGGATCCAGACAGTATTGTCGGGATCCGTCCCGACTGTGGCGCTATCAGTATATAGCGGGCAATAGCCCGCTATATAATGAGCTTTGGGTCACGGGAGGAGGTTAGTATATGTCCTCTCGTGCCCCTAAAGAGAACTATGGGAAAAACACTTACCCCATAGTTCTCTTTTAACCGTTTTGCTGCTGGGCCTCCATTTTTCACCTCAGGTGGCCAGACCTGTTTGGGCATGTTTGTGCGTGATCGTGTGCAGCGTTTGCCATATGCTCCATTGAGTTCAATGGCATCTGCATGTGCAACAAACGTGGCTAAAAAGCTCATATAGCAGATTTTGGGACCCGTGTACCACATTTTTTTGTTAACGCGTTCTCATGCGTGCAAACGTGGAGCAAAAACTGTGTCTTCCTGACCGTGTTTGGGGTGCCATTAGAAAAAATGGCAGCATAAGTGCGTTGCATGTTTTTCCGCGTTTCTGTCTACGCTCTGGTGCACGTTCACGGAATGCGCAGGTGTGAATGCAGGCTAAATTGTGCCTTTATGTGAAACGGTGAAGTCAAAGTTATGCAAAACTGTAAATAAGTGACTTTTGCTTAAAGCCTTGAGTCTGGATTCTAAGGTTTGTTGTGGTCACACATGTAACTGCATATGGCACCACACAACTTGATCTGCAGTGTGGTAGTACCATTCATTTTGATTAACTTTCCAACACATCTTGTCAGGAAACCTCAGTGCAATTTTATTTTGTGCATTGTGGTGCAATAGCATATTAACTAGGGATGCACAGATACTTTTCGAGTACCAGTGCCGATACTTGGCATTTTCATGAGAACTGCCAGGGTTGCAGCTGGGACCTGGCTCTGGCGCTCCACCACTGTCCTGAAATCATTAGTCTGTATTGTTTTAGAAAAACTGTCACATGACAATAAACAAAAATGTATCAGTACTCGTACTTGTAAGTACTCGGCAAGTACCAGTACTCATACTCGCAAAACTGGTATCTGTGCATCACTTTATTTATATTTATAAAAACAAAATCGTACATTAAAACAGAGATGTACAAATCCCGGGAGCTCCGTGTGCTCCTTACAAATGACAGCTGCCTCCTAATTTTTGAATTTTTCTCTAGTCTAGTCTTGGAGCTCAAAAGTATCGGTACATGTACTCGTACTTGTACAGAGTACTGTACTTGGTATCTGTGCAACCCTAATATTAACACATGCAATAACAGGCTTCCTCCAAACCCACTGATACCCACCATTCCAGCAATTCCCATTGCTCCTTCTTCCATCATAGCCACCACCAATATTCCCAGCATTGACTGGGATTTGTGCCTAGCGGGAGTGCTGCCATAACTCCTCTATCATGTGACAGTGCATGGAGCTAGTAATTGTCAGCTAGAATTGAGCACTGCCACGTTTTCCTGTTTTTGGAAGCAGCGGGTTTGTTGCAATGGCTAAGTTGGAGGCAGGAATGCCAGGGGATCGACAGGGATAATTTTATGTTGGACAAAGTAATTCACACACTTTAACACACATATGGTAATGCACTGCATCATACTGGGCATTGCTGAAAGGGACATAACTTCTTCCTCTATTTAGCATTATGGTAAATAAAGCCCGAGGACCTATGTATACGAGTGCATTGAGTAACAATGCATACCTCCACATGTGGTGGGGTGCCATTCATTGTATATAACACCCCAATGTACTGTAGTATATAGTAGTATAAAGTAGTGGGCAGTGTACCTATGATGCACATCACAATACACATGCTGTGCATTGTGCCTTTATGGTATGCTGTCATGTGTTGCAGCAGGCTGGAACACTTGTGTGTTTTTTTTAGTGCATTCGGTGCAACAAATTGCAATACAATGCATACAACATGCATAGCTAATGTGTGTTCAATCAACCCATAGATGTAAATGGCCCATAAGTCTCTAACATGTGCTGGGTGGAGTGCACATGTGTATGTTATGTGTGTATAGGGGTGTTATTTTTTTTTTTGAGATGGGGAAATCGATATGAGGGCACCTTAGATTCCGCCTCTGCTACAGCTCGAAACTAACACCAAGCTGGGAAATACTCAGTCCTGAGCACATCCGAGTTTAATTAGAAAGAGAAAGTAAAAGAGATTAAAGAACATAAACATGTTCACTGATATCTCAAATGAACAAAAGGTATGAAAACAGCATAAAAGCTTGTTTGTCAAATCTGGGTTATTCAGGGTTATGGGATAGTGTTTAGACACAGTATAGGTTATTTTTCTATCTATGAACTAAACCCATTCAATACTCCCTCCTTGAACATGTGATTTGGATGGCGTTAGATGCCAAACACACGTGTGCATATGTGTGTTTGGCAACTAGTAAGTACTTATATTTTACGTACATGTCACACAGTAAAACATATCATTGGGTATATTGTTAACACATGATTAATTCTGAAGTGCTTTATGATGGAAGGTAATACATATCTGGACATGAAGATCATCTCAAAGGTATCCTTCTTTGTTTCAAACTGAAGCTTGTGAAATATAAAACACACGTGTAAATTCATGAACCTAACACCGGAAAAGAGTCAGCAAAAAGCAAGTCTGTTCAATAAAAAAGCTGGACTGCAATCCACAATAGCTCAGAGGACAAGTAAATCACATAATTTCTGTGTTCAGGTTTAAAAGCCATTTATAGCGTCATAGCTGAAAAACATTACTGCTTTTAAATCAGGATTTGTGCAGCTAAGAACACAATGTTATTATTCATTACATGTTTCCGAATAGTAAGATTATCGTGGGTTCTGCACTCTTGGCAGGGTCTCATATTTGCATGTTAACTGCAGTCGGGATTGTTGGTTGGCAGCTGAAATACATAAATAATGTCTGTTGAGATACTTTTATAACATCATATACCCAAGAAAGCAAGGTTTTGTCCTGAGGCACATGCAAACCTTGTGACAATGTGAGAAGTGAGCTGCAAGGCATTCTGGTAGATGTGTCAGATCAAGCTGATGCTGCACTGATTGAGCCAAGTCAATTATACATTGCTTCAGGCAACAAAACCGATCAAGCAGGCAAGCAGCAAAGCTGTGGAAGTGAAGGTGGCTGGAGGGAGCTGAGAAGGCAGGCAGAAGGGGAGATACATTTTGTTGTGTTACCTGATACAGAGAAGGACTGAAGAAACCTTCAAAAGACCTACTAGACATTCAGCCAGCAGAAAGCGAGGATTGTGCCATCAATCAGGGTTACCTGAACATTTGTTTCCACTTCTTGCCAACGTTCTTAGGTTCTTTGTGTAATTGATGCTACATCTGTATCTTTAGAGAAACATACCCGGTTGTATATCTATACTCATTTTACAATACCATGTAGATTAGTACAGAGCCAACTAGAGTGAGCTGTTTGCCAGTAACATGCCAGGAATGTATATCCCGTACACCAGGTCCAATCTGGTGGGGATCTGCCACGATTTTCAATGTAAAAAACTGCCACAGATCCCTCTGTGAATTAGATGCAGAACCTGTGGCAGTTTTGGTTTCAGTCTGAAATAGAAACTGGTGCGGTGTCGCAGATAGACCTCAAACAGGTCAATCTCCTTCATTAATGTGGCACACACCGCTTGCACCAGTTTTTTATGCCATTATGACATGTTAATTCTCTCCAAATTCCTTATTGGTAGCCATGGGTTAATATTTTTTGCACATTACATTTGGACTAACATACACAATTACCAATTGCAAGTTTGTAATGTAGGGGAATGCAAAGGTCAGTAATGGTTTGCAAAGCATAGCCAATCATAATTTTTGGAAACCTGTACTAAGTCTGATATGGGCTTCTATTGCTGACCTCACCCTGAAAGTTCCTTATTAAAGGAGAACTATGGGGTCAGGGCTTTTCCCCATAGTTCTCCTAAGGGTAACGGGAGGACACAAACTAGCGTCCTCCCATCACCCAAAGCTCAGTATACCGCGAGCTGCAGTTCGCAGTATACTGAGACGAAGCAGCCAGGACGGATCCCGACTTTACTGTCGAGATCCACCCAGCTGCGGAATTGACAGCTGGCTCTGCCTATCTAGAGGGCGGAGCCAGCTGTACCCGCCCCCTCCCCCGTCCGTTCCGCCAGTCAGCACTGAAGGATCAGACAGGGGAGGGGGGAATCCCTGCAGGGAGCCGTGAGTGACAGTCACGGCTCTCTGCAGGGATAGATCGAGAAGTGAGCGAGCAACGGTATGTGTTCGCTCACTTCCCGATCTATTGAGCCGACCTGTGACAGTTTCATTGTCACAGGTTGGCTAGAACTATGAGACTGAGTGATTTTCACTCACCTCATAGTTCTCCTTTACATGTTCATCTAATAGATTCATAGTTACATAGTATCAGATTCAGCACATTCTGAGTCACTGACCCGGAACTGTTATGCAAATCAGGTTTTCTGACATCACTTTGATTTTCATAATCTGCATGATTGTTCCAGGTCAATGAATCAAACATTACTAATGCCAGAGACAGCCAGGCATGTGTTTTTTTCTGACAGAGTTTAGCAGGACGTAAAATGCAATACTAACATATAATGTACTGACATACGTTTTTAGTTGTCTAATGTATGTGTTGGAATATTGAGGCCTTTAACTGATTCACACAATTTGTGAAAATTGTGAGATGTAATTCAGCCGTCATTACAAACTAAATGGATAAGAAGAGATCAAGCATCTGTTACCATGGTGTCTCCCTTGTGCATCTGCTGCAGAATAACAAGCTAAACTGGTGTCATTGGGTGAGGAAGTCACTAAATATGTCAGAAGATAAAACAGTTCTGGCATGAAGGAATCCACAGGGGTTTAACCCATTTTTGGAAGGTTTAACTTTTTATTGTAATGCTATGTTGTTGCAATACACGCAAGCTATAAAAGTGGGAAGCAATAGGTAAAGGTACTGCCCAAATCAACCAGGTTGATCAGATTGTAGATGTAATCTCACTATTATGGGTTTACAAATGAAACTGTATGATTGTTGTGGATGCAGTCTAGTGTTGGGCATCTGTACCTAACCACAGGTAACCACTGGATGAGCGGATACATGCAAACAGCCGCAGACAGCCTCTTCTCCTGTCAGCCTGTCATTGCTTTGTACAGGCTTCACGGCAGCAGTTGTCTTGATGCACCTGTGATCCCACTTGCAGGACTCTACTAATTCTTGCCACCGGGATTTGCTGTCAAGCCCTAATCGCACATGAGAATGAGCCCTAATTGGATTACATCCATTTTTGCATGGTTAATATTGCTGATCTCCTGCAGTCTTGTTGCAGCTATCGCTTACCTACATACATGTGCTCCAGCAGTGGCTGCATGTCGTTGCTTAAGTCTCTTTTCCTACAGGTGACAATAGCAGAACATGTCTGTGCAATGGAAATTGGCACAGATGCTTTTGGTCTCCACCAGAAGCTCATGTGACCACGCAGGAGAGCAGTTGGGACTTGAACAAAGCATTGTCACCCCGTTGAACAAGCACTTTCCTGGCAGGATTAACCAGTATTTTTTTCAAAGAAAGCTGTAGATTTAAAAAGAGTTACCTTCACTGTGGAAATGACCTTTTACACGTTAAAATTAGATTTTAGGGATTGGGTTTAAAATCTGCTTGTTTACTTGTTAAACAACATTAATTGGTAGATAAAAACAGATTATGCGCCATGAATGGTTTATCTCGGTGATAATTATGTCAGAGCTTTGTGGAAGCCAGTGCTCACCAATGCTACAGTTAAGGAACAGCTGCACAAGACAGACAAGTGGTCATGTTGACCTTGGCTTGTATTTGTGTCAGCCGCCAGCTGTGTTTTTCTCTCTTTCACCATTCAACAGTGGCGCACTCTGTACAGTAGCCTGTCACCTTCTATGGTTGCCATATACAGCCTTTTATTAACATCAAATAAGAAGTTGTTTAACACATGGGTGATTGCTGGATATACAGGTAAGGGAAATATTAACTTGACTTGTCATAAGAGATAAAACAAACTACCAACTGGATGCTCTGCTGAACACCTGGCTGTAACATAAGAGCGCAGGCAATTATATTGCATTAACATTGCATCACCTCACTATCAACAATAATAGTTTGAGAATTACCTTGAGAAGATCTAGTCACAGTGCAAACAAGGCATATTGCCATCTGGCTGGATTTGTAGTCTGTTTACTTTTAATTATCCTATCACCTTTCCATTTTGTCATGTACATTAACCACTTTAGCACAAGATGGGCCTACAGGAGTCTGCAAGTCTCATCTGCTCTAATTCCAGAAAGTCAGAGGAGTGAAAGCGACTATAAATACATTTTATAAGCTATGGTGTTTTAAGGGAAGAATAACCTGAAAAATGTAATGTTTATGTGCATGTGTTATGTGTATATGTACATATCACTCCTAGTTAAATCAGATGTGCTAAGGAAAATTTCTCTCTATATCTGTAGACATAGATATCTATCTATCTCTATCTATAGATAGAGATAGATATCGATATCTATATATATATATATATATATATATATATATATATATATA
>NW_017306576.1:1278418-1281335 GCF_000935625.1 Nanorana parkeri
TATATATCCACAAAAAAACCTACATTAAAGGAAAAAACAAAAAAAATTGAATGTACATATAATCATAAAAGAAAAAATCTGCATTCATTTTTTTATTGCATTAGAGCCAGTAAAGCATTGCTTCTGCAATCAGTAGATAGTTAAAGGAATGGAAAGAATTGCTGGATTTGTGAATGGATGACATTGCTGCACAGGTGGAGACACATGCAGCTGCACTAGATTAAAAAAGTGTCAGCAGCCTGCAGGGGGAACAACCCATGAGTGGGATTGGTGGGTGACTGAGAATGTGACCATGTTTCATGTTACACTCTGAATATGGGTATAACATAAAACATGATATTTAAACTAAACTTATCCTATAATAAAAGAGAAAATGTGGGTTTATAATTTTTTTGCACTGGAGTCTACAAAGCATTGCAACTGCAGTCTGTCAATCGCGGATGAAACTTAGTCGATCGTGGGTGCCATGTTGATCACGGGTGCAATCTGCAGACTACTAACCCAGCACTGACTACGTACGGCGTACAGACCTTTGTTCATGGGTCTGGAGGAAGTAATCAAAGGACTATAAGTGCTGTGACATCACTGCACTTGTGCTCCATTGAGGTCTATGGGTTTCTTTGCTGTAGTGGTATGGATGACAGGGCTGTGCGGTTGAAATCATGTACAGCTGCACCAAATTAAGAGAATACAAGATGCTTCGGGAAGAAGAATCCTGCAATTCCTGTGTGTGTGTGTGTGTGTGTGTGTGGTCTGATGAAGCAGAGCTGAGGATGTTACCATGTTTAATGTTACAACCCAAATATTGGTGTAACATGAAGCATGGTCAGAAAGGTGCAAACAGTACTTACAGAACACATAAGTTCAGTAGGTGAACAACATGATGTTCTATGTTATGTTCTATGATCTATGAAAATATCATAGATGTGAACAGCTCCATTGAAATGGATTGGAGAAGCTACATAGAGCGATATCGCGTGGAAATATGAGCGATTTAGCTGCAAAAATCGTGCGATAAATCGCTCAGTGCGAATGGGGCCTTAGACAATATTTTTTGACAGGTCTGATGTCTGTTTCTGTAAGTGTGCAGCAATTTAAAACTGCCGATACATCTAAAGGTGCCCATGCACTGCTCGATTCTCGTACGAGAATCGCGGGAAATCCCGCGATCGTACGAGAATCGAGCAGTGTGAACGGAGATGTGCGACCGTTTCTACTGTACGGTCGCACGTCTTCCGTCGAACCAGCATGTTCGAAAACCAGCCGGGAATCGTACGATTCTCGGCTGGTTAGAACGGTGCTCGGAAGACAAATGCCACACTGCCCGTTCAGCATTGCGGTCATCGGAAGCCCGCCCCTCAGGGGGGCGGGCTTGCGATGATCGAGAGTGCGATCTGCCTGTCCAAGATAGGCAGATCGTACGTTTTTTTAATCCCTGTACAACCATCGCAAGACTAAAGTCTTGCGATGGTTGTAGAGTGTATGGCCACCTTTAGGCTGGGTTCACACCTGGGCGTACTATAGGCGCGTTTTTTCAGCTCGTTTTTAGCGTGTTTTTTAGTTCAGTGAAACGCGCATTCGCTGCTTGTTTTTACACCTCGCTAGGTAGGATTTTTTTTCTCTTTATTTTCTCTATCTTTTTTTCGGGGTTTTATTTTTTTTAAACTTTCAAACTTGCTCGCAAGTCTCGCAAGGGACGGAAGACAGCAGCGGCCGGAGGACACAGCAGGGATCGCGGACAAGGTAAGACCTATGCTGTATTCCCGAGTGTGGCTCGGGGTTACCCCTTTGTTGACCCCGAGCCACACTTGGAAATACCAATGGATACGCGCGGAAATACGCCCGAAAGAAGCTCCTGTACTTGTTTGGGCGTAGGGCGTTTTTCAGCGCGTTTCCACACGCTGAAATATGCCCAGGTAGGAACCATGCCCAAAGGGAATGAGCGCTGAAAAACACCCAGGTGTGAACCCAGCCTTAGGATTTTTTACTGGGCTGAATTAGAAAAATAATTTGATTCTCCCATCCACGCTAAAGAGTATGGATGAATGAATATCATCTGACCACTATTGTATCCCGTGTCTGTGGCTCTCAGAATACCCAAACAGTGACTGTAGCCAATAAGCTTGGTTGACAATTTTCCACCCAGCTCCTTCAATTGAAAAATCAAATTTTGTCAAGCTCGGTGGCAGTGCCACCCACGGATTGAGTTTCAGATAGTTCAGCAGGAAACCGCTTAGATTCAAGTCTTGCATGGCCAACTCAACATTTCTTTTGTGAGAAACTGTCTCTATTCATATATCATTGTATATCACATTTAGGAAATCCCATCCAGTATAATGATGTTCCATTGTTTTGCACATGGGTGCAAATTATGGCATGGCAGTGTACATGATATGTGTTTTTTATGGAATTCCCAAAACATTTCATACTTCTAGCTTAGATTCTGAATTCAGCCACGACTGCAAATACTGTTTCAAATCTGTGTGTGGTGTATGAAAATGTTTGCGTTTTCTACAATCAGCCTGTGATTTTGCTTTCTCAGGTCTCGTTCACACCTAGGCGTATTGCATATGCGCGTCTGGCGCGATTCGCGGTAAAAAAGTTGCGCGACCGTCGCGCGTTTCCGAAGGCTACTTGGCTGTATCCCAATGGAAACGCGCAACAAAACGGCCCAAAGTAGTACATGTACCTTTTCAGCGCGTTAGCCCTCGTTCACACCTGAACGTTTTGTAGCGCGCTCTACGCTCGACGAACACTCTACAAAACGCTCAAAAATATAAATCCCATTGTATTCAATGATCTCGTTCCCACCTTGGCGTATTTCCGCCCGTCCCTAACGTGCTACAAAACGGCCCACGCCTGAAAAGGTACATGTACTACTTTGGGCCGTTTTGTTGCGCGTTTCCATTGGGATACA
>NW_017306576.1:1282666-1290343 GCF_000935625.1 Nanorana parkeri
AAAAAACCTACATTAAAGGAAAAAACAAAAAAAATTGAATGTACATATAATCATAAAAGAAAAAATCTGCATTCATTTTTTTATTGCATTAGAGCCAGTAAAGCATTGCTTCTGCAATCAGTAGATAGTTAAAGGAATGGAAAGAATTGCTGGATTTGTGAATGGATGACATTGCTGCACAGGTGGAGACACATGCAGCTGCACTAGATTAAAAAAGTGTCAGCAGCCTGCAGGGGGAACAACCCATGAGTGGGATTGGTGGGTGACTGAGAATGTGACCATGTTTCATGTTACACTCTGAATATGGGTATAACATAAAACATGATATTTAAACTAAACTTATCCTATAATAAAAGAGAAAATGTGGGTTTATAATTTTTTTGCACTGGAGTCTACAAAGCATTGCAACTGCAGTCTGTCAATCGCGGATGAAACTTAGTCGATCGTGGGTGCCATGTTGATCACGGGTGCAATCTGCAGACTACTAACCCAGCACTGACTACGTACGGCGTACAGACCTTTGTTCATGGGTCTGGAGGAAGTAATCAAAGGACTATAAGTGCTGTGACATCACTGCACTTGTGCTCCATTGAGGTCTATGGGTTTCTTTGCTGTAGTGGTATGGATGACAGGGCTGTGCGGTTGAAATCATGTACAGCTGCACCAAATTAAGAGAATACAAGATGCTTCGGGAAGAAGAATCCTGCAATTCCTGTGTGTGTGTGTGTGTGTGTGTGTGGTCTGATGAAGCAGAGCTGAGGATGTTACCATGTTTAATGTTACAACCCAAATATTGGTGTAACATGAAGCATGGTCAGAAAGGTGCAAACAGTACTTACAGAACACATAAGTTCAGTAGGTGAACAACATGATGTTCTATGTTATGTTCTATGATCTATGAAAATATCATAGATGTGAACAGCTCCATTGAAATGGATTGGAGAAGCTACATAGAGCGATATCGCGTGGAAATATGAGCGATTTAGCTGCAAAAATCGTGCGATAAATCGCTCAGTGCGAATGGGGCCTTAGACAATATTTTTTGACAGGTCTGATGTCTGTTTCTGTAAGTGTGCAGCAATTTAAAACTGCCGATACATCTAAAGGTGCCCATGCACTGCTCGATTCTCGTACGAGAATCGCGGGAAATCCCGCGATCGTACGAGAATCGAGCAGTGTGAACGGAGATGTGCGACCGTTTCTACTGTACGGTCGCACGTCTTCCGTCGAACCAGCATGTTCGAAAACCAGCCGGGAATCGTACGATTCTCGGCTGGTTAGAACGGTGCTCGGAAGACAAATGCCACACTGCCCGTTCAGCATTGCGGTCATCGGAAGCCCGCCCCTCAGGGGGGCGGGCTTGCGATGATTGAGAGTGCGATCTGCCTGTCCAAGATAGGCAGATCGTACGTTTTTTTAATCCCTGTACAACCATCGCAAGACTAAAGTCTTGCGATGGTTGTAGAGTGTATGGCCACCTTTAGGCTGGGTTCACACCTGGGCGTACTATAGGCGCGTTTTTTCAGCTCGTTTTTAGCGTGTTTTTTAGTTCAGTGAAACGCGCATTCGCTGCTTGTTTTTACACCTCGCTAGGTAGGATTTTTTTTCTCTTTATTTTCTCTATCTTTTTTTCGGGGTTTTATTTTTTTTAAACTTTCAAACTTGCTCGCAAGGCTCGCAAGGGACGGAAGACAGCAGCGGCCGGAGGACACAGCAGGGATCGCGGACAAGGTAAGACCTATGCTGTATTCCCGAGTGTGGCTCGGGGTTACCCCTTTGTTGACCCCGAGCCACACTTGGAAATACCAATGGATACGCGCGGAAATACGCCCGAAAGAAGCTCCTGTACTTGTTTGGGCGTAGGGCGTTTTTCAGCGCGTTTCCACACGCTGAAATATGCCCAGGTAGGAACCATGCCCAAAGGGAATGAGCGCTGAAAAACACCCAGGTGTGAACCCAGCCTTAGGATTTTTTACTGGGCTGAATTAGAAAAATAATTTGATTCTCCCATCCACGCTAAAGAGTATGGATGAATGAATATCATCTGACCACTATTGTATCCCGTGTCTGTGGCTCTCAGAATACCCAAACAGTGACTGTAGCCAATAAGCTTGGTTGACAATTTTCCACCCAGCTCCTTCAATTGAAAAATCAAATTTTGTCAAGCTCGGTGGCAGTGCCACCCACGGATTGAGTTTCAGATAGTTCAGCAGGAAACCGCTTAGATTCAAGTCTTGCATGGCCAACTCAACATTTCTTTTGTGAGAAACTGTCTCTATTCATATATCATTGTATATCACATTTAGGAAATCCCATCCAGTATAATGATGTTCCATTGTTTTGCACATGGGTGCAAATTATGGCATGGCAGTGTACATGATATGTGTTTTTTATGGAATTCCCAAAACATTTCATACTTCTAGCTTAGATTCTGAATTCAGCCACGACTGCAAATACTGTTTCAAATCTGTGTGTGGTGTATGAAAATGTTTGCGTTTTCTACAATCAGCCTGTGATTTTGCTTTCTCAGGTCTCGTTCACACCTAGGCGTATTGCATATGCGCGTCTGGCGCGATTCGCGGTAAAAAAGTTGCGCGACCGTCGCGCGTTTCCGAAGGCTACTTGGCTGTATCCCAATGGAAACGCGCAACAAAACGGCCCAAAGTAGTACATGTACCTTTTCAGCGCGTTAGCCCTCGTTCACACCTGAACGTTTTGTAGCGCGCTCTACGCTCGACGAACACTCTACAAAACGCTCAAAAATATAAATCCCATTGTATTCAATGATCTCGTTCCCACCTTGGCGTATTTCCGCCCGTCCCTAACGTGCTACAAAACGGCCCACGCCTGAAAAGGTACATGTACTACTTTGGGCCGTTTTGTTGCACGTTTCCATTGGGATACAGCCAAGTAGCCTTTGCAAACGCGCAACGGTAAAAAAACACGGTAAAAAAACACGCGACAGACACGCATATGCAGTACGCCTAGGTGTGAACGAGACCTCATAGGTGGCACACTGATAAGAATTAGTGATTTAACATGTCAGTAACCTGCCTGGCAACTTTGTGTTTATGTTGCTCAATGTTATACCTTTTATTTGCTGTTTCTTATCTTATCTTTTTGCAATGCATTTTATGTACCTTTGCTGTAGGGCTATTGCTCATATTTTACTGCTACAGTTAATTTTTAGCAGAATGTTCGCTAACGTTTTAAAAAGCTCTGGAAGAGAAAATACGTAATATTTTGTACTTGCAATATGATTAGAAGACTGTGCTGCATTATATGACAATGTTTTGTAGGCCTCTACTATCTTAACTTCTTTAAAACTAACATTGAAAATGTGTGTGTAATTTTTTGTAATTTTGTAGTTTAAATGGATGAAAACTCTAAGCCGCTTTATGAAAATTGGCAATGATTACTACCAATATATTTGTGTAATAGTAGTAATAAGTATATTAAAAGGGAACTTCACCTCCACCCATGTTTGTTTTTTTTAATCCCACTTACCTTTTTTACTGGGTTATTCATGAAAACATACTCGCGCATCCAGCGACTCCAGCTTTGTTCTGTTATAATCAACCTCTCCACTGCTGCACACCAGGTCCCGTTTCTTCCTAGTTCTTGCAGTCATCCTCTGCATCATGGCACATCATTAGGGGGCCAACTGCAAAAACTAGGAAGAGAAAGCCGGCCCCCATATGACGTGATGCGATGCATATGCCATGGATTGCCTCGTAGCCTCCTGGGATGCATGATGTAATTATCCTAGGGGAGTGGGGCAGTATGAGATGCATCATCTACCCTAGGCAGAAATACAAAAGGGTGGGCCATAGAAACTGGGCATATGCCGTGGATTGCCTTGCAGCCTCCTGGGATGCATGACGTAAGTATCCTAGGAGGCTGTGGTCACATGCCGATTATCTTCTCTGCCTAAAATTAGTTTTTGTACAGGCTGCTGCTGACTTTTCTACCCAGCAGTTATCTGCTCCATATCCTGAGGATTGTTTTTGTGCATATATAAGACTCTGACGATCCATTTTATTGCCCCTCCAAAATATGGGTGGTCAAAAACCTGCAAAGACTCACCATACATGGTCATCGTTTGGATAGCCAACTGTCCACCACCAAAAAGTCTCATGTGACCTTATCTGTGCCAATAAGTATTGTTAGATATGTTCAGGGTTTATAGTAATCCTGTTTTGCATATAATAGTGCATACTTCAGGCATATGGTATAGATTAGGACAAGTCTGTTAAAGCCTAACTGAGAATGTGTTTTAGTACTGTACAGCTGTCCTCATCACTGTTCATAAACCGTCCATCTGTGAGGAGTTTATTGATCTGTCTTTCAAGTAAACTTTTATCACCACTTTATTACCTAATTAGCCTAAAACTAAATTGGAACTCTGCAAAATAACATAAGCAGATGCTGGCGTTATTTAAATTTTATAATGTTTATAGATCAGGAGTGACCATCTAAAAGTAAGTTTTAGTATTATGTAGTTCTAATCTGCATACAGCACATGTAAAATAAAGCAGTAGAGTTACATTAACCTTGACTATGTGTATTTTTTATTTCTTGCAGAATAATTTGGTCATGGCTATTTTAATAGTTTATAGACCATTAGACCTTATCAAAGATATTGCAAGGCCTTCAGTTAACCTGTTTATCATTTAATACCCTAAGGGTTATATCTAGGGCTGCAACAACTAATCGACATAATCGATTATAATCGATTATTGAAAAAGTTGTCAACTATTTCAATCATCGATTAATCGGCTTCCGATTGGTTGCCCCTGTTCACGGCTCCACACACGCTGCGCGCCACACCTCCTCCCCACCTCAGACCCGCCCGCATCCATGCTCCACACGCCACACCTCCTCCCTGCCTCACGCTCACTGCCCGCCCAAATCCACGGTCGGCACAGGGACGCAGGGAGAAGAAGTAAGGAGGAGCAGGTGTGGGCGGATGACAGCCGCCGATAGACAGGCCCCATCTCAGAAACAGGTTGCTGGAAGACTGCTCAGGTAAGCCTGCACTTTCCCCACATGGTGCTCTATAATCTATGGCTGGGATAGTGGGATTTGTATTCCTCTATAGTTGATGGTACATTGTGCTGTATATTATACAGACCAATGTACCATCAGCTATAGAGGACTACAAATCCCAGCAATACATTATACACTGTATGTATAATGTATTGCTGGGATTTGTTGTATTCCTATATAGCTGGTGGTATTCTGCATTGCGCTGTATAGAGGACTACAAAACCCAACAATAGTACATTATAGAGCGCAATGCGGAATTCCACCAGCTTTAGAGGACTACAACACCCAGCAATAGTACATTATACAGCGCAATGCAGAATACCACCAGCTATAATGTACTATTGCTGGGATTTGTTGTATTCCTCTATAGCTGGCAGTATTCTGAATTGTGATGGACTACAATCTCAATACAAACTAGTAGTCCCATCACCGGAGCCATTTTTAAAAATGTATTTTATTTTCTATCCGATTAACCGATTAATCGAACTTAATAATCGGCTAACTAATCGATTTTGAAAATAATCGTTAGCTGCAGCTCTAGTTATATCTGTATCTTTTTCTGCCTCATTAAGATGGGACGTAGACTTGAGAGGGTGGTCAGACATGCAGGAAATGAGAGCAGAGCACAAACTAGCTAACTTGTTTCCATATGGAGAAAGGGTAGGGGCAGAGCTGGGACAGAGGGCTGTTGTCAGATTATTGGCAAGAGAAATAATAGCTATCAATTAGAATGATCCTTTCAAGGTGTATTTTACAGAGTCGCATAGACGTGAGACTGGTGACCAATCTGACTTTTTTTTTTGTATGCCATTTTATGGGTATGAGTAACTTAACGTCATCGGTTTTCCATATGTGGACTGTTTGTTTCAGAAAACTTTACTGCAAACTGCCAGATTCACAGATGACATGCACCTGCAGAAGGATTTGTAATTCAGTGCAGCCAGACTGATTATTAGCACACATTTGTCAAATTGCACTACAGGCAGGTAACACACTTATTTTCTGATTCATTAATGCAGCTTCCTATCCCTTGGTGGCGGGTAAAACATTGAACATATATGTATTTCAACTGCTTAGAATGCAACACTTAACCTTGACATACCTATAGAAAGCATCGTCTTCCTGATGGGTCATTTTTTTTTTTACAAAACGTTTTGGTAGTGCACAAGTCCATTACTGATTAGGAAGTCCTGGAATGCACCTGCTGCTGGTGGAAAGAAATGTCAGTACTATAAAGTTATTCACAGATACCAATCAGATTCAAACCTGCCATGGAAATGTGAATGTGATTTGGTTATACAGGAAGCAGATAGATAGGAAGTTACACAGCACATTCTTCAGGGAGTACACTACCAGTGCCCTCCTACTGATTCTGCATACATCTGTGTGTGAGTTCTGTTTTACACAGAACTCAGAATAAGATACATTGAGTACACATTCTAAGGTTAGCACAGTAATAAAACATTTTTTATATGCCTTAGAAGTGGTGTGGGACTGGACTTGTGGGAGGACATCAGGGTGAAAGAAGGTGTGTGTGTGTGAAAGGGGGGGATTATTGTGAGAGGGTGAGCTCCATAAGCTTGGGCCAAGTCAGTAGCAATATGCATGTAAGCAGGGGATACCTTGGATATCAACTTTCCTTTAACACCAGCACTTACTTTCTCATTTGGGCACATACCTTTGTTGATACATCACTGAGTGGCTGCAACACTGTTTGCTAATACTCTCCTTATTGTTGGTCGCTTTTTATGGTAACTTCCGACTTGTCATGGATATAAGGTTCACCAATATATGCATGCGCACATTTATCTGTTATTTTATATACTACACACCACATACTCACTTTCTTTGAATGGCTAATAACACAGTAATGCAATTATAATCTGGAACACAAAATACTGAAATTATAATTCCATCTGAAGAGTAACTGCAGCAAAAAAAGCAGAAAGTACATGAATCTCTATTTAAGAAGCATTTCATTTTGATGAGCTGACAGCTAGGAATTTACTGAATTGACACTTGGCTTCTATGAAATAAAAGTGCCAAGTGGATTTGTATTACCATCAGATAAATATTCCATTAGAGTCCCAGGAAAAGTGTCAGAGAAAAGTACCATATTACCATTGTAACTATCATAGACACAAGATATAGGAGAGATGTAGCAAAAGTGCTGATACACTTCAACCCTAGCAGCTTTATATATTGAATCCAAGACGTGACTCTAAACTGTATCCATATATAATGTATAATATAAAATGTTGCTATTTTAAAATGTAGATGTGTTTCATAAAATAGCTGATCAGTATTGTTAAAGAATGCATAAACTAAATGGTTCTATTTCCAGGTCAAATACTTTGTAAAGTCGCTGTGGCCTAACTGCCCTAAAATAGTCCTACGCACATGAACATCAAGTCCTGCTAATGAACAACATATGGCAAACCAGGATAACATACTAAATGCCCAGGATGGTCAATTAACTTGGATGTCATAATGTAGATATACAGTGATATGAAATGACTGTTGCTTCATCTGGCCAATTGCATTCAGATCTGGAAATAATCATTTTCCTGTGGACTGTATGTGACCTCCTGAGGATACCCATTTGCAGACTTATGTGGGTGGGTGGGT
>NW_017306576.1:1290481-1304330 GCF_000935625.1 Nanorana parkeri
TGGGTGGGTGGGTGAGTGGAAATAATTATCTGGAATGGATTTTCTTGACCAGGCACTATTTTGAATGATGTGCTATTAGATTTTCTTGAGAAGGTGTAAAAAAAAGTTAGTCTTGGTCATACAACTTCTGCATTTGGCAATTGCAAGGTTTTGTTTCTTTATGTGGACAGACAATTTTCAGATTTGGCTATGCATGCTTTCTGTTAAATTCTAATCATATATCTTTTAAGTACCTACTGATTTTGATGTATGGTGGTCATATACTGTATGTAACAGGTACTGTCATTTTCTCTATGATATTGATTGTAAGTGATTCATCCAGTACGTGCAGTGGTTATCAGCAGCTAAGGCACACAGTTGACTTTAGGCCCAGTGCTCCTCATTGCTGCTGACATAAAACACGACATTTACACCTCCTAAATAGGTTCCTGAGCAGCCATTTAGTGTCTCTACCTCATTCAGAACCCACCTTTGGATGCTGCCAGGACAGAAGTGTCAGTTAGGAAGTGGCTGTTTGGACCCAGAGGGGAATTTAGTGGGTATAACTGTTACTTTTTTATTTTGGGAGAAGCAACAAGGAGCATCAGACCTAAGGTCAATATTTCTGTCTGCATTGAAGGGTATGACTACATAAACAACATTGACCCTAATTGGCCCCACACTTTTCCCGTGTAGTTTGTGATCCCCACTACAGATCTAAGAGTCTACAGAGTAAAGATCACACATGCTCAGTACATTGCAATATGTACCTTTAGTCCTCATTGACCACATCTTAATTTTACACTTTGCATCCATAGAATATTTTACATTTGGTAACAAGTTTTCTATCTATCTATCTATCTATCTATCTATCTATCTATCTATCTATCTATCTATTTATCTATCTATCTATCTACCTCTGTCAATCAGACCTTTTAACTAGAGTTATGTTGGGGATGGATATATCCCATGTAATAGAAAGCCTTTAAAAAATACAACTATTGCGTAACTTGTTTTAGGTTTTCCTCTTATTGTCGGTGAAAGCATATGTTTCTAGGTTTCTTTAAATTGACTGCTGGTTGCTAGATTGTATTGACTTGCTCCTGAACTCAGCTTTGATATGTTGAACCTTCAGTGAGACAAAACTGAGACAAAACGCAATCCCAACACTGCAGATCCTAACCTATTCTGCTAATGCATCAATATTTTCCCGCAAGTCTGGAAATATTCCGCCTGTAGACTAAATATGGCTAAACCTTTCTTTTCTGTCTCCGGCCAGGGAATGGGTTTAGTCTATTGGAAAACTACTGTTCGTTGGTGATTTTCCTTTTCTTTCTTCAGTTTCCAATTTCTGTGTGCACGGAAAGCACATTAAAGGAGAATAGGTGAATGGTTAAATCACAATGTAGTAATTCTAGTTGTATCCTTTATTACAACAGCTCCAGGTAAAAAACAGGTTTGCATAGTGCTGATATTATCACTTTAGTGCTACGTGTATCTGCTAAGACTTTTAAACAAAGCACAGATTAAGCAGGTCTGTCTGCAGAGTATCAAAATAAATTCCCCATTCAAAGCATTTTCAGTCATGACATAAGAATGCCAACTGGAAACCAGCCTGTAACATTTGAAACTACTTAGCCAACCTCTCATTTTTTTTACGTTGTTATTGTAATCTAACCCGTCAAAAAATAGGGAGTGACATTCAGGAATTTACCTCACTGAAGTGAGTCAAGTTTGTTTCATCGGCTGCCAAATGGACTTTGCAGATAGAAAATAGCAATTAAGAAAATGTGTTTAGAGTTGGTCAGTGAAGAATAGTAAGTTGTTCCAAGTCTGACAGATTCAGTGAAAGGAGCTTTGTTTCTTGTTAAGGTTGTTCTTCCGCTGCCTTGTTGAGAGTAATTGCAGATGTGACTTGAGATTCAACTATACAGAAAGCCCCCTAAAATCTCAAGATTATCCTAAAGCCTCAGCTTTCTTTTCACATTCCGGGGTTGCTTTTTGTCATCTTATTTTTGTCGGCAGAGACATCGGAAAGTGTTCTGGTTCTTTTGGAAGATTAAGAGCTTCCTTTGGCTAAATGACATGGAGGAAATTTAAGGAACAAGGGTATTTAAAAAAAAAGAGATAATCTGTCTTTTGTAAAATGTAGATGGATTAGGCCATTAAACTCTACATGTCTGGCAGGTTTAGGTCATTCATGGTGCTGTAAAAAGAAACATTTAATAGATAAGGTGAGCCACCATTAACTCTTTATAGTTGTATCTCTCCTACCTCAGTTTTCTCATTTACCTATTTGTATAGAGCAAAGGGTTTGAAGCAACTCAACTAATTAATTACCTGGCTATACACCTATAATTTTTCCTTGGGGCTGGACTGAACAAGAAAAAACACTCAGTTCCCCAATCCACTCTAAACAGCATGGATCGGGGAACCGGCTATTGTATTCAAACAGGCATTTGTGCCACTGTCAAAATACCCAAACAGTAACCCTAGCTGATTAAGGAATTTTGTGCTGACTCCCTCGACAGAAGTCCATTTACTTTTGCCAAAATGGAGGGGTGCTGATAGGATGCACACTGCTCAAATTTTGACTGAGTCCTGCTGAATTTCGAGCATTGTATGGCCAGCTTAAAATTGGTCTATTACTGAGATGAAAGATGAGTGTATCATTGTGCTGATTCTCTTTTCACTGCTCAGCCATTGGGGTGGGGACCTGTAAGTGAAAGTAAAATTGCAGCAGAGAAATATCAGTTCCATTCCCCTGCAAGGCAGGTCTGTTCTATGTGGAAGAACTGTGTACATTTTAGAAATGCTTGGACAGAAATATAAGTCATTTTACAGGTTATGCAGCCCTCATATATTTATTTCATTTAAGTATTTAGCTTTCTGCCTGTTCAGCTAAAAGTTAAGGTTCAGCTTTAAATGTGTTGGTTTTGTAAAAAAAAACTGTCAACTATTATACAAATAAGTGATAAGATTTACTTACAGGTAAAAGGTACCCAAAAACTTTTTATTTAAATTAGCTAAAATTGCTTTCAATTTATTAAAGTGGAAAAAAAGTTGTTTTACTTTATGACAGGATATATTATAGGACTGATAGAAAATAGTTTAAAAGCTGTTACAGTTTTTGTATCGCTAAGCTTTATCTACAAATGCTGAATATATATTAATTTGGTTTTCAGCAGGCTTTTTATATAAGTAGGTGTAAATTCCAGTGACTATGTGCATAGTACAGTTACACATCACAAACACTCAGTATATATTTAAATCAATAAATAATGTAGTCCAATTTGATGTTTTGGCTTATTCTACTTTCAGAGTTAGTGTCCTTTTCACTTCTATGCTAGCAAAGAAAACATTAATCAAAATGGATAAGAAAACTGCCATGTGTTCTCCGCAAACCTTATCTATGTATAAACATGCTACATGTGATTAATAAGCAAGTCATTGTATTATACCCATGGAGATTGTAAAACATATTTCTCTAGGCATTGCAGTAAACTGGGAATTTATTCACATAGTCTAGGGGGATTGTCTTCTATTTAAAGCTGATCTTCTTTCTGTATAAGCATATATTGTCTAAATACAAGAGTTATTTGTATTCTTACTTAAATGTGGTGGCCTTTATGTATTTATTCCACAGATTTGTGCAGTAATGCCATGTGAAACTTTGACAGGAGTTTCCTGTAATAAAGACCAGTCACTACTGTTCTCTATCCTTGTGCAGGGTGACTGGTCTTGTCTCCGCCCACCTGTAGTTTTCTGCAGGCAACCTCTAATGAGTTGCCTCCCACAGGCAACCTCTGTGGAAGGAACCTGCTGAGTTCCTCCCACAGCTCTGCTCATTGCACAAGCTGTGTACAACCCAGTGATAATGTCAGTGTTGCATCTACAAAGTAATATTTGAGTTTGTAAAGGCGTTTTGCACAAAATAGATTTATATAGTTAGTAGCTATTGAGAATTATATTTAATTGAAATCAATTGTTTTGTGCCTAGAGTTCAGTTTTTTTCCCATGCCCACCTAGCTGCATTTATATGATTACATTATTTTATCTTAATCTCATAATGCCCCACTAGGGAAATACATGATAACAAATTAAAATATATATGCAATTGAAAGCAGAATGCAGTGCTGTGCTACTCAGTAGCCAGGCCTGTAAGGGTCCCCTTATTGATCAATAGACTTTACATGTTTACCTATTTGACTAGCCTGGACATAAGCCCATACTTTGTTAATGCTGGAGAAACCTATGCTAAAATATTGTCTCTGCTCAAAGCTGCTATTTCAATTTTTTGTGTTGATATTGGCAGGTTGAATTGCTGCCACATGCTGCATCTAGATCCCCATGAATTTATTTTTTTCATACAATAAATGCATTAGAAGAATTGGGAGTATGTAGTAAATTGTAGTACATAAACAAGTCATTAAAGGCAAATACTGCATGTGCTAGTACACACATTTATAACGGAAATATCAATTTTAATGAAAAAGTGTGTGTAAATATGTTTATATACAAATGGAAACATTAATTTGTTATCTAGTTAAAAAGGCTACTACCAGGAGCCTGCCCATAAGCAATATATAGAGAAAGAGTGTAGGCAAAGAGCTCTTGGGAGATGTAGTTCTGTGGGTGTGGAACTGATGTAGAACACCCTAATAATCCCTCCTCCTGCAGCTGCCCCTTGCAAAAACCTTATGACTGGTGATGATGTCACAGAGCAATAAAAGCTGTTACTTGCTATAGCAATAAGGTACATCCAAAGGGATAGTATTTATTTATTTATTTTACTTCTCACTACAAAAATAATGTAAAAAAAATAATAATGCTAGGGCATTCTTTATAGGAGGGAAAGAGAGGGCTAAGGGTAAGTTAGAGTCAAGCCTATGTAAATCTTTTTGGGGTCTTAGTATGAGGCCCTACTAAACACCGGGTCACTATCTATAAAAAGGCACCTTCCTTGCAAAGTTATTTTAAGAGTTAAATGAACATATCTTGGTGGGTATGATGACATATTGTAGCTATAAATGTTATCTTTGTCATTGTGAACTCCTGCTGTGTTTCATTACCCTAGACAGTTTTTTTTCATTGTAGTTTTCTATGTTGTTTTTCAGTTTACTGACAATTTAGCAAAATAAACAGAGAAAAAAGGCTGCAGATTAAACACAGAACTGCACCTTTCTTTCCTCTTTGATGAAACAAAGCTGTTTGAATTTTTTTTTGCCAAGCCATTGCACTGAGTAGCATCATGTGTTTTTGTCTTCCTTTTGATTCTCTACGCTTAGTGTAACACAATAAAAGCAACTGCATCCAACCTTGTCTCAAATAATTAGTTACAATTAAACTCTTTCTCCTTATCTTTAAAAAAAATGCAGCCACTTACGCTTTTCTGTGTTGTGAAAGAAACAGTGTTTGTACTGCTAATGGAAAAAAGAGTTGTAAATACACAACATCTGAAATTGTTACCTGTGACAGTTTAAAGAAATTGCTCATATTTCTTCTGCTTGTAATGCCAGTTTGTGCTCCAGATAATAAAAACATTGAATAACATAGAAGACATTTATTGAAATGTCACGAGTAACATATTCTAAAAAAAAAAAAAGAGCGAAAGGGTAAACAGCGCGATGCACCAGGATCAGCACATCAGTTCTTTGATTGCTAACAGACACCAGCGACTATGCGTTGTAGCGAAGCCTCTGGTGTGAATGCAGCCTAAAAGTATCTATAGACATCAGACAGCAGTTGGGTATGCAGATCCAACTATACTCGGGCAACAGCAGGACTAAACACAGTCGTACTGTGCAACTTTTCTTCAAGCTATAACGTGTTGCAGACACAAGCAGTGTGGCCCCTATCAGGTCCCAGCACACCTTTTTAGAAGATCATATATTATGGAGCAATCACAAACAGAGCAGTGTAACCTTTCAAAACCCTGTGTTCCTTCATTTAGGCATATGTGACAAATCACCCCTATCAAAAGTGATGATGCAAGGTTTTCTAACCTGTCCAATCACTATCCCCAATGGGTCTCAATATTGACAATTGACTGTTATCTGACCACACATGGCTGGACTAGGTGATTGTCATCTGTTGTCTGTGGCATCTTAAAAATAAACCTTGCCATTCTTCCTGCTGTCCCATCAAGCAGTGCCTGTACACAGAGGTTGTTGTAAGCTCTTTATTGCACCCTCTCTCTCATGTCACAGCTCTCTAGTAATCCCTAGATAACAGCCATGAAATCTCAGACATTTGACGGTAAAGTCAGATTTTACAGTCTTTCTGGATACAATGACATCATCCCTACTTTTCTGATTGGCTGGAATTAATACTAATAAAACTAATACTTATACTTCAGTTCACACCAAATCATACATTATTTGACATGTGAGGTCTTCTAGCAAAAAAGTTGAAATATTGATATTTGGGCTGATTTCTTTCAATGATTGACTACTATTTAATGACTGCGTGTAATTTCAGTATTAAAGAATTTTAGACTATAAATGGGCCCCTTGTAGTGCAACAAATGCAAATTGATATTGCTGGTCATTAGATAAAACCATACACTCTTAAAGGGGTTCTAAACCCTCTGTTTTTTTGCCTATATCTACTGCTAGCAAGCAGTAGATATAGGCAAAAAGTAAAAAAAGAAAACACAAACCGCTTTTAACAGCAGTTTACACTTACCCTGTTTTCGTCGCGCGCTCCCGCCCGAGAATCCAAAACTGCTCGGGCGGCCGCAAAGCATCTTGGGGCGGCGCATGCACAGTTCGGAATTTTGGGCGGGAGACGAGCAGAGACGCAAGGTAGGTCTATGGACGCGTGCACCCGCATGCAGACACCGCTGGATCGGAAATGCCTGCAAGCAGAGAGGAGTCAGCGCTGGATCGAAGAGCTGCCGCACCGCTGGAGGGACAGATGAAAACATCAGGAAAGAAGAGGAAGATCGGATTAAGAAACCTCATTTAAGGTAAGTGCTAACATTAACATTGGTGGGAGGAAAACATTTTTTTGACTTTAATGTCACTTTAAACTTGCCTAGCAAAACAGTGCAAAGAAAAAAAAACGCATAGCAGCCTATCATAATCTCTTCTGATGCTTGTAAAATGAAATGTGGCTGTTACTGTATTTTGCATATCTTTGTACGATTATAACTGAATTGTTGAGTGCTTGTTAAGTATTAGCAATTTTTAAAAAAAAACCATGATTACCAATACGATGCCCAGTGTTCACAACCAAGTTGTTTTATCGATTAAAGGGAAAGTGTAAGTGACCTACTTAGTCTTGTACTGAAGAGTGATAGTTGGCATGCAAAGATATATCCTCTTTGCTAAAAATAAATAAATACATTTCTGTTGCTAATCTACACTATATTGCAGGGTTGATGTACAAATCTTCCCCAAATCTGCTGTTCAGCATTATTGCCATTAGATTAAGCTAAGAAACATAGGAAATGCCTATGCTCCTTATCTCCATCTAATGATGGTTTAGCTGGGCAGCAGATTTGCACGCGGGCTCCTATAATTTATGTAGACAGTCCATGTTATATTGGTGAAATGCGGACTCTAATTTCTACTAAAATGCAAATGAATATTCAATATTAAGCCAAACTTTTTTGTTTACTCACAATATTTATTGCTGTTTGTGTGTCTATAGTCTTTGTTTGGTTTATATAGAAGGAACAGGAAGGAACAGAGCATTTAGCCTAATGAGAAACATGCTGACGGGTTCATGTCAGGTTATAAGTTTGTTGTTTGACCTTACTGGTTATTTGTCTATATAAACCTAGTTGTGCCCAATGTTATGATACTGATCCGAATCTGACACTTTATGTGACAGCTTTGTGTGCGTGTTTAAATAAGCATGCAAATACGGAGGGTTTGTTAGAGGTCGGAGAGAGGGGAACAGGAAATGCAAACTAGAGGTTATAAGAAAATTGCACATTTACCTTCTTTAAATATTTTGTTTATTAAAACTGGAAGAGAGCAAAACTGTGCCTGATGTTATATGTATACAGGTGCACTCATGTTCCAAGCTGGACACACATCAATTCAGTGTTTTTGGTCCTTGCAGCTTCTCCCATTATAATGTGTTGGTATGTGCTCAGCCAACACATAAAAACTTTTTACATCTTCACATCTGAGACCAAGGGCATCCTGGGGCACCACATTGGGAGCCATATTGAGTAAACAAAATACATCATGAAGGTCAGGCAGGAAAAAAATATATCAGGCTGTAGAAAATCTAATGCATGTTAATTACAGATCTATAAATAATCATACAGCTTATTAAACATTGACAAAGTCCACTTAGAATAGTGTGAGGATAGTTGTATTGGGGACACAATGGATGGCTTATCATAATATTTTTTCCTACAGTAAGTTGTTATTTGAGAACACAGATATAATTCATTTAAGGCCAACATTATTTTTGTTCATGTGACTCAATTGTATAACAAACGTAATTGTCCAATCTGCTCCTTCAATTCTTCTTGTCACTAAGGTCAAAATTATCGTTGATTTGACCCCATTTACTATTAGAAAAACGTTCTGGGAATACAGTTTTTTGAATGAAAGCTTACTGGTGTTTGGCCAAATTAAGCCTGGTGATTGCATCCTTACCTCAGCTGACTGCACTCAGTTTATTGACCTGTTTCATCCCCCATCAGTACTGCCTGAGAGATGCTGGAGGAATGTCAGCTGATTGAAAAGGCAGGCATGACAAAATGAAAATGACATAGAGGGCCAAACCAAGCAGAATATTTCAGGAGGTAACATATACACACACACACACACACACTATATTACCAGAAATATTGGGACGCCTGCCTTTACACGCACATGAACTTTAATGGCATCCCAGTCTTAGTCCGCAGGGCTCAATATTGAGTTTACCCACCCTTTGCAGCTATAACAGCTTCAACTTTTCTGGGAAGACTGTCCACAAGGTTTAGGAGTGTGTCTATGGGAATGTTTGACCATCCGTACAGAAGCGCATTTGTGAGGTCAGGTACTGATGTTGGACGAGAAGGCCTGGCTCGCAGTCTCCGCTCTTATTCATCCCAAAGGTGTTCTATCGGGTTGAGGTCAGGACTCTGGGCAGGCCAGTCAAGTTCCTCCACCCCAAACTCGCTCATCCATGCCTTTTTGGACAGGAAGGCGCCATCCCTAAACTGTTCCCACAAAGTTAGGAGCATGAACTTGTCCAAAATGTCTTGGTATGCTGATGCCTTAAGAGTTCCCTTCACTGGAACTAAGGGACCTAGCCCAACCCCTGAAAAACAACCCCACACCATAATCCCCCCTCCACCAAACTTTACACTTGGCACAATGCAGTCAGGCAAGTACCGTTCTCCTGTCAAGTGCCAAACCCAGACACATCCAAAGAATTGCCAGACAGAAAAGTGTGATTCCCCACTCCAAAAAACACGTCTCCACTTCTCTAGAGTCCAGTGGCGCCGTGCTTTACACCACTGCATCCGACGCAATGCATTGCACTTTGTGATGGAAGGCTTGGATGCAGCTGCTCGACCATGGAAACCCATTCCATGAAGCATCCACTGAAAATGGCGACCACTTTAGCTGAAAATGCTGTGCATCCCTAGTTTCTCTCCTTCCCGCTGGGTGCTGCTCTTTGTCCCTTTTGACACAGAGCAGCGTCCAGCATGGCCGGAGGAGAGCGGTGTCACAGGAGGCTGAGCTCTCCTCCCCACACCACACGCTCAGCCTCCTGTGACAGCGAGTCAGGATGGAGAGTGGAGTACAAGCATGCAGCCATCAGCTGATCACTAAGTGGTTGTAAATAAATGAGAGCATAGTATGTTAATAGCATTAATGATTGTGGACATAGTAACCCATACTATGTCCACTATTTAGGAATGGACAAGAGCACTCAGTGTAGAGGCTTCCTGTTCATTCATAACAGGGGCTGCAGAAAAAGAATCTGTGTCCACAATCTCTTTTCCCCTTTTTAAAAGGGAAATATCAAGGGTCTGATATTTCCTCAAAGCCCCCGGAGACATCATTTGATTTCCTGTCTGGTAAAATGTTGTTAGCAGAACAGGACAAAAAATCTGACATACCTGTTTTAAGGCCTTATATGTGTGGCCTAATTTCTTTGTTACTGCTGCACTACGTTCCTCTTGCTATAGGGTGAACAGATTTGAGCTGGCACTTTTCGTAGCTTTCATTTAACCCTGTGGGAGAATGTATTTTCCGTCTAGAGCATCATATAATGTACAAGCCAGTATGAAATCCCTTTACACTCTGACTTAAGCCCAGTGGGAATTATCATTATATGCTCAAAGAAGAAAAATATTTTCCCCCATTTAAAAATGGAAATCAGAATTATTTTTGATGTCCAAACCATTTTCTTCAGGTCTTTGTTGAAAATTCCCAACTGAAAAATAAAACCAAATACTCCTCATTTCCATTGACTATAATACATGTTTAGACACCATGTCAAACTTGCAATACAATTTCCTTTAGCTGAGCCAAGCCTTATGTCCCTCCACCCTAAAAAGTGGAAATCAACGTGCCTTGAATAAACAGGTTGCCTAAATGTATTTATTTTTTTAGTCCTTGTAACTGAGAGGAATAAAAAAATGGAATTCCAGCTTTGCATTTCTTTTAATTAAATTTGAGAAAGAAAAAGAAAGGATATTGTTCTTTCCAAAGGAAAAAAAGTAAGATAAACTGATGGCAGATGCTAGAACCCTATGGAATGAAGTAGGTCTAGACATGATTCGTTTTCATTAGCATTTGTGCGGGTTAATTTTATAAGCAGAAATAAACATCTTGTAGACAAGTCTAGCTTTTTCCATTCTTGCTTGGTATACAAATACCATCTAAAAAGAATTTTGCTCTGGTACATCATTTTTTTATCTAGAACTGTGGCTAGGCATGGACATTTCAAAATTTTTACAAATCCCTAACAAGCAATAAATACGTTTTAAAATAAGCCCCCACCGACCTCTCTGATTACCCCCACTATGGATCAATGCATCCTCTAATTTCACAATAGAAGTAGTGAATGCATTCAAGCCAGGTCCAAGCACTCTGCTTTCTCCTATCTTTTTGTGCACCTCCTATGTGTTGACATAGAGATTTGAAGGCTGGGAGAGGGGAGCTAAGCTATGAAGAGAAAGTGAAAGCAAAACGCCTGCTGCATATGTTGAGGATGAATTACTCCACAGTGTGTGCAGCTACAGAGGTAAGTAGGGCTTGTTTAAGGATGGCTTCATACCTATGAGTTGCATTATATCACATGTTACTACAACGCGTGGCAATATAGTAACATGTGGGGTAACAGACCTTATATGTGTTGGTGTTCCACAATAAAGCACCTCCACAACAACAACTCTTGTGCTGCACTGCGGCTTACATTATCATATGTTGTGGTGTGCTGTGTTTGGAAAAATAGTGCAGATCTTATGCCTGCTCTGCTTTGTTGACAGCCCATTCAAAATTAATCGGTGCCTTAACCCAATGCATGTTAACATGTGACATAACACATGTTGATTCAACACACCACACTGGACAGGTGTGAATGATAAATGGGCACTTAATGTTTATTTACTCTTGGTAAACAACATATCTAAATATTTAACTGTTTATAGCCTGGCCACAGTTCTACTTTACACTAGGCTTTGACAAACAGATGTGTGGAATCTTGTTGATTTCAAGGTAACTATGGCTATTAAATGGCCCCCACCAGGCTATTGTATTCTGCGGCTGAGATTTCACCAGTGTATCGCCAGCTTTAGCACTGTAAGGTTGGGTTGTGTTAAAGCTAGCTCTTTCAGAGTGAAGGCAACTTTCTCCCTCACAAGCAAAATTTATAAAACCTTGGACCCTTTATTTTTCACATTTGCTGTTCATTTGCTTTTCTTTGAATCTTCTGGGTTCTGTTATCCGTGTGTAATTTGCTCCCAGAAACGTATATATACAGGTTTCTGAGTTTTTTATCTAATAACCGAGGTGTTATTTTTGCAAGCTTCATGAATCAGTAATCTCCACAACTGCACAGGCTATAACACAAAGTGTATGAATGATTTCCAGAAACAGCTGTGTACATTATTAATGGAGTTTGATTCCACAACACGGTGTCCTCTGACCTGATCTAGTACAGAATTTTGCACTGTCTGTTCCTCTCTATGTGTTCCTACTTGTATTGCTCATTGACTTTAGCTTAAAGCTTGCTGAACCGCATGCTTTTAATACACAGGCTTTATAGAAATTCTTTATTGGAAACATCCATCCTGTCACATAGTATCAGTAGTTAAAAGTTTATAAAATGATTAGAGGCTGTATGACTGTCAATTTTAATGCATGTTTACCAACACAGCTGATCTGGAGGAGCACATTTTCTCTGTAAATTAAATTCCAAATGAACAAGGAATTTGAAGAGGCGCATATTGTTCAGACCCTTTATTAACATTAAATGTCAGCATATTAATTTTGTGCCTTGAGCCTGTATGTTGGGAACGCTGCCAGCCTATTTAATACAAGAAGTCTGCTTTAATAAACACTTACAGTACAGTTACTGCTCAAAACAAAGTGCTTATAAATTGCACAGCTGACAGCAAATTATAGTTGTTAAATGGATAGTTTAAGAAATAATAGAAACCGTATCTGCACGAAAATGAACAGGATTCACCGTCTGTCTCTGGTGGAATATGCATTAAACCTCAGAGGCTTTCTTCTATTTCACTATTGATTGTATAAAGGTCGGTGCTTATAGGAATGAAAGAAAATTAAGAAAGACAAAATAGTTTTGTATGATTGTAGTTAGGGCTGCAACAACTAATCGACATAATCGATTATAATCGATTATTGAAAAAGTTGTAAACTTTTTCAATCATCGATTAATCGGCTTCCAATTAGTTGGCCCTGTTCACAGCTCCACACACGCTGCGCGCCGCACCTCCTCCCTACCTCATGCTCGCTGCTGCCAGACCGGCCCGCATCCACGATCCACACGCTGCACCTTCTCACTGCCCGCCCACATCCACGATCGGCACATTATACAGCGCAATGCGGAATACCACCAGCTATGGAGGACTACAAAACCCAGCAATAATACATTATACAGTGGTGCAATGCCAAATACCACTAGTTATAGAAAACCCAGCAATAGTATACCAGGACTAGATTACCACCAGCTATAATGTACAATTGCTGGGTTTTGTAGTCCTCTATAGCCGGTGCCATTCTGCATTCATTGCTGTATAATTTTATACTTTTAATTTCACTATATTGTACACCACACTTTCACCGCTCCAACCTTGCTCCTGTGATGGACTGCAATCTCAATACAAACTAGTAGTCCCATCACTAGAGCCATTTAAAATTTTTTATTTTATCCGATTAACCGATTAATCGAACTCAATAATCGGCTAACTAATCGATTTTGAAAATAATCGTTAGCTGCAGCTCTAATTGTAGTTTCCAAGCAAATATTGTTTACTTTAGACAGGGATATACAAGTTAAGTAACATAGTAAATGTATGGTTACATTCATTAGTGTGCTTCTGAGTTTATTTAATTTTTAAAGAGTAATAACATTTTGCAGGTATTTTTTAATGAAAGAGTCAGTATTTTGTGTGCTTTTTAAAGTGTATCTTTGCTTAGCTCAATAACCAAAATCTAACCAAAAATGTAATCCAATGGAAGTTTGTTGACTTGCAATTTCAACCTCCTGTTGACTTCGATTGCCTTCCGTTTCATTGCTTTCCTTTATTATTATTTTTTTTTTTACTATCTTGGGTTTTAAGTAACATGTCTTGAGTGGACAAACTTCTATGTTTTTTGATTTTTTTTTACAATTCTGTTGCATTGCCTTGACATGTGCTTTTGATGCGTTCCGTTAC
>NW_017306576.1:1304363-1373402 GCF_000935625.1 Nanorana parkeri
GAATTTTCATGTTAAAGTAGAGTCAGCTGTTTTTAATGGTTGCAAATAATGTGCTTAATGGTCTGGGTGTATACCTACCTTTTGCTGTCTACATGTCCTTCTTTGTTTTCAACAAATGCAGCATGAAAAACACTTGTATACACAGCCCATATAAGCATGTAAAAACATGACTACAAAACACACTTTCCAACTTCAAGAAAAAATACCTCTCTATATATTTATATGTGAACCCTTAGTCTGCCCATTTCATGTAACAAAGATTTTAGAATGCCATTATATCTAATATCCGTACCAGAACATCAAGGGAGGAGTCTCAAGCAGAGGTCCAGAGTTTTATTTAAAAAGAGTTTTTGTGAAAGATTGTATTTTGTGTTCTTTCTTCTCTACAATATCTGTTGGACATTAAGATTTTAGATCTCCATCATTTTTAGGGAGGCAAATGTTAGGACCTTAGTCAGGTTTTTGCTGCTGTTTGCATTAGAACCAATGTTTATATTGGTGTCTGTGCCCTGTTTGGTATAGCGGTTCACCAAGATGGGAAATAAGGGAAAATGTCTCTAATAGAACAGGCAGCAATATAAACTGGATAAAGCTTCTCACCCCTCACCACTTTAGCCAGAACAAAAATGTTTTGGCTTGATTTCCTCTTAAACTAGCACACTATTTTCTCCAGTATAGCATTATTTTTGTTCTAACTCCACATTTAAAACCAATTGTCTTTTAAAAGTAATCAACCCATGTAACACAATTGAAGAGTAATCATAACAACTGTAGCAGGTATGGTAGAGCAGTACATTTATTGTTAAAAATAGCACAGGATTTTCCCCCCCTTTTTTTTTTTTTTCTCTTTTTCCCCTCTCCTTTCGTCCTGTACCCTCTCTAAATCTTTGCCAATCCCCCCCCACCGCTCTTTCTCCTTTGTTCTTGATCCCTCTACTGGGACTCTGGGTTGTAATGCTTTTCAATGCATACCAATATAGAATGTTATATTTTTGAACTAAGTAGATGTTAGTAATAATGTATTAAGGCTGCTCCAACCTGACTTAGTTAGGTTGCTCATTATAGTCTCATCGCCTATGATGATCTACAAGACCGAGTATAAGATTGTTTGTTACTTATGTTACCTGCCTGTATACTTGGTAATATGTATAATGCATGGTCCCGTAGTTGTATATACGGACTTACGTGTGTGAAAAAACCTAATAAAAACTTTGAAATAGAAAAATAGCACAGGAATGGTTCATCTGTGTTTCTGGCAAGTATGCTGCAGACCCATCACATTGACTTGAAAGCTAATTGCACGTTCTGTCAAGGCAGCACACGGACCCTCTCAAATACACAGATATGAAGACACCATTGTTGTTGCATAACGACAGAAGATTATGTAGTTGGGGAGGGGGGAAATCACAATTTTTCAAACAGGCTTATCATTACCATATTTTCTTTTTATGGAGATTAGAAAAACTGACATATTAAATCCCCAGAGACTCCACTTATGCACAGACTACACTCATTCGGAAAGCCCTGGAGTCTTAATTAAAGCTAGGATATGTATTTCATTATTCTTTACCTGTGTAAGCAGATTTAGAACGTACCTACTGGGAATGTGAGAAAGGAGCATTGGGAACTCAACGGCTTCTGCTCATATTAGGTTTTTGACGCCTCTTAATATTTGCAGTTATTTGATGGAAGGGATCTGTTTTCAGGCTTCGAAACAATGCTATTTTCATTCTCTCATAAGTGAATATATTTGGTTTGCTGGGCTTTGCTTTTGCTTCATAAAGCCTTCATTGTGTACAATTTAATTATATGGTTTGCAAAAGAACTATTTGCATAACAGTAGCCAAAAGTGTCATTTTTTTTCCCCCTGTGGGTGATGTAGTTTTAGTCAATTTTATTCCAAGTGAGATCAACTCTTGTGCTGCTTCTTAATGATGGAACAGTATGCTTGAGACACATCACAATGTGAAATCCCTCCCCTAAATTGCTGGTAAACAATTTTTGCTAGCTGTCAGCTATTAAGAGCCAGAGGGTATACTACAGGCTGTTAAACTTCGTAAAATTCTTTGTAAAATACGCTGAGCACACAATACAACTATTTACCAGTTCAGTAATATCTTTGGTGTCTTTGGCATTAAAAAAAATTAATACGGACTATCAAAGCAGTTCATTCAACACAGATACTTCCATGATCTCAAACTGAACACCTTGTGAGCATGTAATTAGAAGAAGGAATATGTCTCATCTGATCAATATTCAATTTGATCTAATCATATCTTATCAAAATGTCTTAACATGTGTTGCAACCATTGAAACAATTATTACACAAAAATCGAAACAGTCAAAATTATTGAATTCTGTATAGGCACTGTGGTATTGTGTGGCAATCCCACGGTAGAACTGGGGGTTGTTGTCACCCAGGACTCTCAGCCAGAGGGGCTGAGCAGTTCCAGGAGGCAAGATCCTGTACAAATAACTGACTTTGTGGTTCTTCCAAGGATGTCTGAATTTGGCATGGGATCCTGGAACTGGGAGATTTCGAAGAGAATTGGGAGGGATGAAATCTCCATTCCTGGGTCCATTGTTTATTAGTGGCCAGCACCTAATGATGGCACGCCTGTGCACAGCCCTTATGGAAAGAGTGCTGGCTAATGCTCTGGGTAGAGCTGCAGCTAACGATTATTTTCAAAATCGATTAGTTAGCCGATTATTAAGTTCGATTAATCGGTTAATCGGATAGAAAATAAAATATATTTTTAAAAATGGCTCCGGTGATGGGACTACTAGTTTGTATTGAGATTGCAGTCCATCACAGGAGCAAGCTTGGAGCGGTGGAAGTAAAAAAGAAAAAAAAGAAAGTGTGGTGTGCAATATAGTGAAATGAAAAGTGTAAAATTATATAGCAATGGATGCAGAATGGCACCAGCTATAGAGGACTACAAAACCCAGCAACTCTGGGCTCCAGCTGGGAAGAGGAACAGGGATGTTTAGGAGTCAGCAGGACTCCTCCCAGGAGGCAGAAGGGAGCCAGGTGGCTGTCTGTGTGCTAGAGGCACAGGAAGACAGCCGAGGAGGCTGAGAGAGATCTGTTTACACATGGACTATGTGTGACAACCTGGAGTCGGTGAGACTTTGTCTTCTGTTTGCTGGAATACAAGCGGACCGTGTAGTATGGTTGATGTTATGTTTCTGCTCTGGAAGCAATAAAAGACTGTTCTGGTTATGTTTAAATCGGCTTCAAGACTTGTGTTTGAGCGCTCGCCATTTGTGCTAACCTCGCCAATATCACAGCACCTTAAGATCTTTGTAAAACCAAAACTTTCATTTACAATATTTCTCCTAATCCTTTTCTGCATGTGAGTTTCAGTCCTTGTCATCTCCCATGGATGTATTTTGAAACAGTTAGACCACGCTTATCAGTTTCTGCTATTGGTAGAAACTGAAGAGTTCTACTATTTAAAAAAAAATCTTTTGTTGCTTCCATCTCACTCTCGATGTTGAAATTTTATTTATTTAATGTTATGAAGAATACAGCAAATTACAAGAACAATCCCAAGGTGAGCAGGAACAGAGCCAAGAAGTATAGTAGTGAGATCTTACCATGAATGTGTATAATTATCTGTAATACTCTGGATCAGCAACAGAACATTCCTGAAAATTATTTTAAGTGTCATTGTTTAAGAACTAATACCTCTCTATTAAAATTCATACTCATATCAATCACAGTGAAAATGACAGTTGTGAGATGCTTTGTTGATTAAAGGATAGTATAGACAACTCTTCTAAACATCAGTTTGATAAATAGTTGCCATTAGAAAAGTCAAGGTACCACCTATACCATCCAGTCTTATTTTCTGTTTTATTATTCAAATGTCTTTTAGGAAATTAAAGCAAAGATCAGGTTGGTTTTTACAGACAAAAGCCATATGCTGGCTCAATAATACAAATACATCCTTAGCAAATTAAACTGGAGATATAGCCTAGCAATAAATTTGGTTCCTATTGTAATTTTCCTGTTGTTCCTATGGAAAACAATTTACATTCTGGTTTTGCATAAATTGGCCTCTAAGGCATATTAAATAAAACAGTACAAAAAGTTGAGCGCAAAGATCTGTAACTCATAGCAACTCTAACCAAATCACTCAAAAAGTTGATTTCTAAATGGTTGGTATGGGTTTTTCACTTTGCACATTACTCTTTGCCTTCCCGAATGAGCCTGACTCTGTCCCATTGTTTTATTGGCAGTTTACTTATCTACAACTGGGTTTCTTTGCAGGATAGAGGTTTAAATCAATGGTTTCCCTCTGGAATAATAAGAAGGGAAATTAACTGAATTGCAATTACAATTATGTTGATTAAAGTCATGTTAACTGCGCTTTACTGCTGCTACTCAATTTCTATGCACTATCTTTGTGATTGATTTGACCGCACTTGAATCACCTTTATGAAAGCTTACAGCACTTATTATTATGTTCATGCTGCAATTAGGCCCACAAGGAAAGCGTTCCTTAGAATGAAGAAAAACAAAACAAGTGATTGCTGAGATCATTGTAAACTTTATTTGTCTCAGATAAAAATGTCCTTTTTCCTTCGGCTTAACATTGAAGAAGAGAAGTCACATTCATGTGTATGATGTAGAACTGGTGCTTGTAAATACTAGGTTGTTATATATATTTACAGGGACTCTTGGTTGCAGTACACTGATGATAATTCTTGCGGAACAGCAATCTCACTAAGAATTGTGTTGAAATGTCATATGTAGTTAGTGGAAATTCAGTGTTTTGTAACAGTAGAATAGTCAATGTGCTAGGTGTGTTATCTTTGTGGGACAGCCATGCAGATCGTATATTTTTTAGAGTTTTGTCTAGAATGTAGCATTTATTCAAAATAATTACATCACATTTTGAATGCAGATGTTTTTAATTTTTAAAATTTAACAATGTAACAATTTTCAAATGTATTTTCCAAAAATCACCTTGATCTGGCCAATTGACCTAGTCAAGTTGTTGACATCGAAGGGCGAATATGCACTTTTGGCAAAGCAGTTTTGTTGGAGTGGAGTTAGTCGTATGTACATGTTCTTTTATGTCGGCGTCATTTGTATGTTCTGCACAGATGACACTGGTGTATTTGCAAGGAGCTACACACCTTCATTACTTATCATGACATACATTTTTTACAATCTTGAAAACAGTCACATCCCAAAACCATCCCTAATTGGCCATTAATATTTTGCTCCATCAGCTTTATGGGCCAGACATGGAGAGCTCCTCATGTTCAATGTGCTGAATCTCAAGGTTTTTTTCTTACTTATTTTCAAGTTCACTATTTCAAAACCTTGGCTGTGCTGGTTATCTCTTACATGGTTTGTATCTCAACAGCCAGGACAAATGTTTCATCACTCATCATCTTCATCATCACTTTTAGGTCACTGATCCTTTTTGGGGTCCAGGGGTTAGCAGGGTGACAGCATAGGCCAAAGTTTACATTGCTCTTCCAAGGACATAAACTCTCCTAGGGAGTTTTAAACCTTTCTCAGCCAATGTAGCTATTGGCTGATATTGGAGCTATAACTCCTTCTCTATGTTTTGGCCTGCCTTAAAGCTTTGCTTTGGATCAGTGTGTTTGGAATAGTTCCCTTGGGAGCCTTCCACATTACATCTGTTTTACATGGACGCATCACCTCAGTTCTCATGTTGAAGAAGTAAAGGCTTCATTTGAGATGACAACAGGTCACCAGATGTAACTTTATGTTTGTCATAAGTTTGATGTTATTATCATCAACAATGGCCAGATATGGTTCAGGTAGAATTCCTCTATGTACTTTTCTGTATCAAGGTGTGTGGCTACATAACTAGAAACAGCTACTTAGAACAGTCTAATGAATTTAATTTGACATTATAACCATATCTAATGTACATGAGGATGCATCTAGTCATGAATACAAATTGCACATAATTTCATTACTAGGGACTGAATGTTTCTAGATTATCATCTGCCAAAAGAGACTATGGAAAGATTTTTTACTAGACTGAAAATCGTTTTATATAGCGAGCATAATGTAAATGCAACCAGCTTCTCTTTCCAATTCTTCGTTCACACAATGTGATTTTCATGTGTGCCAGGAAAATAAGTCACTCTTCCGGATACCACACGTATATGGCTGCCTTTTGTGTCGCTTTTTTTTTCCTGCGTATCTGAGTATTGCTTCTGGCTGGGCACATATTTCAAACTATCTTGTTAGCTCTAGTAGAACTATTTTTCAGTGAGAGAAGTGAATCTGACAGAACTGTGATGAATTGATGAACATACAATGTTTAATTACCCACTGTGTGCAGTGAAGGTGAAACCTGTAAATAAATCCTGTAAATAAACAGTATCCAGCCCTATATTAAATGGTTGCGATAGAAAATGCTGTCATGGGATGTCTTATTTAAGGCGTGATATGGAAGTTTGGTTTGCAAATCAAATGTCTGCACCCTTCGGATTTGGTCCTGAGGATATGTGTCCACACAGTGAAAGTTCAGATGGCTCGTATTGCATAATGCATAAAAGTAGAAACTTATACTTAGCTGCATTTTAAGAATATAACTTTTATTGCATAATGTACAAACACAGCATTATGTCACAAATCATAGTGTGGAATGCTGTTTTGGGCTGGGTATGTCCTTTCTCTGTACAGGCAGTCACAGGAAAAAACATTTGTACCTTTTTGTGAATTTACTATTTACTGGTAAGCAGACACCTGGTGCAGTACCTGGATACAAATGTAATATATATATATATATATATATATATGTATACAAATTTTGTTTTTGTTTTTACATTACTTACATATACCTCCAGGACACTTTAATATGGAAATCTTGACTTCATCTAGTAAATGGTTTTCTGGCCTGAATTTCTCCCACCCCTCCCTATTTGCGAGTCATGCTGCTCTTTGCAGTGCTGGGCTAATAGGGGCAGGGCTAGTTGCTGACTTACTGTTAGAAGCTGAAAATGTGTAAATTGTGACATATTTTATACATGTGCAGGTTTGCCAAAATCTGCTTGCTTTAGTATAGAGGGAAAAAGTGTGATATGTCCCTTGAATTAAAGCTGGAAGTTTTATCTTGTTTTCTAATGCAGTGTAGTATTCACTGGATTATGTTATTGATATCTTTATGTTTATGGCAGTTGTGTTTAATTTTTAACCATGTGTTTTATTGATGAGGACAGAAATTACAAAAAAAATGTATATTTTTTTTGTGCAGATTCCGAGCTGGGTGTCAGTTTACTGACAACAAACAGCAGCAAAGATGCTTCAGATCCAATTCTACCCAAAGTGTCGGGACTAGAGAGAAGTCAAGAGAAGAGCCAAGAGAGCACCCAGGAGTTGCAGTTTGACACGGTGGTGTGTAATGAACTGTGCCCACCATCTCTACCTGCAGTGCAACCTGAAATAGAAACACAACCGTGTCTCTCATCTCCTGGACCAGTTGTAATTTCCCTTTCAGAGACACCAACACAAACACAGCCGGAGCCTCCTCAGCTTCCTCATGCTCCTCTAGAGCAAGAAGCACCATTGCCACCTCAGCCACAAGTGCAGCTGCCACCAAAGGCTCAGCCACTTCCTCAACCACCTATTCAGCCAAGCTCTCCAGCAGTTCAGACACGACCTCCTTCCCAGTCATTGCCCCAAAATGTGTGCAGCTACAACAGCAGCAGCCTGAGTGTGAACAGTTTAAGGTTTGTATAAACATTGCTTTCAAAAATATATATTGCTGTAACCCCTATGTGAACAAATGTACTAGATATTACTAGACTTCTTTAGCAACAAATAAATAGAACTTCATTCTAATAAAAAAGCTTGATACTGCTTTAATAGGAATAACTTTGCTATAGTTATAATAAAGTGAAAAAGAAATTACCTGGTATTCACAAAAAAAAATGTAATACTACCTGTTCAACAGTGAATCCTACTTAAAGAAAAATGAGAAACTCTTAATGGGGAGAAAAGTTATATTTTTGCTGCTTGCCTATGACACAAGGAGGAGTGGTTACACTGCAGGCCCTCCCCATCTGTTCAGAATTCTAAATGTGTTCCATTGGGAAAAACTTTAACACTTTCTGGTACTGTTGAAACTTGCCCTCCACATTCTACCCCATATACGTTTCTTTTAGCCAGTGATTCAGCCCCTCGTAGTGACGGGTCAGTAGAAATGTGTGAGAGGAAGGAGAGAGCTAGTAAGCTTTCACGCTACCAGGATGTTTTGTGACAAAATAGCCCACCCATGATCACCTAGGTCTGTAGGCTGCTACAGGTATACTTTATACTTGTTTAACTTCAGCTCTGTACAGGCACTTGCGAAACAGTTGTAATTTTGTTTTTGATGTCCTATATGAATTAAAAGAGAAAGCCAAATCTTCAGTTTCCATTGAGGGTTTTTGCTGAGTATACCTTTGTGTCTTTGTTAATAATGTGTATACATGTTGTACTCTTCTACTTCAACTTTCATTTATTATGCCTGAGAAAGTCCATAGTTCTTGTAAATTTTTCATTTAGGATTTTTTTTGATAACTACAAGAAGGTATCCCTTTGTCAATGTTTTTTTGCCATTTTAACCCTGTTTAAATTTATGACAGGGCTGTCTAGTTCATGGAATGGTTTGGCAAGCAAGTTTTTTTACTCGGCTGTATAAAACACACAATTTGACATAGACGTTTGCTATTTGAATAGAAGTAACCAGTCTATGTGCAATCATTAGTTGGCCAAATTCATTCATTAGTTGGCCAAAAAGTTGCCAAGCATTCATTTTTATTTCTCTACAGTGGCATCAGTGTCATATAGTATAGTACAGATATTTTTTCTTCATTTCCTTGGGTCTTTAATGCAGACTTGACATCTTTTTTAACCTTATTAATTTTTCACAGTTATCTCAAAGCAGGCATCAAGAAGTGAGAATGCAGCATCCAAATAGTACAGAACTGGAACCCTGCATTGAATCATGAGCATTTAATTTTTTTCAACCCTTAACTTTTGGCCAGCTCTAGCTTGAGGGTGAAGACTGGCTACACCTTTGTAACATAAATACCAGCATGTTCTGCATTTCAGAGAAATTTTCCATAACAGAGACATTTTTAAGACTTTTTTTTTTTTTACAAATGTTACTGCTTTAAGATCTAATTATTGAAACTGCGTAAAAGAAATGAGCACAAAACTGGATTAGTCAGAAGTGTTGTTTAGTCTTATCTTAAAATGAGATGTGAAAACTGGTTGGTTGGCATTGGTAACAATTCCATTTTTCATTTTCTAGTCTCCAGTCTTAATGAACCAACCCCTAAGTGATACATTTTGCTCTGAAGTCCTTTTTTATTGCTTATTTACTCACTTATATACTTCTCTTTCTACAGCAGCAGCAGAAGTAGCACTCCTGCCAAAAGTCAAGTGCCACCGTCTCACCTGTCTCATCATCCTTCAGCTTCTCCGTATCCTCTGTCTTTACCAAGCCGCAGTCCCTTACATAGCTTTACACCCACCATCCAACCTCCGCAACACCAGCACCACCCAAATATGTTTGCCCCACCCGCTGCTTTACCTCCTCCACCACCACTGACTTCAGGGACCCTTCAAGTTCAAGGACACCCAGCTAATAGCACTTACTCAGGTACTGATGATAAAATAGAAAACAAATTACTTGGTTAATGCCATGCACCTGTATTCAAATGATTTCAGTACAGGTCAGTCTAGTTTTTAGAGTAAATTATACAGTATTATCTCATATATATTTCTTTTGTCTTTTTCAGAACAAGACCTTCTCAGACAGGAACTGAACACACGGTTTTTGGCTTCACAGAGTGCAGATCGTGGAGCATCATTAGGCCCGCCACCCTACCTAAGGACAGAGTTTCACCAACACCAGCATCAGCATCAGCACCAGCACCAGCACACTCATCAGCATACACACCAGCACACCTTTACACCTTTTCCGCATGCCATCCCGCCAACTGCCATCATGCCAACTCCAGCACCGCCCATGGTGCGTACCCCAGGCAGAAATGTGAGGATAAGTAGAACACAACTTTATTATTTTCAGTACAGTTAGTGCCCTTATGACAGGCACTGTAAATATATATTTTACTGTTTTGCTATTTATGTACAAAAAATCAAATGGTAACAAAGATTACAGATAACCTTTTGATGCTAATTATTTTCTGCAACTTGAAAAGCTAGTGCAGGAAATTACAGCTCTGTGTTTATGGGTTTTCTGTTATTGGCAGATGTGGCCTGATTTGGCAGATTTGTTCCAAAAAGGATTTACAGCGTGGTACACATTAAATAATGTATATTCTATACAGTACATGTTTGAATAATTGGGTAAAGACTTGATGGTGGAGCCACTCAATTAAAACACTCGTTGCCTTGGGCAAGTAAAGTATTAATATCAATTATGCTAAATATGTAGATGTCCCCATATCTTGCCAGAAGTGAAAAAAAAATTGTCTGCATTTGTTGTCTGCAAGATATACTATTGTTGTACTTGTGCGTCCATTTCAGACTAAAGAAAGGATTTATACTTAATTACTGTCAGGTTTTCTGCTGAAATTATGTGCAGAAAATTGACTTCCGTCTGTAATAATGTAGGTTCAGATAAGATCCTGAACATTTTCCAGTGTACACCTGTATATGATATTATCTCTTTTCTTTGGGCCAACTTGTGTTTTGGATTACTCATTCTTGAAATATATCAATGTACATTTTTCTGTAGTTCCAAAATGGTAGGCTTTTTTCTTAGGATCAGAATTCATCAAAAAACGTTTTCTATAGTAACTGTCAGTGGTTAAATGATGTGCATTTGCATCCAATGACTAATATTGGAAACTCTATTCTCCCTTTTTAATCTTTCAAAGGGTTTATGAAAAAACTTTTAGAAAGTCTTCTCATTATATTGATTCGCCAGAATTGTTGTGCGAACAAAGACATGAAAAACCACAACCGATCCACAATAGCAATAGATCCACAATTTATCTTATAGATAAATAAGATTATTGGTATAAAATATAGCACTATAAGTAGATAATAAAAACAACATGTTTTATAGGCATCATGTATCATGCTTTCCTGGATGCTGAACCGGAAATGTGTACTTGATTGATAATACAAGTAAATCAATAGAAAACACTATTGCTAAGGAATTATGATACTTTAAGCAGATGTGAAAGATTTAGCTATCCTATATTTATAACTTTTTTTCCTGGTATTTATAGAGGGAGCTCAGTTCATGCTTTTTTTATTTGAATAATGAAAGTCAGGAAAAGATACAGTTTGATTCAATGTAGATACCTAGCTATGACTTACAGTATTAATGCTTCCATATATGTGTGCAGACAGAGCTTTATTATATGAGCAGATAGGGATCCACACCTTGCTTAGAAATAAACAAAAACTCATCAGCATTTAGTACAGTGGATGATGAGTCTTATTGTCCCCTCTGCTTTCAATTATATTTAGGCTTTCCCTGTGGCACATAAAACATTTTGGCCTCATGGGGCCATGGGATAACAAGTCCTGAAGTCTTTTAACTTGCAACTTGACCTATTCAGCACTGACACTTTCATCTATGTGGTGCATGGCTGCTAATCTTTGTCCTGGGTTTGTGTGACAGTGGAGAAATTAGTGGAGAGGCATCTAAATATAAATGACCTGCCCTAATAATTTGAAAGAATAAAGGTCTAGTCACCATGGAGCATCAACAACACTGATATATGAACAAACATTTTGCATACACAATCCTAAAGATAACATGTACTTTGCCCTTGCTAGGCAAGGTAAAATCTCTCTCTACTGGAGGCATTATGAGCAGTCAGTTATTATCTCTCTTGTGCTCCTTAATCAGCTGCCGTAGCCCAGAAAAATATCCAGTACTTCTAGATTTGGGGGAACATTAAGACATCCGACCACCTTACTTCCCACAATGTCACTAGTCCTAAGCACTTTAAGGTTGGGGAGGAGTGATGAAACTTACATAGGGAGTCAGAAAGCTTCAGTGTCAGAACAAGGTGGTGAGGAATACAGGGAAGGTAAGTACGGGCTGCTTACAATGCTTACTATACCAGCAAATCTGCTTCTTTGACCAGCATGGGCAAACTATAGGTAGGCTTTACCCATTTGCTGTCCGCCCATTGTGAAAAAACGGGCATATGGTGGACTCTTCAAGCAGAATCCCGCTAGGAATGTAAACAGCCAGCACTGGCTGTTACAAGCAGCCAGTGCCAGTCCCCGGCTCTACAGCCAGCTGATCACTTGTATGACACTAAAAAGCTTCCCCCCCCCCCTGCGGCTACTGCGGCCTCCCTCAGCTGCCGCCCTCCCAATGCCGCTGCCAATTATCCCGGGCTCTGCTGTCCCCCCTGCGGGCCTGGGACCAGCACAGCGGCTGTTTCCAGTGATAAGTGAGGAGTGATCAGCATTTCCCCACTGCTGATCTCTCCTCTCTCTCTCTAAAGGCAGAAGTCATGTGCATTACATCACTTGCGCCTTTAGCTGTCATGTCTCTGTCTTCTATAGCCAGAGAATAAGCTGGTGAAACAGTTCTCTGCTTCATCAGCTTCTTTGGGGGTCCCAAGGTGACATTAGGGGTCTTAAAAACCTCTGATGTCTCCATAAAGAGGACCTGTCATTTTGTATTGGCTATCATGTAGGGGGCTTGTAAGCACCCTATGTGATGGCAATAAAGTTAAGTGTAAAAAAAAATGCAAAAAAAAAATTCAAGTCTCGTTAAAAAAAAAAGAAGAAAAACACGCAAAAAAATGTAAGTCTCATGCGTGCATGCACATATAAACATAAATACGCGTCAGGTGCGTCTATGTGCGAAAACAATTACGCCTCACGTGTTACAAATCGCTGTGAACATGGGAGTGTGAACAATCATTTTAGTGCCAATAATCACTGATAACACTAAACTGATGAGCAGTAAAAGCTTTTGAAGTGTCACCTATGTAGAGCTGCAGCTAACGATTATTTTCAAAATCGATTAGTTAGCCGATTATTAGGTTCGATTAATCGGTTAATCGGATAAACAATAAAATAAAGTTTAAAAAAAGGCTCCAGTGATGGGACTACTAGTTTGTATTGAGGTTGTAGTCCATCACAGGAGCAAGCTTGGAGCGGTGGAAGTAAAAAAGAAAGATAGTGTGGTGTGCAATATAGTGAAATGGAAAGTGTAAAATTATACAGCAATGAATGCAGAATACCACCAGCTATAGAGGAATACAACAAATCCCAGCAATAGTACATAATAGCTGGAGGCATTCTGCATTGCGCTGTATAATGTACTATTGCTGGGTTTTGTAGTCCTCTATAGCTGGTGGTATTTAGCATTGTACCACTTTATAATGTACTATTGCTGGGATTTGTTGTAGTCCTCTATAGCTGGTGGTATTCCGCATTGCGCTGTATAATGTATTATTGCTGGGACTTGTAGTCCTCTATACAGCGCAATGCAGAATATCACCAGCTATAGAGGAGTACAACAAATCCCAGCAATACATTATACATACAGTGTATAATGTATTGCTGGGATTTGTATTCCTATGTATAATATACAGCACAATGTACCATCAGCTATAGAGGAATACAAATCCCAGCAATACATTATAGAGCACCATGTGTGGGAAAGTGCAGGCTTACCTGAGCAGTCTTCCAGCAACTTGCTTCTGAGATCGGGCCTGTCTATCGGCGGCTGTGATCACCCCACACCTGCTCCTCCTTACTACATCTCCCCGCGTCCCTGTGCCGATTGTAGATGTGGGTGGGCGGGGAGTGTGCGGCGTGTGGAGCATGGATGCGGGTGGGTCTGGCAGCAGCGAGCGTGAGGTGGGGAGGAGGTACGGCACACAGCGTGTGGAGCTGTGAACAGGGCCAACTGATCGGAAGCCGATTAATCGATTATTGAAAAAGTTGACAACTTTTTCAATAATCGATTATAATCGATTATGTCGATTAGTTGTTGCAGCCCTACACCTATGGCCAATTTGGCCTTGGCCGTTATTGGTCTTGTTTATTTATGCCTACTTTGGTGCCTTACCAGAAGACCTAGATAGATAGAGTAGATGGTGTTACATTAATACATAGTTAAGTTGGAAAAAAAATATCACGTTCAACCAATTAAAAATTATATAAATAAATTAAAAACATGCATATACAGACACTTATACACACAGTTGATCCAGAGGATGGCAACAAAAACCCACTAAAGCCTGTTCCAATTTGTTACAACAGGGGAAAAAGAACAACTTTCTTATCCTCTAAGACATTTGGATATTCCCTGGACCAGAAATATCTGGTGTTATGAATGTTAATACCCAGTTATATTTTGTGCATTTAGGAATGCATCCAGCGTTTTTATAACAATTAACTGAGCTGGCTAGAATTAGTATCTATCTATTCCACATTTTCACAGCCTTTACTGTAAGAAAGCCTTATTCTATGCAGAGTTAAAACATATTTTCCTCCAGACCCTAAAGTGAATAACTGCACCACGCTCCTTATATGAACCATGTATACTTGGTGACCATATTGCCCCCTGTTGTTGGTTACTACTGTCAGGTTTATCATAAATATCTAAGTGGACTGTCTTCAAAGTTTACAGTTAAGGAGTAAAACATAATTTCAAATTCGACATTGCACCAAAAACAAAAGGCTGTATCCACCCAGAACTCCTGTTTACGTCTTTATGTTTGCTTGCAAGTTGGACAAGTTGGCTTCTTATAATCTTGGGGGACTCAAGTGGAGAGAAATCTCCATCAAAATTCCCAGTTTCACTCCACATCCACTACAAACCTAGAAATTTAAAATAATACACAAATTCTGATTTCTAAAATCCATGAGAGGTAAATGATAGTGATAATGGTGGTGGTTTGATAGCAGGTTACCAAATCCACTACATTTGGGTGAAGCTGGGCCTTGGGAATGCCAATAACAGTGTTAGTATTTTTGGCCTAAAACAATTTTTTTTTAAAGATCTTATATATCATAAAGTAAGATAAAATAATGACAACACTTTTCTCTATTAGACCTATTGAAAAGGCTTCTCTATGTGTATAAAGTTGGGTATCCAGTGGTGGAAGAATAGGGATTGCATGGTTGCCAAAGTGCCTGAAATAAGGACAGACAGGGGCATAAACAACAACTTATCTTGCTGGCTAATGAGGGTAATATGAGGGGCCCAGCCCATTGTTGCTGCGGTTCGGTAGGCTGACAAGATCTCCACTAGAGAAGGGTCAGCACACACCTTCTCATGCACATACACTGTATTTGTAATCTCTTATCTATAGTTCTTTAACCTTAACCAGACTGATATTATCTTGTTCTGTCATGTTGACGTCATGTGCCCCTATAGGCATCTTTTAACAATAAAGTGTAAAACTGCCTATAAATAGTGGAGGCAGCAGGCATCTGTATTGGTCTCAGGTCTGTAAACGTAAAGTCACCTCAGGCTTATCAGGGGAATAAAATAATCAGACATGGTTTTCTCGGTTCCCATAGAGAAGCCTGGTGGTATTGGCTAGTACCTCACACGCTGTAGATACTCATGAGACTCACTCTAATGTCTTTGGACACCTTCAGTGCTTTTTTTACCTAGGGTGGTGAGGGTTTACTGTAAAATAAAGTGTTACAAATGTCATAGATACCCATTGAAAATAGTTCACAAGCTCTCTGGTGCACAAACATTTCTGTGTATGGACTTTAAGCTTATCATCTCAATATATAAATAACAACAAGGCTGTGTTTGAACAACGCCAATAAACAGGTCATAAAAGAGATGCTTATTTCTGAACACAGTCCTATATTTCCTTACAAGGCACCTCTTGGGTGACTACAGTAGTCTCGCTGCAGCATTATAATGTTATAGTGGGGAAATGTATTTATAGGGATCATCTTTTATCATAAAAATAAAATACAAGGCAGACATAAAAATGTCTTTGTGTGCACAACATTCATTGCAGAGTTTTATTTATCTCATAAAACCATCAGGATGAAATGATAATAGATTCGCTATTTACTTGCTGTAGTTTAAACAGTGTGCTTGTTCACAATGCACTCTACTGTTTGCGGGCCTGCTGTTAGTGCTGCTGGTTGTTAAACCGTGTGATAAAATCATGATCTTTATAGATACTATACCAAGACACATAATAACCATTTGCTTTGATCCCTTTGCAGTTTGACAAATACCCTACAAAAGTTGACCCCTTCTACCGTCACAGTGTGAGTTTAAAAGTGCTGTGTTAAAATGTTGGCTTATCTTTGTCTGTAGCATGCCGCAAACATCACCCCACAATAACCTGCCAAGATTTCAACGCTTCCCCTAATCATTTTAGCTTTGGCAATATACAAGCTTCATTCATGTGATTCATTTCTTCTGGAGATGCACTATCCTGTTTTTAATCAAAATTTGTCAGTGCTCATAAACTGTACAAGGAGTCTCACTGTGAGAAAGATGACATACATACAGCGTGAGCTTGTTCCCACTGGGAGAATAATGATCAGCCAGGAATATTAAATAGGGATTTCATGGGTGTTATAAAACTTACAAGATGAAATTTAAGTTATTCACATGCAAATCAAATGATGGCTGCAACACATGGAAAGTCTATAATCCAGCAAAGTATTTAGATTTGTTAACGGTTTGCAGAACTTGTGTGATGCAAGGCATATATCTGGTGTGCAGCAGATGGAAAAGAAATACAATACCAATACATTACTACTTGGCTCAGAGTTAGCATTAAAGAAGGTTTATATCCTGAGCTACTAAGTTATACCTTTTCCTATGAAAGCCTCCAGCAGAAGGAAGGGAACAGTAATTGAAAAGAGTTGTTTGAACCACAGATATGAAGATATGTATGAAGAGATAGTTGTCAGCAATGCTGAACTTGTTTTGTTTAGGATGCAAACACGGATTCTATTCGGGTTACTGAGTCTGTTAAGGCAAATCTAAGAGGTAGTTAGAGGAACCGTTAAGAGCTACCAAAAGTTGTGCATTAAGATATTAATGACAAGGATGAACAATTTGCCTTTTAGTGCCAGGCAACATAGCACTTCCTCTGCCACCCTCTCTTGTTTCAGTGGTTCAGCAGATGAAGAAAAGTCTTCATCTATTATCTTGCTGTACCACTTTCTCGTGTGAGCAATTAATGGAAGTTAAAGGGGCATGTTGACTTCTGAGAAGCTTGCCTCTGCCATCACTGTGAAGGTTCCCCCAAGACATTGATTTTGGGATTCATTATCAGTTGTAGTGACATAACAAGGGCATAGGTTGTTCATTTTTCTACAGTAAGTAGTGGAAATAGCTTTTTGTGCTGCATAGGTAAATTGATGATTGAAACATATAAAATATTAACCCCTTCTCCTTCCCCATTAAAGGCAGCAATATTGAGAAAATGGACAGTGCAGGGTACAAGGAGCACTAACTTGAACACATTTAATATTTCATGTCAGCCACCTAAGTTAGTTGTATTTAGGTCTATCTGTGCAAGAAAAATCTTCCTGTTGAAGTTAGTGACGTTTTAATATGACATTTTTTTAAGCCTAATCTTAAACTGTCATTTAGAATATGTATGCCTCTTATGGTACTAGAATTTTGTTATGCTTTTGCAGTTGCTATTTTAGATTAGGGTATGTTCTCATACATTTCCCAATACATATGTCTGTGTCTCTCTCATGTGTAACCTAATGGGGATTTAGACTGCATGTGATCTATATATGATTTTCAATTTTCCTTTTAATAGATTTTAGCTTATTTCTTTTGGCCACAATATTTAACATAAACACAATTTTCATTGCATTTTTTGCAATTGCATATAATTTACCAATTAACCTGCATGGATAAAACAGAGTCACTGGGGCTGATTTAATAATAGAGTATATCTTGGGTATGATTGGATGTTTGGAGTGAACAAGTTTACTTGATTAAGTGAAAAATTTACTCCTTTAGTACATAAGTCACAAACTGTGCTTGTAAATGTCAGTGATCTGCAGTTCATCCTATGCTGAAAACTGGCACACCATTAAGAGAAAACAACATTTTACAAAATACTATAGGTTTTTAATAGCTTTATAATATTTCATTAAAGGAGAACTATGGGGTCAGTGTTTTTCCCCATAGTTCTCCTTAGGGTAACGGGAGGACACAAACTAGCATCCTCCCGTTACCCTAAGGTCAGTATACCGTGAGCTACAGCTCGCGGTATACTAAGACACGCCGGAGCGGATCCCGACCTGGACGTCGGGATCCACCCAGCTGAGTGAGTGACAGCTGGCTCTGCCTATCTAGAGGCAGAGCCAGCTGTACCCGCCCCCTCCGCCGTCCGTTCTGGCAGTCAGCGCTGGCAGATCGGAGAGGGGAATCCAGCCCCTCCCCCTGTCACGGCAGAGAGCCGTGACAGGATCGAGAGGTGAGCGAACCCGGTATGTGTTCGCTCACCTCCCGATCTACTGAGCCGACCTGTGACAGTCTCATTGTCACAGGTCGGCTAGAACTATGAGGTGAGTGGAAATCACTCATCTCATAGTCCTGCTTTAAATCTCTAGGATTTTATACAGGCATTCATATATGATGACAGTCAATTATAAGTCAATGCCCCTACCCCCACTGTATATAGACAAAAAATAGTGAGGCACCCTTGCTGTTTACTGTGGGCAACAGTGGTAATATACATTGACCACCATTTCCTGTGAAATATAATTTCTGTATATGGCCAAAAGTTTAGTCAAAGCATGTTCCGTGGTTGCAAAGACGGCATCTCTTTTATTTAAAGAAAGTGATGTATGATGAGTTCAGGGAGGAAAGAAACCCCTTGTGGAGGTACAAGAACAGTTGGAATTAGGTCAGGAGCTACCAGAAAATGTTAGCAAAGTCCTTAACAGGAAGCAGCAACCTGCTCAGTACTGCCATTTCTTTTTATAACAAACAGTGGACCAGAATGCAGAGCTTTATAAATGAAAAGACATCGCTACACTTGCCTTTTACATTCATTGTGTAAAAGTATGTTTCTGCTGTAAGCAACTTATGACTTGTTTCATTGTTGTCTAAGATGTCTTTGTTCTGCATTTGCATACTGTAAATAATTTTTTTTAATGCAGACCCATACTTAAAAGTTAGGAGCTGAATTTACCTTTCCTGGAATTACCTTTTCTGGAACCAGATTCCCTTCAGTGCAGACCACATGTCTGAATAGCTAGGCACTTGGTCATCTGATATCCGCTGAAGGGTAGAATCAGCGTTCAGACTGGTTGATCCTTCACTTTATCAAAGATCATGTGGCCAACTTCCTAGACCTTCAGATGGGTGTCAGTATTGAGGGGAGCCTGAAGCAGCATTTTCTTTCAGGAAAGGTAAGTATTTTAGCCCTTCTAATATACCACAGCAACACTATTAAAGCCAAACTGAAAATAGGGCAGAAACTTTGTTAATATTGTTGTACAAGCTGTAATTGCCCAATATTATCACTCCACAGTGCCGTTGTTTCTCCTAGCAAATCTATGGTACATGGTGCGCACAAGTATTACTACTGTCTGTACTACTGCTGTGTCCATACAGTGGTCTGACTTGTCAGTAGTACACTACACAACTACACAAACAGCAAAACACCTCACCCAAGCATTGCCGTTTGGTGCACTGTAGTGCTTGACATGTAAGTAATAATACTTGGCAATAAAGCGTGTACAATAATATTACCAGCTTCTGCCTTTATTTTCAGTTTTGAATGCAGGGTCACTTTAATGCTTTCTCTCTGTTTTTATTTGGTTGAAAGATAAAATATACCAAAGAACTGCACACTTTCCAACAACCACCCTCATTATATTGTTCTCCAAGGACCTCCACATATATTTGAATTTTGAAGACCGTTATTTACATTTTGAGATGGGTTATTAAGATGTCTAGTGACTGATTTTGAATAATGACAAATTGTGTTTATTTTATGTTTCCTGTTGAACAGAAACAATGAATGAAATAATGGTAATTGTATACAAAATACAGAGCAAAGATTTTTGGGCCGCCCCTTTTATGGTAGCTTTTCTTTTGTGTTTGGGCACCTGTGCAAGTCTAAAGATAGACAAGCAAACTATAAAACCAGAGGGGCTAAAATGATTACTCATCTCAAAATGTAGTTCATAATAAAAATGGAGGTACACTGTACAACTAAGCTGAAAGTAAAACATGAGATAGATGCTATATATTTTTATTAATCAGATTCTTTTGCCAGGATGCAAAATAAGGAAGGGTGCACTTTGTTCATATGTTTTTGTATACAGAGAGATTGTATAGCATAACTATTTTTATATGTTGGTTTCTACTTCCCATTGTTACTTGAGAATAAAGCTGCCTCTTAAATGGTCCATAGATAGCATTAGCAGTGACAGTATAAGCAGCAAAGCAGACTAATGAAGTCATAATTGTGCATATTCTTTAATTTCTTACACAACACCATTAAACCTTTTAACAAAGTAATTGAGTTTTAATGGAGTGAAATCCTGGCACTCTTAAAACTTCATTTTTTAATTAGCTTGCTATTTCCCTTGGACTTATTTGGCTTAACATCCCTCCTGCTTTTGATGTACTCTAAATTCTGAAACCACTTAGGCATTCAATCCAATTTAATAATTCATAATTACAAAATCACCTTTTATTTTGGAAGAAAGGAATTCATCAAGGGTATCATTTCTGTGCTAATTAATGTTGAACGCCCTTAAAGTTCCCTATTAAGCCAGATTCCCTGACTTGACAGTGGGAACTGATTTTTCAACCCGCATTAATGCCTGCTTTTAGCTTTGCGCTTGTGCTGTGGTTCTGTATTGTGTTTTATGTGTATTTTAGCACTAGCTGGGTTGTTTTTTTAATTATGTTTCTTCCTTTCTTTCAGTTATTTCATTCATACCCTCCAGCTGTATCTGGCATTCCTCCCATGATTCCTCCCACTGGTCCCTTTGGATCACTACAAGGGGCTTTTCAACCTAAGGTAAGGGGATGCTGGTTTGTCTACTTACATATGAGGTAACAGTAAGAAAATGGAAAGAGCTTCTTACTCAAATATTACAGTCCTGAGGTTATCTAGATTTGTTCTTACATGTACAAGTTGTCAGATTGTTAAACAAATGATATTCCTAATTTTGTATGACATAATGTTGTCTATATGGTAGTAGGTCTAGCCACTGGAGCTCACTCTGTGGTGGACAATAGAAACCTTGTTATAATAACTACATACACATAGAGGTCTATTTATAAACTATACACAGGGCCCTTCACTCTGCGAATATGCATGAAGATTCGATCTGTGCAGATATATGCCAAAATGAAGGTTCTTTTTTTTTTTTTTTTATTTACAAGGCATACTTAGTTCCTATGCTCATTTAGCTCCATCTAGTGTGGCCATAATGTGATATCGCATGATAAAATTGAAAAATGATTGCACTAAATAATATTAACTAATAAATGTTAATTTTGACATATATCCGGATGTTTACAAATATTCACAGGGCAATCTAAAATTTTGAGTTGTCACCAGCATGGGAAAAGAGGGGAAATCTTCCAATAAGGACACTTGCTCTGTTGACATCTATCTAAAATTTAGTAAGCTGCTAGACGAAATGTACAGTAGGCATCTCCTTTGGCATAAATATGCAAGCTCAGACAGTACAAGAGTGTGTGTGTGTATATAAGCATCTAAAATTAATAAATCTTTAGGAAGTAGGATTGTTCCTGCACATCCAACTGTCACCTAATAACAATGGTTACTTAAAGCAGTACACTTAAAAGTTAAATATTTAGGTGAAATAAATACATACCTGCCAAAACATTTGTAGTTATGTTTTTCAGCCTAGCGACCCAGGCACCCCTGGCAGTCAACACAGCCAGATTCTGGACTTCCACCTCAGACTACACTGCAGTTTAGCAATTCAGCCAAGTCAAGGAATTCCAGCCCCAACATATAATGGGACAACAAAGTATCAGTAGTACACTGATGAGGTCATGACCCAACTATTACCAACCTCCAATGTTAAAATGTCAGTACTGTGCCATGCACTGAAACTGCATTAAAGAAAGGATTATAACCTCTGTTAGGTTTTTATTTGTTTCTGTTTCCCCATTAGAGAAAATCACCCTCTCTGTCTGTGAAAGCGAGGTAACATCTAAAATTTTGAGTTGTCACCAGGACAGAAAAAGACTTCCAACAATGACACTTGTTCTGTTTACATGCATAATACGTGTGGATTTCCTTCACATTGGAGAGTTTTTTCTCATCTGCATAAGAGGGTGTTTGCCTCACTTTGGAGAAATTTGTTTTCTCACATCTGGTTTTGCCTACATGATAGAAAGAAAGGAGAAATGTCCCTAATGGGACATACATGTAAAAAAAAACCTGATATGGGTTTTAACAATTTCTTACTCTATGCAAAATGAAAAAAAAGACTTTAGATAGACTTGTAAGTGTATGTGAAGGCAAAAAAAAAAAAAAATTGTAAATGTGCCTGTCTCTGCAATACATGCACATTTCTCCGTGTTTTAAACATGCTGCAAGTACAGAAAAATAACTGTTGAAGTGCCAGAAATAAAGTGTGATCCCACCTTCCTCTTTGACGTGACAACACAGTATTTTTGGTTTTGAGTTCCAAAGTATGTGTTGTCAGCCCTGCCTACTTTATTTCTGATAGATTGCAATGATCACAGACCTCTCCTCATCTCTTCTCCCCTCTCCATCTGCATAACCCCTATATGTCCACAGGCAGATAGTACAAGAAGTTATCAGATTATAAGATTTCAGGCAAAATCTACAGGTATTTTTTGCACTTCCTAAGCAAGTAAAAAGAACCTTCTTGTACAATTCCACTATAATTAAAACTTTGTTCATCCCACAATCAAACTCAAATGAAACTATTCACAAACACAGCTTCTTGGACACTACAATATCAGTCAAAGGAAACTCGCTACAAACATCCATCTGATGAACATCCATCTACAAACACAAATCCACTGACCGACCCACATACAGGAACAGCCGCTTCCACCCCAGACACATAAAAAAAGTCAGCAGTCAGGCCACAAGGTAAAACTGTGTCTGTTTCACACTGTGGACAGAGACAATAACTTAGAACACCTTAGGGGTGTCTTACTAAAAAAGGGATACACATAAACACAAATATTCAGTTATGAAGAGCAGTTGGTATCCACAGAGCCAAACTTCTGAATTACAAACAGACCCAAAGGCAAAACCATGTTCCACTTGTAGTTGCCTACATTCCATGTCTGGAAGTCCTACATGGAGTAGCTAAAAAAAAACTGCAGCCCCTCCTTCACAGAGATCATAGACTACGGGAAATATTTTCCAAGCTCTTTCTCTTGGGTACCTACAGCCACCAAACCAAAAACAACTTATTGTGAGAAGCACACTGAACACATCAAAACAAAACAGCACATCCCCATGTAGGAAGAAAAAGTGTGGACCTGCACACATATATATGTCACTAACAGGGAGCATTACAGAACAGAAGGTACCTTCTCCTGCATAGGTCTCTGTGTCATTGAAACTGGACGACACAGATTATCTATTAAGAACAACAAAACCGGCGCTCCTGTAGCGGTGTGCTTCTGCATAAGAGACCACAACTGAAATTACTTCCGTTTTATGGTGCTAAAGCGGAATTTTAAAATGGTATCACCCTAAATGCAAAGTTCCACACTTATTAAACATATAACAAAGCAATTTAAATAATATTTCCTAGAAGACCAAAAGGGAGCAAATAAGAGAAGTTAATTGTTTGAAATCCACTTTAAAACAGACTAAGGTACGTAGTCTGAAAATTAAAAAAGAAACTGCCAGGCAGAGAGGCTTGTCAAATACAAGCTAAAAGCAACAACAAGTAGAACAAGGGAGATAACTATTTTGGCATGAACAAATAATTGGACTATCTAAAAATGCATTTAATTATTTTGTAATTAATACTTAAGTTCCTTTAATGGGGTATTTATTAGTTAAGGTGATTCAGCACGAACAATGTTTCTAAAACATTAAAAAACACTCTTGTTTGCCTTTGAGCTGTTTGCTTTATAGTATGGTTTTCTTAATTCTTATTGTACCATTAGGATTAAAACCATGGGCTGGAACTTTGAAAGGCCTCTAAGTATGTATTTGGATATTAGAAGGACATCATAATGTATTTGTTCCTTGATTGCCTCAATATATTTTTACTGGCATTTTATCTGAGGACAAATAATTCTTGAATGTTCTACATCTCAGCAGAAGTAATTTGTATTCAAGAAATTGTACATGCAAATTTTTAATAGGGATGCACCCAATACCGGTTTTTCGGTATCAAATTTTTACTTTTGGTACTCCCCAATACCGAGTACCGATACTCCTGCTGTCATGGAGCTGGCTTCCCTGCCAATCAGGAAGCTGGGTGGCCTGTCATTACCGCCACCTGGCTTCTTGATTGCCCAGGCAGTCGTGTACATGCTGTTTGGCCAGTTCAAAGCTGATTGGCCGAGAAGCCAGCTTCCCAGCCAATTCGTTTTTTGCCAGCCAGACAGCATGGAGCCAGCTGCCCGGGCAATCAAGAAGCCGGGGGCGGCAGGTAATGACACACTCCCCGTCTTCCTGATTGGCCAGGAAGCTAGCTCCATGCCAGTGGAAGTATCGGTATCGGGAATTGGTATTGGCGAGTACCGGGAAACTAGCTTCTCAACCACTCAGGCATCGAGCCGGCCAAACAGCATGGAGCTGGCTTCCTGGCAAATCAGGAAGCCGGCTCCATGTTCCCTTGCGGCAGTGCTGGTCAGAAGAAATCTCCCCTGACAGAAAGTTCCGGTATCGTGGGTAAATATCGGAGCATGGAGCCAGCTGCCCGGGCAATCAAGAAGCCGGGGGCGGCAGGTAATGACACACTCCCCGTCTTCCTGATTGGCCAGGAAGCTAGCTCCATGCCAGTGGAAGTATCGGTATCGGGAATTGGTATTGGCGAGTACCGGGAAACTAGCTACTCAGGCATCGAGCCGGCCAAACAGCATGGAGCTGGCTTCCTGGCAAATCAGGAAGCCGGCTCCATGTTCCCTCGCGGCAGTGCTGGTCAGAAGAAATCTCCCCTGACAGGAAGTTCCGGTATCGTGGGTAAATATCGGAGCATTTGGGTGAGTACTAGTATCGGTATGGGTGCATCTTTATTTTTTACACTTATATGTTGTAATAATTGGTTTACATAATTGTACTTACCATGGTTTGTGCATTTTGTATCACTGTTTTTAGTTGTTACCTAGTTTGTTTTATGCGTATTATTTGTTGCACATCACCTTTTTCCAAAACCGCAATTTATTAGCAGTTGTCCTTCTGTATACTAATTGTTAAACATGATACAGTTTAATGTTTTCCATCCTTTAGCAAACATACTTGTTTTCTTTGTGTCTCCTGCTTGTGACAGCAAAGTGGCTTTGAAAGTACAATCTGTACCTGCAATCTAATACAGTGCTGACCCAAGGTCAATGTAACGGACTTAACCTGCTTTCGTGATGTGATATTCAAAGTCAATGTGCACCCTTAATGGTCTGTGACTGTAATAGCAGCCTGTTAGCTAGATGGTCAAAGTTCATAATAAATTATGTAGGACTAGTGGAAGGTATGATTTACTTCTTTTTCCTGAAGTGTAAATGTGAAAAGGTACCAGCTTTTGCAGATTTAATGATACATTAAGCTACAAGCTTTGTATCTCTTTGGCCACTGCTGTTGGATCATGTTGTTTAAAGAGACTACAGATACACTTTTTAAAAAGAAAACAAATCACTCTGTTAGGAAGTTCAACATTTTAATGTAGCTGAGCTTGCAGTCCAGTGGTAATTGGCAATTGAGGACAGCTCAGAAGCTGAGCAGTTCAACTGATAACTTTGTGGTAGTGCTGAAGGATCCGTGTGTAATTTCATCTGGGTTAGAGATGGGAGCTATTCTCATTATCACTGTCCCTGGGGGAATATTGTCTAAGATACTCAACCTACTGATACTTGAAATAAAGAATTGTACAATGACACGAGTGTACAACCTATGGAAAGGTAATACTAACCTTCCGTATGATCTGGAGTTTCGAAGGCCAGAGCTTTATGTTACATTGTAAAGGTTGATAGAAGGGTGAACCCTGGAAAGATTCATGTTAATATTGCCCCTCATTCCCACTGCCAAAACAGATGATGTTGAGCTTCACTTATCTAGGAAAGTCACACACCATTAGGCCTGAGCTGCCTGAAAATAAAAAAGAAACTGCCAGGCAGAGAGGCTTGTCAAATACGAGCTAAAGAGATACGGAGTAGCACAGGGAAGAAAACTATTTTGTCATGTCCAATTAATTTCACATGTTGTCTCTTTCTCAGACTTCCAATCCCATTGATGTTGCAGCTAGACCTGGAACTGTCCCACACACTCTGTTGCAGAAAGACCCAAGGGTAAGTGTAAGGGAGAGAACTCAGTCCTTAGTGTCACCATTATGTCAACATCTTTCTGGCCCTCCTGGGAGTGATAAATGTCCTTGTCACAAAGAGCTAGTCAGCCTTACACCTTGTGCTTGCCATAGACTTTAGTTTCTGTTTTCTTGCTTAAGGGACATGCTCCATATTATCTTGATTCTAAGATTGAAGTCTTTCTTGATCATTTTTAATGTCATTTTATTATTATTCCTGTCACTGGGTGCTCACCCTTATGCTAGTGTGGGTTGCAGAGCTCACCAGGGAATCCTATAGGCTGTTTGACATAATTTAGTGTTCAAAGGACAAGCTTCCTATTATATTTAGAACTTGAATGAGTGAGTAAGGATTGGAATGAAAATTATTAACTCAGCAAGGATAAGAGTGACTGGATTTAAATTACTAAAGAGCTAATTAGGATTATAGAAAGAGGTTTGTCCTCTTCAGAAATGTAAAATGTCCTCTACATAATTAACACTTGCTTAGAATATGTCACTTCCTTTGCATGCATGATATGTAGCTTAGGTATATATTTAAGGCACAGCTGTTGGGTTCATTCAGGAAAGACACAGCTAATCTATTTGCAATAAAATGCCTCTAAAACAATTTATTCAGAAAGGTTCTTGAAGCTGTGTAACCAAAAGGTCAACATGCCCTCATAGTCCATTTCATTGTCTCAGTTTTGCAGTAAAATATTTAAGCAGCATATATGGGAGTGCACAAAAGGCAACCCATCACAATGGAATAACAAAGAGCAATAGTTAATAATGCCAGTGACGATAACACAGACACCATTCTCAAGCTGTGTGATATACTATTACCACAAATTTGGGGACTGTTAGAGAGTAGATCTTTCTTCTGAGGATTCATTCACATTGTCCTTTAAGCATTTAATACTGTTCCTTAACCCAACCAAATCTTGCCCTTTTACCATTTCAACCTCTGATTGTATTGCTGAATAGTGAATGGCTCATATTCAAGCAACCTGTAAATTATAAAGTGTAGCTTTTTTTACATCATTTTTCCCAGTACCATGTTGAACTAAAGATTATCACAGTTTGAAATCTCACGGGATGCAGCTTTTCAGAAGAAGCATGCTTAAATTAGCTTTCAGTGAGAATTATCAAATTGTGGCATATATAAGGTATCTCCAGAACACGTACAGAATGTCTGTAGCTTGGTTATTATTAGAGGAATTCCACAGTCTCTTTCAAGCTGATCCATATGAATATCTCTCAAATCACGCCAAAAGCCTGTATTGCTGCTAATTACTGTGTGGGGGAAATGTATGCAGTTCTCTTTTTATCTACTCATACTTACTATTCTTTTTTAATTGCTGTCATACAATCCACAGTCAATGATTTACTTTATGATAATTACATTTTTTGCTGTCTCCATTCTTGGTGACATATGAAACCGAACAAAGGAAAAAGGCAAAATATAGAAATAGAGTGTTATAATGACATTTTATAATGTTCAGTTATTATATCATATGTAAATGAATAATTCTCACCATCATTTCTGGACTTGTTTGTTGGCCAGAAATTAGCTATAAGCTCAAAACTGTGATGATGACTACTAATATTATTACTCTTATTGTTTACTAAATCATTTCTTCTAGAGGACCACTATATATCCCACCCATCTGTTAATGATAAAATTATGCAAAACATCAAACATATAACACTCAGTAATCAAGTATCCAACACCACTTTAATCCTGTAATTACAATCCAAAACTTGCTATATGCAAAATATCCAAAATAAGAAGGTGTGAGTCAACTCTTTGAGAACAAGAGCTTTAGACTATATCAAACTCTCTTATAAGCAGTGGGTTCTTCTCTCAATATTTACAGTAATCTTAATTCCATGGGCAATTGGCTTAAACGATCATGCAGAGCTCATAGTGCAAAAGGTTTTTTAAAAGGTTTTAAAATAAAGATTATATTATACACTCACTTTTTACGCCTGCATACAGCACTATTGAATCTTGTTTAACTAGTGAAACAATCAGCTCCACTGAACCACTCTAATCACATCCAGCTCCATACTGTGTTTTTCTTTTTATCTGCCCAACATGTTTTGTCACCAGTGGACTTAGTCACGGGTTGCTCCGAACTGGAACTCTGACTATTATTATTACTATTATTATTTACAGTCTAATAACACAGTGGTTTGTAGAATAAGCTTACTTTCGCTTTAAACAGTATGACCATAATACCATATACTTGCACATTTGTATCCATGGGCTCATTGTATCGAGTCAATCCTGTGCTTAGTACAAGAAATACTTACACGGCCGGATGTCTCTACAAGCTGTACGCTTTAGATATACGTACTTTTCTCAGTACCACTGGGTGATAGCAAATACTTAGTGCTGGTCTGGTCTCTGATTATTTGAACTGGGCTTGTAATGTTGCATTCAAAATAGTGTTTCTGCGGCCTGCACAATAGTTTGTAAAATGTTATTCAACTTCAAGACTAACACTACAGTCTGTAAAATGCATTTCGTTGTCCTTTGTTGCTGTCAGTGCAGTCGGGCAATGTGGACCGGCAGCATTGTTTATACAATGGGTTTGAGGTGTGTGACTGGCAGAATAGCCTGTATGGTTCGGTTGACTATTATTATACAGGATTTGTATAGCGCCAACAGTTTGCACAGGGCTTTACAATATAAGGAAGAGATTATAATCACTGTGTTAGTACATAACTTAGAACCCTAAAATGTAGAAGACTGGAGTAATTTTATTATCTCACTATGGTTCTGATAATAGCCCGAGGCTAACCTATAGAGATGAAGCGAGGGTTTCTAAGTCCAGACATTTTTTTAACGATATAGTGCCCGCAATGCAGCATCTGCCAGTGCTGCTCATCTCCTACCCCCTTTCCTTTCCATTGATATGATAAGAAACATTCACTGAAGCCAAACATTCCTGTGCTTGGATTATACAGGCTTTGTAGATGCCAAATGGTGATGGGAATATGTTTACAGAGCATGTTGTCCTCCTATGACCATTGGAACCTGCAGATAAGGCTGCTCTGAAAGGTTTGGTATTGAATAACATTGATTTTAAATCACTTGACCTTTGTCACACTTTAGTCTTGGCTAGGGAGCCTTGTACAGAAAAATTTACATTACTTTGAAGGAGTGGTAGGAAGATAAGTAAAGCATGCGTTTTACACACACATTTTACCTCTGATCTGTAGGTTAAAACTTACATGGCCAAATTTTCTAGGAGTGGCAATTTTTGCATCCACCACTGTCCACCAATGGTTGGGAATCTTCCAGCCTATGGAGTGATTTAGGCAGGGAAAGACATAGGTCCAAAAGTTCCACAAATGTCTTAAACTACCAAAAACATGAGCAATTAATGAAACAGCCAGGTTTGGGTGAAAATGTCATGTCTATGGTTGGCCCTTGGCCTTGACAGCTAGTCACTGCCAGTGCACACTTCAATCTGACCGGTAAAACAAAACAGTTTTGATTAACATTATCCCCTTTGATTACTTGGTGTTTGCCTCTCCTTCCACTGCTCTTCCTATTCACCTATAACAAGTTTTTTAGATAATTATTTATCATCTAGAAGACAGTGAGAGAAGCTGGGTAGTTCCTGTATTTCACCACCATCTAAAGCAGCTTTACACTGGGGCCTTCAATGAGTAAGCTGAGCACACTGTCCTGTAAAAAAAACACTGTAATTAGTACACCTCTGGACAACTGATACATTCAATTAGAATAAGAACATGAAAAAAAAAACAAAGGATTGCACATGCCTAAATAAATCTACTTATATTTAATAGTTAATGGAGCAAAAAATAGGGTCATGTTCTTTGTTTGAATATTCTTTTCATTTATTGCCTACCTGATCATTCTCAGGAGGGGACCATTTTAAACAGCTGTAAACTCTGATCAGTAGATTGATATGACAGTAGTGTATGCAGAAGAAAAATGAATGTCTTTATCTAGCTGTAGCAAATACATTTGTTGTCTGTAAGCCCGATGCCCATTGAGCTTTTTTCTTTCCAAAGCAAGGCGGGTTCCCTGTGGTGATGGAGTGGAAAGAGTTTGTGCATGAAATGCAGTATTTGTTGTTGTTGTAATGATACAGTCCCGTATTCCCAGAGCTGCTGTATTATTGAGTGTGCTGATGAAATATTGATGTAATTGGTAGATTGGAGTCTCTTGATTTCCAAGTCTGGTTTGTACAAACAGCAGTATGTGTTCAAAGGATTTAGCTCTGCAGACAATGGCAAGTGGTATTTATTATCATTTTAAAAACTATATAATTTTCATTATCTGTATTGTATGAAGATGAATCTGTGCCCACCCTTCCGCTATAGCTGTTGTTAGACTGCCAGTCATTAATGCTGGTGAGCAGTGGAAAATATAGTTTTAGTATAGTGACAGCTAAAGAGTTAGGCATTTAATTTCTTGATTGCCTGTCTAAACAGAGTTCATGTTTTATCACTGCCAACTATGTTACAGGCAGATCATTATTCTAGAATATAGCAGGGACTTTCATTATTATCTCATAGCTCAAATGCATATGTGACACCAAGGATAGTGGTGGCACTTGTCAGTGTTCCAAACACCTCTTCTTTAGCTATTGATTTGTTGTTCAGGCATGAGCCAAAAGTATGTAATAGGATGGTTTATTCACATGTCCTTGACTGACCTCATCAAACCTTTTTTTTTGCCTTTGGCCTGTATATACATTATAAGCATACTAGGGCTGCAGCTAACGATTATTCTCATAATCGATTAGTTAGCCGATTATTAAGTTCGATTAATCGGATTTTTAAAAAAGGCTCCAGTGATGGACTACTAGTTTGTATTGAGATTGTAGTCCATCACGGCAGAAAGCTTGGAGTGGTGGAAGTAAAAAAAAGTGTGGTGTGCAATATAGTACATTATACAGCGGCGCAGTGCAGAATACCAGCAGCTATAGAGGAATACAGCAAATTGCAGCAATAGGGGATAGAGAGGACGAGTATGATGATGGAATGGAGAGGACGGGTATGATGGTGGGATGGGGGGCAGAGGACGGGTATGAAGGTGGAATGGGGTGCAGAGGACAGGGATGATGATGGAATGGAGTCCTCTCCATCCCTGCACTCCATTCCATCATCATCCCTGTCCTCTGCACCCCATCCCACCCATCCTCTCCATCCCTGCACTCCATTCCATCATCATCCCTGTCCTCTGCACCCCATCCCACCCATCCTCTCCATCCCTGCACTCCATTCCATCATCATCCCTGTCCTCTGCACCCCATCCCACCCATCCTCTCCATCCCTGCACTCCATTCCATCATCATCCCTGTCCTCTGCACCCCATCCCACCCATCCTCTCCATCCCTGCACTCCATTCCATCATCATCCCTGTCCTCTGCACCCCATCCCACCCATCCTCTCCATCCCTGCACTCCATTCCATCATCATCCCTGTCCTCTGCACCCCATCCCACCCATCCTCTCCATCCCTGCACTCCATTCCATCATCATCCCTGTCCTCTGCACCCCATCCCACCCATCCTCTCCATCCCTGCACTCCATTCCATCATCATCCCTGTCCTCTGCACCCCATCCCACCCATCCTCTCCATCCCTGCACTCCATTCCATCATCATCCCTGTCCTCTGCACCCCATCCCACCCATCCTCTCCATCCCTGCACTCCATTCCATCATCATCCCTGTCCTCTGCACCCCATCCCACCCATCCTCTCCATCCCTGCACTCCATTCCATCATCATCCCTGTCCTCTGCACCCCATCCCACCCATCCTCTCCATCCCTGCACTCCATTCCATCATCATCCCTGTCCTCTGCACCCCATCCCACCCATCCTCTCCATCCCTGGGGTGCAGGGATGGAGAGGACGGGTATGATGGTGGAATGGAGTGCAGAGATGGATGGGATGGGTATGATGGTGTGATGGGGTGCAGAGGACGGGTATGATGATGGAATGGAGTCCTCTCCATCCCTGCACCCCAGGGATGGAGAGGATGGGTGGGATGGGGTGCAGAGGACAGGTATGATGATGGAATGGAGTGCAGGGATGGAGAGGATGGGTATGATGGTGGGATGGGGTGCAGAGGACGGGTATAATGATGGATTGGGGTGCAGAGGATGGGTATGATGGTGGGCTGGGGTGCAGAGGATGGGTATGATGGTGGGTTGGGTTGCACAGTGTTGGGCTCCGGGGGGGGTCGGGGCACTTACTGTCTGAACATTCCCTCCATGTCTTCTGCTGAAAGGTTTAGCCTGGATGCCGGCTCTTCCCCAGCCATTGTCTCCGTCCCCCGGCTGACACCCGTCGCGCTCACATCCCCAGCACCCGTCATGTGATCGGCCCGGCTAGATGTGAGGAGCGCAGGGATTGGAGGAGAGCCGGGAGCTGGGCCGTCGCGGCGTGTGCGTTCGGTGGGCGTGGCGTGCGCTGCGTGCCGGGCTTGAGTGTGGAGCCGCAAACAGGCAAGGTAATAGATAGCCGAATAATAGACGATCGAAAACGTTGGTAACGTTTTCGATCGTCGATTTTAATCGACTAAATTGAATCGTTGTTGCAGCTCTAAAGAATACATATATTTCTTTACAGTGCAGGGGGGGAAAAATAAGGCAGGTGCATTTTGGCCCATAGACATGTTGAAGACCCATTGAAAATTAATGGGCAACACACGACTAAGTGCCAAAAAAACACATCAGCAAGCACACAATTGGGTGTGAAAAGGTTCTAAATGTATATTTCTTCTGCTTAAATTAGGTACGACTATCTATACAACCAAATGCTCTGAAACCTTGCTTTAGGCTGTCTCCCAAGAAAATATTTCTGCATCTGGAAACAAAGGCAAAAAAATTAATTTTGTTACTTTTGTGTATTATCATCTCTTTTTGTAGGACCATTATTATAGTCGCACACTTTTCATATAAGCACCTTTGTCATGAATAAGAAAGATTGTCCTTGCCCAAAACATATATCAATAAAGACTATTGAAAAATCTCTGCATATCAAAACAACAGCTGTTAAGTGTTGACAACCCATCATGTCATACTTATCAATGCCAAGTAGCCCACATTGTATTTGCGGAAAAAAAGGCATATTGTGGAAAACAAGCAAGTGGCCTTGGCTATCATACAAATACAGACTAGAATGTAGAAGGATGCAGAAATAATTAAACTGTATCTTTTCTTTATATATGCATATGAATATACTTGCTAACACAATCATTTCACTTTAGCAATAACTGTATATTAATTCTTTGAAGAAGTTTTTACTAATTGAGTTTATATTGGATGTTGTTTTGTGGAAGCTGACTAAAGTTTTATTAAAATACTTTATTTGAAAATAAAATTGCAGCATTTTAATGCCTTTTCATTATAAACCAATAAGCATGTGGTAATTAAAATGATTGTCTGAGTGACAGGCATGTAACCAAGTTGTCATTTTCTCTTCACAGTTGACAGATCCTTTCAGGCCTATGTTGAGGGTAAGCGCTTTTCTTGGCATATGAAAATATGGATAAATTAATGGAATTATTGGATAAACAGATTACCAATTATGTCCATGGTGCAGCCAGTTCTGTTGTAAAACTTAAATAAGAGACACTTGTCCAATTTTAAATGGCAAATTTCACAAATATATCTGAAAATATGTCATAGCAAAAGGCACTTTGATGTTTATTTGCTTTTTAATACAACCAACCTAACCGATCCCTGCCGTATGCCAGATAACAGTACATAGTAAATAGGATAAGTGTGATAGTTTAACAATTACTATGTAAAGAACAGTAGTGTATATAATATGACATCCATTTGTAGCAACCAGGTAGTTCATCATTCAAGGGACAAAGTATAGGAAGCATTTGTAATCACCAAGAAATCAGAAGCATTGGTTCTGTGATGGAAACCAACAGGTCTATTCACCGAAGTGTTTGGAGAAGGCAGGAGCATTTAACAATCTAGGACAACATAGCTGAACTGGAAAGTGAGATGAATTGGAGAATTTTGGGAAATCGGCTGTTTCGGCCTATATTGTTCACGTCTCCTGCCTTCTCCAAACTCTTCACACTTTAGTGAATAGACCTGTAAGCCTTAAGAATTAAGTGAGCATAAACAGAATGGGTCATTTTTTATATTTATTAAACTAAATTTGAAGAAAGATTTGCTCATATATGGCCATCTTGATGGTTGCCAGATTATTGAAAATTAATTTGTGGTTACACTACGCCATTTTACACAATGTTTGACCTGTGAACCTGGCAAGATGTGAATACAGTCATGTTCCTTCTTGAGGTTAAAGGAGAATTATGACCTAAGGGCAAATAAAAATACCCCTTACCTTGATTGTAGTAGCATTCTTCCTTTTTTCTAAAATCGCAGCACATCACAGATAAAATTCTCAAAACCTGTAGTAAACGGCCATCTTCAGCCCTGCTCCGAGCTCCTTTCCTCTTAGGGACCGTTAACCGTTGATCCAGCCTGCCCACAGCTTTTTAAAAAAGTTATCCCATTGCTGTCGCCGCGCTTCCTATCATCGTGCACAGCTGTGTTTTGTGAGCATGTGCACGCTGGCATTTGTGAGCGGGAGGCGGAGTCTGAAGTGAAAAGGCAGCAGCAAGAGACTGTGAGAAATAAACGGACTCAGCCTCCCTGCACATTGCTCTTTCCCCTCTCTCATCAGCGATCCCCAGTAATTAGGATGTCAGCGTCACACAGGGGGAGAGAGAGAGGGGATAAAGAGCCATCCCTCTCTCCATCATTTACCAGAAATGGGCAAGTCCATATATGGTGAATTATGTCACTGGGTATCCCTGCAGACTGGAAAGCATCTGATCAGCAGGGATCCCCAGTGACAACATTCATCATATATGGACCTGCCCATATGTGGTAAATGATGAAGAGAGAGGGCTCCTTCTCCTATCTCTCTCTGCATGCCCTGTGTGACGCTGACATCAATCAAATCACTGGGGATCGCTGAAGAGAGAGGGGAAAGAGTGCTTTCTCTTCAGCATTTACCACATATGGGCAAGTCCATATATGGTGAATAATGTCACTGGGGATCCCTGCAGACTGGTAAGCATCCGATCAGCAGGGATCCCCAGTGACATAATTCACCATATATGGACTTGCCCATCTGTGATAAAATATGAAGAGAGAGCTTCTGACACGGGACAAGATCAATGCACTGCACACTACACGTGAAGTAGGCGGGGCAGATGGAGAGGAGGAGGGAGGGGATCAAGGGCTACACTGCAGCGTGTCTGGAAGGCTGGCACAGAGGACGGGGACAGGCAGGTAAGGAGAGCTGCGTGCACAGAGCTGCTGCGCATGTCCATATATTCATGGACGCGCAGCAGCTCTCAAGAATCACTGTCAGTCACAGTGACGACGATCAGTGGGGAGGATCTCGACAGTATTGTCGGGATCTCTCCTCAGTGCGGCGCTTAGCCCCGCCCACCATCTTAAAGAAGGGTTTACAGACTTAGGGTGCATTTTGGCTAATAGGAGTAAATTACTTTTTTAGCCTAAGAAATGCAATAATAAAGAAGAGGTAGAACCCCCATAGTTCTCCTTTAACAAAGTTGTTCTCATTCTAATTTTTCTTATTGTATGACATGCTTGTAGTATTTGTAAAAAAAAACTCCATGCATTACAAAATATTAGAAAAAAATGTAATGGCTCAGAAGTCCCATGCAGAAGTGTAATGCACTTCCTTCACAATCTGCTACAGACAGACAGACAACCTGTGTATTTTAGTAGATCATCTCCTAACTGATATGTGTCACTGTAATGTAAATATATTTATTTTTCATCTGGCAGAAACCTGGAAAATGGTGTGCCATGCACGTGCATATTGCCTGGCAAATATACCATCATCAACAAAAGGTCAAAGTAAGTGTCAGCCTGCCTCTTTATTTGATTCTGTTATACTGTTTTTAATACACTATTTCCAGTTATTTGATTTTTTCATTAATTAGTTGGACTTGGCAGACCTGGGCTAATCAGGTATATAAACTGTATTTTAAGAACAAACAGTAAACAGTCCTTTCGTAATAAGGTATTGTTTATTGAGCAATAAACCAAATCAATTTAGCTATGCTTGCACATTGAAAAAAAATCACCTTTCAAAGACCTTAGTAAGCAGAACTTGTGAAATCTGACTGGATGCGATGGGTCACTTGATTTCATTGCTCTTTGTATTGCTTGTGTTAATAATGATTATAGTTACTTTCGGAAAACAAGCAAATCAATATAAAACATTGTTAGTATAGTTAGGAATAATTGCAAAGATACCCTTGATGATCTTTTCATGCTGTCTATATACTGGAAGTTTTTGGAAAGATTCCATCAATGGAAAAGAACAATCCACCTTCTAGTTTCAAATGACCAAACTATTGTAACTGGGGTGGGAATTGATCTAAACCACTGTATTATCAGTTAAAAGGCTTTTTAAATCAGTTTCAACCTGAATGTTGATCATTTCATTATTCAAAGCCAGGAGGCAATCAAAATCATGGGTGGCAGACTACCACAAGACCCTCAGTTCCTTTTCAATTTTTTTTATGGAAAATGTCCAAAATTGGCAGATGTATGACCACCAATTGAATTATAAAAAGCAATGTTTTTTTTTAGTCTTGCAATACTACCCTTTGAGAGTATTATGAAGGTAGTAGCATAGGTCCCAGTTTAGGCAAGTTGGGTATTTTTCTTTCAGCCCTTCTACTGTATATATTAGGAATTATTTTAGCTGACGTTTGTTTGGAAATGTAGTTATCTTTCAATCATTATACCATTATCAGATATATTGTTTAGTTGATTTTCCTATGGTAAAAATCTGATTACACTTTCCATTAAAAACATAAACAGAATCTCTCGCCGAGCATGTTATTTATTTCATGTTTGTGAAATAGTAGACTATAAATAATGCTTGCTGGTACTTTATAGCTCCCAGGGGCATTGTAGAAACATTAATTAACTTTCTTTCCCTTCATTTAATACATAATGGAATTTGAAAGCACATTCTCTCATCTTACTAAGGTGATCTGGTGTGTATTTCTAAACTGCAACTACTAATGAGACTTTTCAATATGTCTCATGTTAATGTAAGGCATGCATTGGGCCTGATTTAGTAAAAGGAAATGCAAAAGCGCAGGAAGAAATCATTATGGAGATAATTGGCTTGCTTGTGCTGCCAGTCTACCGAACGTGTGGGTGTTTGTGTGCACAGTGTACATGACATCTTAAAGCTGCACTCTGGGCTCCACCTACCCTAACATACACACCTCATCCCACCCCTTCTAACTAATTGGTGACGTATAAATAATAAAACCCTATCTAAATGCCAAATTTTCTTGCCTTCATCCACGGTAGTGCCACATTTGGGTTCAGAGCCTTCTTGGTGCATAGAAGATAGGGGGTCCTTCTTTGGGTGTCCACTCACCGCCTGCATGACCTGGATACTTCTTTTGGCTGTCCAGTGGCAGGGTCCTGGTGGAGTCAGCAGGCAATGTCTATAGAATAAGGGGACTGTCAGGGACTGCCCAGTAGCCGATTACTGGATCTGGATATGAAAATGGCACCTGCAAGTGACCTGTGCGGTGTGCTTAGATAAGTAAATCTTTGCTTCAGCAGGTATTCCTAACTAAAGAAAACAGAAGGGAGTTGCAGGATTCTGGTTAATTTTTGCCCATAGATGGGATTTAACTTATCTGCTAAACACTCATGTTCAGTGCATACATTACAGTCGCTCTTTGCAGTGTGCACATAAAAAAAATGTGGGTGCCTGATATGCAGATAACGTGCACAAAAGTAATATATGTGCTTAGGTTCTGTATTTTAAAAAATAACTATATTATGACAAGCAGAGTGATTGGTCACCGTAGCAAATGTATGGACAAAAGAAAGGAACCCCTAAACAAACAGGCAATTACAGGTATTTACCATCACAACATACTTTTGCAAGCAAAAGCATAATAAATCGCTTGTTGTAGTCAAAACATTCATGCAACAAATTTGTGTATTCAAAGCACTAGGAAAATGAATATTAACATAATTATATATTAATATAAAACATATTGTTTTCATATCTTTTAGTAAATACATGGTGCTTTTAGAATGTATAGAAGCAAGCACTGAGTATATTGGATGAAGAGACAATAATTTCTAGTTAAAGTGACTCTAAGCTCAGGAGTTAAAACTTAAAAATGCATTCAAGTACCTTAACTATTAACACAAATGTATATTATTTGTGTATCACTAGGCTGTAGATCCTCAAATCATCTCTGAATTGGTGCTGACACTGTCCTTCCTTCTGGAGGGTGGCCACTTTTGTTCCCCATGGTCCCTGTGTTAGTTGTAAAGTAGCCACCGCTCCAAGCTTACTTCTGTGATGGACTACAATCTCACATTTGCTTTACTAATTTGTATTGAGATTGTAGTCTAACACAGGAGTGAGTTTGGAGTGTTGGCTACTTTACAACACACACACAGGGGCCATGGGGAACAAAAGAAGCTCTAACACCTGAGTTTAGTGTCACTTTAAAGCTGTCTTAACAGATAAAGATAGAGACAGAAATATTGGAGCTTCCAGCATTGATTTGGCGTAGCCTCCAGATTTGTTGACCCACTCATTGCTTTTCTACATGGTGAGCCACTGAATTGGAAAATCATGCTGGATGGGAGTACAGACTTCGATGGTTGCATGCTTGTTTCACGTCAGTGACAAAACAGGTAGTAATTACAGCATTAAAATAAAAACAGAGCCATCATTATTTAAAATAAGTCATCAGTAGTATTGCATGCATTTGTATCCTAAGTCACATCAACATCATATGAAACCATCAGTGGTAATTGCTTTAAACCAAAAATAGACAGTGCTGATATCAAATATTAAATCCAGCACACTTCAGTATAAGGCATTGAAACTGATTATGTGCAGAAATACATAGTTTCTCAAAATGCAAGCAGTTAAAAGAAAAGAACAACCATTACAAGCTGATTTAATGAACATTGATACGTTTTTTTAAATGCATAAATTTGGGATTCCATGGATTGCTGCTTGGCCTCTTTGCCCCAGAAATACTATTTATTTACGTTTAATTATCCAGAGCTGGAATGTTCGTTTCTGTGTTATTTTAAGTGAGGAGAATTTTCCCTCAGAGACCACAGTAACCAAATGAGAAAAACTATTAAAATAACAGCTAATTCACACAGGAGTTTGTAAATAGACTCCAATGATCGCTTTTGTGTTTTCCCTAAAGCAAGAGTGTAAAGCCAGCTATCTTGATTCAGTACAACAAACATATTATTCTATCTATCTATCTATCTATCTATCTATCTATCTATCTATCTCTCTGTCTGTCTATTAATCCCTATTTACATAGGTACAGTTTAATACATAAAGACATAATTTTTCATTTATATTGAGCAAAACATGGCTTATACAGAATCACAAATATCAATTTAGGTAGACCATGAGTAGAACCCCTAAAATTAGCGATTCCTCAGGCAGACCTGATAAAGCCCACTCGCCTGCTCGCAGACCCTTCTCTACCCATATCCACATATAGGGCACACTATCCTCCCATGCTGTAGTAGTGGCAAGTATTAGACTACTACCTGCCCTTGTAGAGCAATGGGTGCATAGCAGCATTGTTGAAGAGCCTGCTCCTGTACTGTTGTGTACTAAAGTCCTAGTTCTGTAATGTTATGTGAAATGTACACATGATTCAAAATTCCTTGCTTAAAACTAACATTTTGTGAATCTCTTCCTTTGCAATATTGAGATGACATGTTACACAAATAAAACCTGTAATTTCATCATAGGATATTATTATTGTTATTGCTGTCTCTGTATAGGGTAAACTTTTGTGTGGCTGTTTGTTCACAATTTTGCCTTCAAGTCATGTCTCTGCAATTTATCCGTCTGTCACTTCTGATGATATCAGATTTAAGAAAGTGTTATTTTCAATTATAGCACACACAAAGATCGTTTTTGCAATTTCAAGGTGTGAATGTGCCATTTTGTATGGTCTTTGAAGTCTCCTTTTTTTTATCCGCCCACGGGGGAAATCTCAATTCCTGACATGCTTTCCATTTTAGAAACAGATGCAGACAGATCCGCACAAGCTGGATTTTGGCCTAAAGCCTGAGTTTTTGAGCAGGCCACCAGGTCCAAGCCTCTTTGGAGCTATTCATCACCATCCGCACCACCATGACTTGGCACGCCCTTCCACACTGTTCACTGCTGCCGGTGGGTATAAATTTAATTTCTTTTACAGTTATTGAACTTACAGTCTATTAAAAATTAGAGCCATAGAGAGCCAGCCTAAATTATTTTACTATCTCTGTCTGAACGTTTGAAATTAAGGGAACAGAGGGCATTTTGTTTGCACTGCCCAGTTATATGTACTATTGTTCATTAGAACCTATACGGTTAAAAGGTGCTTTGAAAAAAGTACTATGAAATATTTTTCAGTACTTGGGAAAATAATTTTAACAATGAACATCATTTTTTTAGTATAATTATAGACATCTGTATTAGGGGTTGACCGATATGTTTTTTTCAGAACCGATATCGATTATGGGCCACCTTTCAGGCCAATAACCAATATCATGTACCAATATTCTGTTTACATCCAGCTGTGGAATCTTGCACCGGCAGCTGAATGTATACAGCAGGCAGTGGGCCTGATATCGGTCAACCCCTACTGATGGCAGTGAAGGGGAGCCACTTTTATTACCGGTAAATTTAACCGATTCCGATAATTTAAACAATTGTGAATATAGGCCCCGATTATCAGTAGATCCGATAATCGGTCGACCCCTAATCTGTATGTATATGGCAGAGTAATCTTCCTGAACATGTTAACATCAATATAATTTGAGTTATACATAGGTACCACTACATCTGCTTTGGAGAAATTAGACTTTGAAAATTTAAATTGAAAAAAAAAAAAACATTCTTAGTAGTAACAATGTATATAGGCCATATATCAGGGTGACCCATGAGTAAAAGAGAACTAAACTATCTGTAGTAATTACTTTGCATGTACCCACCTATTTACCCCTCTACTTACAACTGGCTGGGGCCTCTCCTTTCAGAACCCCTGCCTGAACCCCTGAAATTTTGGTTTGCCAAAATTTGTAGCTGCTTTCCTTTCATCACCTCAACTTGGATCATTCAATGGATTACCACATGCCTTCTGCACCCATTTGTCTCAGTTCAGTGTAAAAAGTATTGGCTTTCAACAGGCAGGCTATGTTTCCTCAAAGAAAAGTCTCCAAGAACTCAGATTTGATTGGTGGTGCTGTTAAAATAGATGAGCAGCAAAGTTTCTAAAGAACAGCCGTTTGAAAAATAAATTTCCAAGGTTTCCTCAGACGTCATGCTTTTATAAACAGTCCAACCACTCTACACTGTTTTCCGGCTAAGCTGCACATTCAGTGTGTAGAGCATGTCATATGAGCACTATAACCATGAATAGTACTACTGATGAAATGAAAAACAACCGAGTGTGATGACGGCAGTTATAAAATACATTGTCTATTTTTTTTAATTTAGCTGTTCCAAAGTTATTTGCTGCAGATACTCGCGGTCATCTAAACTGTATAAGAAAAATTTGGCTACCTTTAGTCACAAAGTATATGAGCCTTTATCTGTTGTATTTGCTGCAGGTACAAATGGGCAACTTAATTAAAAATATTTATATATAGCTAACTGGATGGGGTGATCAATGTATAGATAACCGTTCAGTTTGTAAGTACACTGAATATTTGTTCACTTACTGTGTGAAGTAGGCAGATAGCAACTATTGTTCTGGTAATTATTTAAACCAAGAGCAATTTTTTTAAAATTTTACCATGATTTATTAAATCATGGTATGGAAACCTGTATGATTCATCTTGCTTATTTATATTATTTATTTTCCTTTTTAGGTGGAGCACACCCAGCTGGCGGACCTTTTGGTCCTCCACCTCATCACAGTAATTTTCTTAACCACTCTGCTCATCTTGGTAAATGAAACAATTTATATTGTATTATTATGTTTATTTAATGAGCATCCTTAAATCTACATTCACACTAGCAGTCCTGCATTTAGATTTTCTAAATGCAGTAGAAATGATCTGGGAGGTACAAAACCAACTCTATGCTTCCCAAATTACTTTCTCCTGGGTTTAGATGTACCTGCTTTAAAGCGAGTTAAGTTGTGTTTACATGCATTTAGCCGCAAAACACAGGTAAATGCTCAGTTTTAATGATATCATTAAAAAATAATTATATGCATTTATATGCATTTAGAAATGTCCTTTGAATACATATAAACAGAGGTTTGTCAATGCCAGTGGGAATGAGACCTTACTCAGCCATGTTTATTGTTTTTTAATTATGACCGTACCTACCCAATTGATGTTGGGAAAGAAAACATGTGATTGACAATAACATACTGTATGTGAAGTCCAGCTGTGTTTAAAACACTCTTACCTGTTATGTGCTATTACATTTGTAAGAATTACATTTTTTAAGAATTGTTTGTTACATATAACAGTCTAATAGATACACATGAATGGTTGCAGTAAACTGCAATCCTCCATTATTTTTCACTCAAGCTTTTGTAGGTTGACTGCAGTGTATGCAGTAAACTGGTTTGTATAAACTACATCCAACTTTGTATAGCAATTGAGCATAAGCTAGAACAATGGTAGTGGCACAAAAAACAGTTGACTATATTTATACGTTTACAGTAATTACAATGAGAAAAAAATAATAAAAGCAGATGTTTTCGGTAAATTAGTCTTATCGTTGATGTGTCTTTTGTTTTCATAGAACCATTTAATCGTCCACCAACATTCACTGGTCTTGCTTCCGTGGGAGGAAATGCCTTTGGGGGACTTGGCAATCCCTCAGTTAGTGAGTAAACATTCATACATTAAAACAAAAGTAATACAAATTAGGAATTATGCCATTGCTGCAAAAGGGGTAAAACATCAGTAACATGTATGTAACTTTTTAGCTTTGTGTAACAGTAGCATGGGATATGTTATTGTAATCGCAAAAGAAAAAAAATAAAGTAAAAGCTTTTCTATAGCCTTGTTTATGTGTTGAAAGCTGAGGATAATTTTAAGAGTGCATTTATATCCGTAGTGTTGAGTTGTGAGGATATGGTGCTTATACGGTTACACAGATAGTACCCTCTGTTAACCATGTCCAGTTTTAATGGAGACCAAATTAACTGTAAATCATTATATTGGTGAGAACCACCTGCAACTACTTTTGAATCAGCTGATGTTCCTGATTTTATAGATATGAACCAACACCATATAAGTATTTATTCCAGTGAGCAGTGAAACAGGACTACAAAGCTCTGAACATGACATTTCAGTCATAAGCACATCCTCATATTCAAGCATGCAAAACATACTATGAGCACTGTAATTTCCTTGCACAATAGAATACAAACTATGTGGTCTCTAGAAAAATATTGTATTGTCCAGTTAAGCCTACATCAACCTGCATTTATTTTTCTGGCCACCAGGTGCATGTGCATACTATATTTTACTTGTTGGGACATTCATTTTGCTCACTGTCAAAAACGTAGTACTAAAAAAATATTAACTATTAAACGAACAGAGATATTTATTAGTGCACATTTTAATGCCTAGCCCCTCTCTTGCATATACTCAAATCCCTTTATTTAATTTGCCACTGGCAGGAAAGAGGAATACCAGTACTTCATGGTGTAAAGGAGCATGTGACTTACTCTTCTTCCTCTGATGTAACAGTACCTGTGCTTGGTGATTGCCCCAGCACTGTCACATAGGGATGGGAAGGGAGTCCTAAGCCTTGTATAAGCTGTGACTTGGATTGACTTACACAGGGCTGCCGGCAGGGTTTACAATACAATTTGCATAGTGTATACATTTGTGACTTCCATATAATGGTGACTATACATATAATTTTTGTTGCACTGTAGTTTCCTCAGTTTTCTGAAATGTATCCTTATGAATTTACAATATATTAAAGTGTACTCTGGACTGAAAATTATTGAAAAACCTCCACTGCCCCATAACCTAAGTTTACATGTGGAGCTGCCTAATCTTACCTGGTACCTATTGGCGATCTAAATTATTTGTCAGAACCAGAATGCACAGGCATGCTTTCAATGGACAAAATCTGTTTCCAGACTAGCTGTCAATCCTTTGACAGCTCCCACGTGATCTATCAGCACGTTTGTGCACTGGTTCCCTTCATTATGGGGTCAAGAAACTGGTGGACCTGTGAATTCACGGTGCAGAGTTTTCACTAGCAAAAAGCATAACTTGCTAGTGAGAGAATCAACCTGCCAGCATGCAGCCAAAGCTAAGATATTACTTTTTGGCTGACCTTTTAAAAGCTATATTATACCTGAAAAAGATGTGTCAAATACCATTCTTCAAAGTACATATTTTGCATATATATTTATATAAGTAACAGATGCTTTAAATAGTTTTTTTTCTGTTTTGTTTTCTTTTATAGCATCCAACTCAATGTTTAGCCATAAAGAAGGGCCAAATCTTCAGGGTTTCAATAATCCTCACGAACCATGGAATCGACTTCATCGAACGCCACCTTCGTTCCCAACACCTCCTCCCTGGCTTAAACCTGGAGAGCCTGAGCGCAGTTCTTCTGTTACAGCTCACGATCGAGATTCAGAGAAAAGAGAATCGTCATCCAAAGATGATAAAGAAAGGTGTGTAAGATAATTTCAATAGAGCAATCAATGAATGCTTTCATTTGTAGGAGCTCACGCAGGTAGCTAAATTTCATTGCTGAGAGATAAATTGGTACTCTGTTGGTGAGACCTATGGGCAGTGGAGGATCAGTAAACAATTGCCAACCAGGTATTTCTTCTTCCAGTGGAGTTGTACTTTGGTTACCTAGAGGAAGATCTTTGTATTCACTGCATTTCCCATCTGTTATCAGAAAATATTAATCTCTGACTATATAGTTTTTACATTACATTTATCCTCATTGGTTAGACATGGATGACTTTAAAAACTGTAATGCATGTATATTTGCACCCAACACTAAGATACACATGTAGCTTTATGCCACTTAGTAGTCACATGATAAACCTAATATGAATGAATGGGAGCACCTATGTAAATGTTTTGACATTTAACCTGATTGAAATGAAATAGGAAAAAAGCTTGAGGAACACAAATGTATGTTCCATAAGCAAAGCCAAATATATTGGCTTTATATGTAATATGTATTGAAACTGACTATGATTATGGTTATCATAAAAGTGAATATTTGGCAGAACCAGGTGGAACCAGCACTATGAAATAAAACAATAAAATTGAATGTAGAAAAACTCAATTCTTTTAACATTGAAAACTCACATCCACTTTTTTGACATTGCTTATTGTAATATATGCAAGTTACTTTTCTTTAAAATAATTTATAGAAACAGCATATTTGTGATTTACATATAGCTAGATGTGTACAAATAGAGACAGAGGTATAGAAATTAAACATTATGCAACAGGGTTCTATACAGAACATTTGATTATATTCTAGGCTCACTATATACAGTATACAGATAATGTAGTGCAACAGTCATTGTTTACCTTTTATGGTGTTAATGATTACTGCACCTCCTTGCTGTCCCCTGGAGCTGTGCACTGATATGTATCACCTACATTGATCCCTTGCTCCCTGACTTTGCTCTATTCTCCAAACCCACAAGGAAATGTCTCAGTCTGTCAAGGTTGTCATCATGTGATAATCAGCACACCATCAGGAAGTGAATTACTGTGGTGACCAGGAGAATCTCATACAGCTCTGATCAGAAAATATTACTAGTGTTTAGCATCCGCGCTGTAGTGGCTTCTGCCACCTACTCATGCTATTCACATTGTGATCAATGTGCTCATGGTCACATAGTCACATTATCGTGGGGTAGTGTGAGAGCTAAGAAAAAGCGATGAGAAAGCAGTGCCATGGAGACAAAACAGAGAATTTTTGAACCTGTGGAAAAATGTCACCAATAAATCTAAAATTATGACAATACAGTACAGCTCGCCATGCCTGACTGATGTGGTGGGTGCTTGTCTAGACAAGATATTACATGACAATGTAAATGTTGCCATGTCACAGGAACATACAGCTGAGGAGCTTGGAGGTAGGGATCATCTCTTTTGTAAGACATTATTAGTTAGAATTAAATCATTACTTATGCAGTGACACATGGGCAGTATCTTGGCAATAAGCTGCTGCATTTGACAGCCAACTATCTCACTTTCCTGGCTGGATCCCATATGATGGTGCTTACAGTTTTATTTGTCCTATTTCAGTAACACAACGGGACTGGTAAACCAATAATTAATGGTTTTGAATTAATCATATCCTGCATAAGTTTTCTGGAGTTTGTAATTTGCACAAACTTTTTGATCTGGTCATAACTTAATGACTATTTTTTTAAAGCTTTAGCTAAATTTATTGACATACATGAGATGTGTGTGTCCTACCCAACTGTTCCTTCCATTAAACATTTTATTGTATATAATTTGCTCCCAAAAATTATGGTAGGTACGTGAGTTGCAGTTCTCAGCTTAGTTTAGTATGATGTGTATTTATGTTATATGTTATTTATTTCTTACTGTCTGTACATTAAGCTCATTCTCTTTTTCTAGGGAAAGCAATGAGAAAAGGCACTCCAGTCATCCTTCACCAGCACCTGTTAGTCAAGTTAATTCATTGGGACATAATCGCAGTTTATCTGAACAAAGTAGAAACCACCTAAATAATGAGATACGAGACAAAGAAAAGACCAAGGACCGTGAAAGGGATCACTCTGATTCATGGAAAGAAGCTAACGTGGAAGAGCACAAAGCAAAAGAAAACCATATTTCTGAAAAGGAAAGCATTGTACATGAGAACAGAGCTGCAGAGGAAGCCAAGCAACTCTCAAGGGTGCCCTCCCCTTATGTTAGGCCACCAGTGATGGAAAGCACTAGACCTAATAGCACTTCAAATAGAGATGAGAGAAAAATTGAGACATATGACAGTCAAAAGAAAAGTAACGATGTCAAAGTAAAAGAGGAAAGAAAGGAAGATCATGATGTTTTAGTTTCTGAGGCACCAACTGTGCATAGGTCCTCTGAACAACCTCCTCCAATATCTACATCAAATGTTCATCCAAGCCATTTAGGATCCATGCCAATGGCTGTGGGCGTAACAGGGATGCACCCAATGAACAGTATTGGCGGCTTAGACAGAACTCGTATGATGAATCCTTTCATGGGTATAAGCCCAATCCCAGGTGGTGAACGTTTCCCTTATCCATCATTTCATTGGGATCCTATGAGAGATCCACTAAGAGACCATTACAGAGGACTAGATATTCATAGGCGTGACCCCCTTGGAAGAGATTTTTTGTTGCGAAACGATCCACTTCATCGACTTGGCACGCCTAGATTATATGAAACAGACAGATCATTTAGAGACAGGGAACCCCACGATTACAACCATCATCACCACCATCATCTTTCTGTTGACCCACGTAGGGAACACATAGAAAGAACAAGCCAGTTGGAAGAGAGGGAACGGTTACACATGCTTCGAGAGGACTATGAACATGCCCGTTTACATGCAGTTCATCCAGCTGCATTGGACGGCCACCTGCCTCACCCAAGTTTAATTACGCCAGGACTTCCAAGCATGCACTATCCCAGGGTCAGTCCCACAGCTGGACATCAAAATGGACTTCTTAATAAGGCTCCGCCAACAGCAGCACTAAGTGCCCCCCCTCCCCTAATTTCTACTTTGGGAGGCCGACCAGGATCTCCCAGGAGGACTACTCCATTGGCCGCAGAGATAAGAGACAGACCTCCTTCTCACACTTTGAAAGATATCGAAGCACGGTGAATCTAATAAATGGAGCTTGAGGACAATTAGCCTGATTTAAATCAGAGCAAGACTTGACATACAATCTTTGTACAAATGTAAAGCCTCTAAAAGAGCAATGATTTTCACTTTTTGTATATTATATGTTGCAGATTTCCAGATCTTTTAGCCAATTCAAATGTTTGTCTTTGATTGATTTATTTTACTAATGTAAAGCATTTGATTGGGACTGAAGGAAATAATTCATTAGACCTATTTGGACTGTATCAGACTTGTGATATGGAAAGAAAATGTAAATATGTATTTACAATGATTTGCTTCATTGGTTATTGGTTCATATATGCAAAAGGATAGGATGAAAGCTTTACTATGTACAAATGTAAATAGACATAATACAATAATACTTCTTAAACTGTGCAGTTTACAACCTTGCTATTTATAACACAGTTTGCTCTTACTGTGTATGTTATTAGAGACAACTAAACCCCCTCAACTATGCAATTATTATGGAGGCTTTGAACATAAAGCCATTGTAACATGAATGGAGCTTTTTCCCACATTCACACAATTAAAGTCATATTGTCCCTTCGAAAATCATATTGCAATACCTATTGCTTTATTCTAGACTTCGACCTGTATTTAAGATTTTTTCCCATTCTAAACAAGGATGCCACAAATATGCCCCATGATTGATATGCAGCAGCCACATTAAAATGAAGTTAACCTATTGAATTTAGAAGGCCATGAAGCGTATTCAATAATGTAGTAAAAAGAGCAGTGAGGTCATCCTATTCAAAGCAACCAGTTCTGGGGCAGAAGTAGGAGTTACTGGGTTCTCAAAGCTGCATTTATAATCCCAGCTCTACCAACAGCACCATCAATCTGAAGTGGGCTTTCCTCTTCCCTGCAGACCATCTCAGTGGCTTTAGTGAGGTAGTGACAAACTGCATTGGCATTTAAATCCCACGAAGACACCAAATATCTACATAGACAAGTTTGGTGGAAGAGTAGTTAACTTTTCTCTTGTCGCAGCCAACATAATACTTCCAAACCGTGCAGGGCTATTTTCATCTATGCACAACTGAACAAAGTACAAACATACTTATATGCTTCAAATATGCATTCATCTACAGCATCATTTTCAACACCCTGTCTATTACAATTTCTGTAACTGGGAGAATCAAACAACATTTGCTTTGGGCACTGAATTAATCAGAAGACAAGTTTCAGCTTGCTAACAGCTGAAATTTACCGACTGATTTACTCTTTTACACTACATTATGAAATACACCTTGATTTGCCAAAACAGTGGAATCAAGGGAATCAAATATAACATGTGTTCTTGAAGGTATATAGATTTGGCGACTGATATTTTAATATGATGCACATTTCTATCATTTTGGTTAAATGGCTAACCCAAATGACAAATAGGAAATTTAATGTCACCCCAGTGTGTATTGGGCATGCATTTCATGGTCCAATAGTAACACCAACATGTTTACATCTAAACAGTCGGAGAGGATATGACTTTATCAGAAATAATACCATGCACATTTGGTTTACTGGGTTGTAAATTATATGTATGAAATAAACATAGTCCATTGGTCTTCTAGTGTATTAAAGTGATATCTTAAGTTGTTATCCTGTTTTGGCAAAAAAAATCAGAACACTGAATAAAACTCCCAACAGTTGTTTCTAATAAGCAGAGATCTATTTTAGTAGTCATCTGAAGGTTTAGTTGTGAGCTTCAGATTTTGTGAACTCCAGATGTTGTGCAGTGTTTTTTTAAAGAACAAACCCTCCCAAAAGATTATGTACACTGGAACAGTAGTGGTAGCTTTCAGTATTGTAAAGAGATTGTTATATACAAACCTTTTGCTGTTTATCCTGTATGTAAGAAATTTCCTTTTTAGATCATATGTAAAGAGGAAAAAAGAGAACTGAAAAGGAAAAAAAAAATCAAAACATAAAAATGAAGCAACTCGATCTTCAGCATGTTCCTCATCAGCGAAGACTTGTGTTATGTAAATTGTGCCATGTTATTAAAAAAATGTGAACTAAGGAGCTTTTGAGGTGCTTATTTGTGTGAAGTGCCCAACATTTGTTAGTGAGGAGATATTGAGGATTTTTTCAAATTTAGTTATTTAAACTTCCAACATTTCAGGCTTATTCCTTAAAGTAGAACTAAAACCATTTTTTTAGCTGTTGCATAGGGTAAGGAAGGTTAAAACCCCTGACAACTTTTTTGCCATCTGTGTCTGGGGAGATTTCCCACCACTTGCTGTCCTATAGCCAACACAGGAAGTTGGGGAAATCCCTCCAAATTGAAGAAAATCCCTGCTGGTCAGCACTGGCATCCTCAATGGAAGATTTCCCATCTATTCCTGTTCTGATGACAACCCAGAACGTGGGATTTTCTTTCACTTTCACTGGTCACTTTCAACGGTCACCAGGACAAACAGAGAGGGTGACTCTCCCAAACGGGGATACAGACAGCAATAAAAACATGACATGTATTCTAATCCCTCTCTACTTCATCCAAAACTAAAAAAAACTAAAACTCATCCAAAACTAAAAAAAAAGTTTGATCTTCAGTTGCACTTTAAGGTAAATAGCAATATGCCAAGTGCAGTACCATAACAATCTGGTCTGGCTCATTTGCTATGGATTGCTGCAATTTACACATCTTTATTGCACTTTGTATTGCTTTATTGAATAGGTCTGTAATGTAGTGAAATTATCAGCTTTAAAGTATATCTAAATGTAATATATTGCAGCTTATAAATTTTTAGATTTGACGAGTGCATTCCTTTTCTTTCTCAAGCCCTTTACCCTTTTTTTCACCTGATAATAACACACTTCCTGTCCCTTCATGACTGTTACTAATTTCTCCATTGCGTCTATGAAGTGAGCCATGTTGTCACACTGGCTGGACTTGAAGCATGTCTGCATTTGTTTCTATTACATGGTGGATTGATGGGATTAGTTTACACAATAAATAAAGGTTCCTTGTGCTTTATTTTCAGCTTGTGACACGAAATTCAGGAGTTAGATCTTAAAAATGCATTCAAGTATCTTAACTATTAACAAAAATGTATCTTATTTGTGTATCACTCAGCTGTAGATCCTCGAATCATCTCTGAATTCATGCTGATACTGTCCTTCCTTCTGGAGGGTGGCTACTTTTGTCTCCCATGGTCCATGTTGGTTGTAAAGTAGACACCGCTCCAAGTTTGCTCCCGTGATGGATTATCATTTCAATACAAATTAGTAAAGTAAATGTGAGATGGTAGTTCATCCAGCAGTGTAGTCCACCGCTTCTAAGCTTGGAGCGTTGGCTACTTTACAACACACTGGGACCATAGGGAAAAATAGTAGCCACCCTGCAGAAAGGACAGTGTCAGCACAAATTCAGAGATGATTTCAGGATCTACAGTGAGTTATGCACAAATAAGGTACAGTTCTGTTAATAGGGTACTTGAATGCATTTTTAAGATTTAACTCCTGAGTTTTAGTGTCACTTTACAGAAACTGACAAGAACACTGCATTTCTGGCAAGGCCATCATGTATTTCCTGCACATACTGAAAATGCTCTTAACTTAAAATACAAAAACTAATGCAGCCACTGCAGCTAAAAATTAGTAGGCTGCAATATTTAACATTTTGTTTTTGGATTTAGATGCACTTTAAAGTGTATGTAAAGCTAAAAACGATTGGTTTTAGATTTGTATAAAGGGGTGAGGGTTTAGAACCTTTGTTTTTTATTGGTGAATTATCCTGGTGACTAGGGATGCACCAATACCGGCTTTATAGTATAGAGTTTGAGTACCAATATTTATCTTTCAGTACTCACCGATACCGGTACTTCTGGCAGCAAGGAGCTAGCTTCTCAGCCAAGGAGCTAGCTTCTTGGCTGGAAATCGGGCTCCATGCTGTTCGGCCGGCTCAATGCTGATTGGCTGGGACTAAAAGTGGATATCCTTCCACTTTGGCGAGATCTTTTTACATCCTGTTGTGTCTCTGGGACAAGAAATAAAAGGAATTCTCATGGGTCACAGACCGCAAAAAAAAAACAATTATATCCAAAAACCCCCAAAAAGTTTTGGATTTACATATGCTTTATAAATAATATGTATTAACTTTCTTGTACAAGCTGTTTACACATAATAAAATATATTTGGGTAGTACTATAGACACAGATTTTTAAAGCAGCAGTTACATCAAACTCAAATGAAACAGTAAGCTGAATTGAACAGAATAAATCTTTAAGGGGTCACATTGTTTAGAGTGTGCAGCACCTATTTAAACAGCATTGAAAACTAACATCATAGTTACATCTGCAACATAAAGCATTTTATCCTAGATAAAAGGGTCATGGAACATTTCCTGAATTATTTAGAATTTATCAACTGGAGAACAGCTGAGGCCTCGTTTTATTTAAATCCTAAAAACCAGCTGAGCTCCTCATAAAAAGGGATACGAGGACTACATGCAGCCCTAAAATATCACCAGGTTAACATGCCTCATCTACAGTGATGCTTGCATTGTCTGCCTGCCATTCAGCCATTGCAGCAAAAATTTAAACAAAAAGAAAGAAATGACATAGGTATTCTATTTACAAAGCTGGACAATTTGATTCCTAGCCTTACAACACTGGTGGATGGAGCTGGCTTTTAAGTGAATATTTCACAAGCCTGGGCAACCTGAGGATATTATGAAATAAGTGAATCTGTCACAGGCCTGGACAAACTGAGCATGATAAAACAATGAATGAAAATAAATTATCTTCCATGACAATTACAACCAGTAGATCCTGAGATATAGGCAGCTGAAATTCTATTCAAATATTTACTGCGCAAGCGTGAGCGTGTGCACACAGCTATAGAGGGCTGGTTCAGCCTTTGGCGATCCCAGGATGAGCGTCCCAGGACCGCGCAATCGTGTGCGTGTGCACACAGCAGTTGTTGCATAGCCCCATTGATTTCAATAAGGTTACATCCGCGCTGCAATCACTGAGAAAATGTACATGTACCTTTTTTGGCAACACGCAGTTTTTTAAACCGTGACTCTGCCCAATTGCACCTGTAGATTCAAGGCTGTAGAGGGACTACAAATCTTAGCAATACAGTATATAGCAATGCAAAACCCCAGCAGCTATAGAGTACAAATTTCAGCAATATATAATAAAGCAATGCAGAATGGCACTGGCTATAGAGGACTAAAAATCCCAGCAATGCAGATTATCATCAGCTACAGAGGACTACAAATCACAGCAATATATTATACAGAAACGCAGAATATTACCCACAGCTATAGAGGACTAGAAATCCCATCAATACATTATACGGGAATGCAGAATAATGCCATCAGCTATAGAGGACTACAAATCTTAGCAATATATTATACAGTAATGCAGAATACTATCAGCTATAAGGATGGGCTGAACGTTCGAGTCGAACATAGGTTCGACTCGAACATTGCATGTTCTAGCGTTTGGCGAACGCCGAACATTATGGGATGTCCGCGGTCTGTTCGACCGCGGCACATCCCACAATGCACTGCGTCGTCCTAAACGGCAATTGGCTACAGTCCTGCACCTGACCGCAGGTCAGTTGCAAGACTGTGCCAATCAGGGCTCAGTAAAAATATAGAGCCATGATTGGGCAAAGTCATGATGACTCTGCCCAATCATGTCTCACAGCTAAGTCCCTGCAGCACACTATATAAGGCTGCTGACACCGCGGCCCTGTGTAGTGTGTTGAAGAAGATTGATATAAAGAGAGATATAATTAGAGATATAGATATATATATATAGAGAGAGAGAGAGAGAGATAGTTCTAGTTAGTAATTGCAAATTTTTCATTTTTACTCTTACCCTGTAAATTATGTAAAAATCACTGTTCCTTTAAAAAAAAAAAATTTTTGTTTTTTTTTTGTTTTAAATTTCATTGATTCCTGTCATTCAGGGCACTACCCGGATCCCCATACCCTTTTTTGGCCAATAAATTGCATATAAGGCTGCAAAATGGAGACCTTTAATTTTCTGAGTTCTACCCCCATAGACTTGCATTGAGTTCTAAGTTCGAGTTAGAACTTTTTCCATGTTCGAAAGTTCGAGTTAGAACCGAACACCGGGGTGTTCGGCTCATCACTAATCAGCTATAGAGGACTAGAAATCTCAGCAATATATTATACAGCAATGCAGAATGGCACCGGCTAGAGAGGACCACAAATCCCAGCAATGTATTATACAGCAATGCAAAATTGCAAAATAAAGCACAGGACAGAAACAGCATGCAGTTTTTCTAAAGTAGCTGTAGAGCTCAGGTGCAGTTTTGCTGCACCATACCTGTACATACTCTGTGCTGCAGTTCTGCCCTGGGATGCCGGCCTGATCTCTTGGATGGAGGGTCTCAGGAGAGGAGAAGTGCAGAGGGTCTCAGGAGGGGGAGATGTGCAGGGATTCAGAAGCTATATAAACAGGTGCCGCATGGTTGCCAAGCAGGAAGTGCATCACTAAAAGCAACTGTATACAATGACCCCCCCTGCCCCTCTATAGAGAGATTACCACAGACCCAGTATTCAAATTATAAAAAAACATAACCCTCTTTTCCGCTTCGGCTACTTTAAACCATTATATTTTCTCAAGGTAGCAAAATAGTACTAAATCCCTGGAAGATCCTGGAGAATCCTATAACTGAGGGCTCCTGCCTCTCACATTGTCTACCCTAGAGTTGTTAACAGGGCTTGGCAGATCAAAAGTTGATCATTAAATATGATGGTTGTCATACAAAATGTAAAATCTGAAAGCAGTAGTATAGATCATTCTAGTGGTCACCATTCTCACCTTAAAGCTCTGCAGTCCTGAATTCAATTTCCACCACACTCTCTGTTTAGAGTTTGTTCCCACTGTGTTTGAATTGGTTTTCTCTTGGTGATTTGCCTGTTTGCCAAAAACATACTGGTAGGTTAACTAACCCACCCTTGACTACAAATAGAATAGTTATCAAGATGGTGTTCATATATGTTATTTAAAATGCTGTTAAACCCTTTCACACTGTCCATGTTTTTGTTTTTTTAAACAGGTAAAATACAGTCTGGAGATGAGGGTACTAGTAAAGGTCATAAAGCCAGTAACTTACAGTGTTAGATCCTACTAAGGGCCATCACTTTTTGATTCGAGGGAAAAAACAGAACTGACTGCACAGCAACACCAACAGAACACGCGGTTTGCCAGCAGGTATTAAATATTAAGATTACCCAGGGTGTAACTACAATAAGTGGGGACAGTATAGCTGGCATGGGCCCCTGTGGTTAAGTGCTAATTTTTCCCGGGGGGGGGGGGGTCAAATCCCTACTGCTCCTTCATCTGTTTTACCCAGTAGTGCTCTTGGTGAATATACTAAAATTTGTTAAAGCACTAAAAGGCAAGGTCCACCATGTAGATCGGTTTCCCCCTTTACAAATCATCACATAATACCCCCGGCTTTTGTCTACAGTGCCTAGGCATGGGTGATGTAATAATCCTTCCAACGAAATCCTAACAGCACACAGGATTCCACATCTTATGAAAATGTGTTACTGTACTGGAATATATTCTTGCTAGCTTTGGGACACACAGCACTCCCAGGATCTCGCTAGAAGAATTGTGATGTCACTGTCTCCAGTATGCAGCCAGGTAAGTATATTTTCTATACTGGCCTGATGTAGAAAGAGGGCCTTGCATCTCAGCACCAGGTCCATTCTAAATTGTAAAAAGTCCAAACTTTTTGTATGTTTTAGATAGAGTAGGGAAGGATAAAAACCTTGCTAGGTTTTTCTGTCCCCCACTGTGTAAATTCAATATCACTTTGGTTCTGGTGATCATTGTCTCCAATCAGTGGCGGACCTAAGGAACAAAGGGCCCTGGTGTAAGATTTTTTCTCGGGGCCCCCCTTCCTGTTCCTAAGGGGGGTGCCGGAATTGGATCTCGCTCGCCCCCTAACCCCTCCCAGCTCCCTCTGCACTAAAGGAGCTTACACTCTAATGTCCCCCCCCCCCATAGGCACACACTATTATTTTTCATTCATATAGCTCTGACCTATACTGTAGTACTGTACAGAGGACACTGAACCAGTTACAGAAGTCTCTGTACAGAGAAGCTTACACTCTAATGCAGAATGCCATCATCTGTAGAGGACTACAAATGCCAGCAATACATTATAAAGCAATGCAGGATCATAGTATATGAATTTGGTACATACTCTGTTCTGCCTCTTTACTCTGGAATACTGGCCTGAGGGTCTCAGGAGGGGTGCTGAGGGTCTCAGGAGGGGGAGATGTGCGGACAGCAAACACGCTGTAAGCAGGTGGCGGGTGGTTCCACAGAAGGCTGCTGTGCAGGACCTAATGCACCTGAATCAATATTAAAAATGTAATTTTCAAGCTGCAGAGGTCAGTTGTAAGGCAGAGCGCAGAGGTCGGGGTGTGACGCAGAGGTCAGGGTGTGACGCAGAGTGCAGAGGTCAGGGTGAGACGCAGAGGTCAGGGTGTGGCGCAGATCGCAGAGGTCAGGGTGTGACGCAGAGGTCAGGGTGTGACGCAGAGGTCAGGGTGTGACGCAGAGGTCAGGGTGTGACGCAGAGGTCAGGGTGTGGCGCAGAGGTCAGGGTGTGAAGCAGAGGTCAGCAGATGTGACACAGAGCGTAGAGGTCAGCAGAAGTGACGCAGAGTGAATACAAACTTACAGTTCCCACAGATGTGGTCTGCCCTCTTTCTCTCCAGGTGGGGGGGATGGGGGTGCAGCCATATTCCAGCAGACTTCTCCGAACAGGACCCTCTCCTGTAGTCTTCAGCCGGCCAGGGTGCCCCTGCAGTCTTCCTCCTATAGCAGTTGAAGTGGGAGGAGGAAGCTGCCGGTGGCCGCCGACAGATTGATCACTGAAGCCGGCACAGAGCAGTGGGATCTGTCCGCCCCTGTCTCCAATACAGAAAGTGATAGAAAATCCAAACCTTTGGCTGGATTCAATTATTTTTCTCCCTAATGCATTTTCCATTGAAATCAATGAAAGTCCATCAAATCTCATGCCAATGTGCATTGATTTGCATTAACTTACGCTGTTGCATGTTTTCATCCTGCATTGTAGTGGATGTCAGTGCGTATGATAACGCAGATCAACACACAGTGATGCTTATCATGGTGCATTTACATGCACTTTGATGCGTCCACATGTGTTATGACTCATGTTGACATGCATCTTAACCCCTTCATTAGTATACGTTTCCATTGACTACAATGGAAAACACATTAAGCAAAAAGGCAAAGATGTGAAGCCAGCCTCAGAGTTGTCTCTTAAACAGGCGGTAAGGGGAAATCTTCCAATGTCAACAACTGTTCTGGTAACAATTTTCTAGGAGAAGATATCCCTCACTTTAGAGAGACATCCTTTTAACTTCTGATGTCTGTGGGAAGGGAAGGGAAGTGAAGGAAATCTCCCTATGTATATAAAGTTTTGGCTTCAGTCAAATTTCAAAAAGAAACCTTTACATGCATTCAGAGAACACAGCCTACCTGGTCAGACCTTCAGTTTTTTTCACCCAGGCATAGCTATAGTGCACCATGGCCAGTTGTTCTCTTTTGTTGGTAACATGGTGATCTAGAAACCCCTTTTGGTTATCTGTTTAGAATCCAGAGAGGTATTCCTATATGCATTCTATATAGAACTCTTTCTTGCTACAGTCGTATTTAAATTGGACATTGAAAATGCACCAGACACAGAAAAAGAGAGCGTTGCATGGCACAGACTTCAGGAAGTAGACTTGTGAGGAACAATGTGAAATCTGGCTGTAGTGGTTTATGTAGAACTTGGATTTAGGGCTGATATAGATGACCTCTGTGTTTCAGCATTTAATGTGCTTTTGAAAGCATCACATCGCATTAAACATAGGAGTGCAGACTCCCATTTTCTTCAAAGTTGCAGTGTGGAGTGCAGTTCTAAGCCTGTTTTTGACCTGTTTTGCGTTGCACGTCTTTGGTTGAAGCACGTCCTTTAGATATGTGCTTGTTTGAATTGATGTTAGTGTAGGTCAAATGCAGTAATTTTGTATTTACTTTTGAATACAGTAGGGAAGAGTTAAAATGTATCTAAGGTTTCTATTTCTGTCTGTGACCCCCATTGGGATCTTTCTTCAGTTCTTGTCCTTCTAGCACCCATGTAAGAGTGGGGGTGAGGTTTTAATTAGGACAGAAATACATAGACAGCAATAAAATAATGTCAGACATTCTAATCCTGTGTCACTCTACTAAAAATGTGAATTGTGTGTGCATCTGTGTCCCTTTTGGAGATTTTCTATCACCTCCTGTCCTGACTCCCCATTAGAGACATAGGCAGCTATACAACCTTGGTTTAAGGCATAGTTGCTGTGTTTGCTGGATTGAATTAGCAATTCGCTGACTGGTTTCATTTGTTGCCTAGGATTACGCTTTGATTTTAAGATAATTTAAAGGCCGCACATTTTCCCTGGAACACTAGAAATGTGAAACCTAGAAATTGATATAGTGTACATTTTTGTACTTCTGTCAGCAGTTAACTTAAACCTGTCAAATATCAACCTTCATGTGGGAATAACTAATAGCAAAAATCTTTCCTAAAGCTATTTTAATGCCTAGAGGTAATCCTATGTACTCCTAATATCAGACATATTAAGTAACTTCAGATCTAACATGATAATCAGGCAATGTATAGGCAGTTTCTGACATTACAAACTAACAGACAGTGGCTTACTATAATTCTCTACATGAACCTAAAGTTCTGAATGGGATCTGCTTAATCAGACTTTTAGATATGTTATCACAAAATCCAGACCTGCTAAAAACAGGCTCAGGTAGTAGTTTTTGCACATGCAATGTATATTTGAAAGATTAAAAGAATAGGTCCACTTAAAACAGATGTTTCCGTATATATCTCCAGCTGTGGGATTTCCCTGCTGAAGTTGCAGTTCCACGTTTTTTTTAAATGAACTGTTTCATAAGTGATGGTAGAAGATCATTAATAATGTAAATTTTTTTGTAAATGATGCCGGATTATCAAGAACCTGTCAATCCTAATGACTCCCTGTCTCAGGTCAGTTTGGATTTTTACAGTAAAAGACCTTGTATGACCCATTCACCCCTCTTAATGCAGCAATATAAAATAAAGACCTCAGATGTTACATTTCCTTGGTGACGCTGTCCCAAACTGCCTATCAGGCAGCCATTTCCAGCCTCCTGGGAAACTGGTGACCTCTACACCATTGTGGACAATAGCAATAGATAATAATTTCAATTAACAGAATCCTGCACTGATGAAATATGGAGGTTGTCATGTCCTGGCTGTTTCATTTCTTCAGTGATATCAGAGGTGTGTTCAGTAGCTCAGCCACTGCTGAATATGAAGGAGAAGGTATGTACAGGGCACCAGCGGACATTTTAACTAAGCACACCTGGCAGTGCTGGAGGAAGGTGTCTGAACCCCGATGGAGCAAATCAATTCACTGTGGGAACCTACAATTTAATGTTTTGGTGGATGAGCACACCAAATATTCAGTGGAAAATTGTATTTATTAGTCAATAATATTATCCTCCGCCATTTAACTTAGCACTGTGCAGACGAAGCGATCAGTGAAGCTGCTGCAGCGAAACAAGTGCTACAGAACAGCTACTCAGCACTTGGCTAAGGAACTGACCGTGCCTCTGTTCTCTCAAATTGCTTACCTAGAACATGAATACTGTTTAGGAGTTCTCACTTAACTCTTACTTAATCAAGTTGCATCCTCATAGTAAATCCATCTCAAAATGTTGTTTTATCACCAATATTTGCACTGCCTTGCTGCATAGAAAAGTGAAAAAATTACAGAACATTGCAGTGTTGCAGTTTAAAACAACTTCAGGCAGATTAAAACAAAACCCACACAAATCCATGCAAGAATGTGTTCATTCAAAATGTCCCTGCTAGATGTGAATGGAGTGGGCTTAGAATAAGAATCCTTGTCAAATTTATATTGCCATTCTGGGTTCTTCTAGAGAGATTTGCTTTCGTTTTCTGTGCTGGTGACTGTGGTTTCACCAAACAAGAAGTGCGGGGAAAATCTGTAACAAAGAAGCAGTATAAACCCAACAGGGGTTGTAATCCTTTCCTAAACTATCCAAAACTAATTAGCAGAAGGTTTCGATTTTACATACACTATGGGGCATATTTATAAAGCAGTAAATGTGGCTTTCACCAAACATTTACTGGTGAATCAATCACTGTCATTTGAAACACATGAACTTGAAAAATTCATCTGTAGTGAATGTTTGGCAATAGTCAGATTCACTGCTTTATAAGTATATGCCTTTACGTTATAAGTATACGCCTTTACATTTGGATTTAATGCTTTTTAACAGCTCAGGTTTTGTGTCATGAGTAAAAAGTATGGCATAGAGACAATAAGAAACAAATAATTTGTAAATATAAGCAAGCCTGCATAATGTATTTTTTATCAATACAGTAGCATTGCACAAAAGGCGCATATTGAAATGTCTACTGCCTCAACGGTTTTCTCTTTGTTTACTACTGTTGATGTTAAAGCTCTCACATATGGAGTAAGACCCCCATCTAGTGGAGATGATAAGGTAATTGTTTCAATTGTTAAAAAAGGACAAAGCAGCTAGATACTCATACATTTGTAACCAACAAAAGGTGCCTACAACAACTCTGTAAATGAGATTAAATCACATTCCCCAGCATTCAAGCTTCTCACAAACCTCCGGCGTTCCAGTTCCTTAGAGTCATTTTTCCATTTCACCTATGGGCCTATTATTTTAGCAATGCCTGGGTTACATGTATTGTGTTTTTGTGGGGAAGGGTCTGAGCAAGGCTTTGTTTTTGTGTTAATGTCTTCCAAGTGTTTATATATTTATTTCTCTATCTATTTTAAAGTTTGATCAATGATCATTTTAAAATGACTTGTATTGGGGGCATGGTTTTTGAAGAAGATGGCTGCTTAAACTCAGAGCTCTGACAACTGGGTTCCCTCACTATACACTTTCCACCTCCTCTACTGTGCCATGGGGAAAATTGGGAAACTTATCCTTGTCCTCCTCCTTATCTGAACCCTCTGGGACTCAACTGCACAAGCAAATACTGGAGATATTTAGCTCCTAGCAACATGAGGACTCAGATGAGGCTCATCCAATATGGTGCCAGCTTTTCTGCAGCCAGAAGACTCATGCTACACCACAGACAATGCCTCCCAGGGCTACAGTGATTATTACCTGACAGACTGCCTTAAACAATTACCTATGAGAGTTGAACTCTTCTCCGTTGCAAGGGACTTTAAAACAGCACTTGATTTAGCAATCTCCAATCTTAAAAAGGACATCCAGGATGTCGGCCACAGACTACACGTGGTGGCAGGAACCAGGGTAGAATGAGATAGAGAATTGGAGACCCTTTGAGAACATCAAACAAACTCCACTCACACTCGAGATGTGCAGATATATTGAAGATCTGGATAACAGGGGCCATCGGTTCAATATTCGCATCCGTGGTGTACCAGAAACGGCTCTAGTAACCCGTTCCTAGCCGAAGCTCCATCTTTCCCTCATTCCCACCTGTTTTGGATGATTCAGTTGGACATTGAAGATTAGCAGATGTACGATATTGCCATATTGCTTCTCATTTTACTCTTATGACCTTCCTGAAAATAATGTATGGATTTTTTCTACAGCAGCATTTTTTCTATAAAGCCTTGATTTCACTGCATGGCTTACCTGATATCCCATACTTAGCTATCCTGCCATAAGCAGTGTATTTTCGACTGCACCCTTTAGCGCTGATTACTGCATTGCCCCTTAATCATCACAGACTACATTCTTGGGTGGTTCCTCAGTTTCATCCTGTAACCATATTATATAACACCTGTTGTTTGTCTTTTCTGATATCTCAGTGACTGCTTGAGGAGTTAATGAGATGGCCAGATCCACTGGCCATCCCATTAACTCATTAAAATAATTTTCACATTAAAATCTAGTTAACCTGACCAGTCTACTTATGACAATGTATACTTGCTTCAATTGCATTGCCTGGAGGGAATCTCAATTGCCTCCTCCTTCCTCCCTGATGGCCCATACCTAATCACCTATCTCCTCCACCCTTTTGTGAGCCTACCTCTGCTCCCTCTTTCCTCCTCCTCCTTTTTCTACCCTCAGCTATATCCTCTTTCCTCCATTTCCATTTGCTCACTTCTTCTACCTATGCCCCGATGACGAGGTGCCTTATTCCCGTTATCTCCTGGAGGACGTTGAGGTGACATGCTTTCCCTTGTTGCAATGCTTTCTATGTTTTCTATATTTCACATGCTTTTATGTCGATTTTGCTATATTTTGTGGTTGCTGATATGTTATTGGACGATGATGGTCGATTCCTGATTTTGAGGGTACAGTTGGAACACACCAAGATGACAGTAGCTACGATTTAGCTACCAAATAAGAAGCATGCTTCTTTTTTAGTCCACTTTCTCTCCAATCTTTCTTACTTCACAGAGGGAATTATCGTGTTAAGGGGGGACTTTAATGCTCCCTTAAACCCCTTATTGAATATGTCAGACCGAGGAACCTCATTACCTTACGGCACCCTTAAATTCCTGTAAAGAATATCTACGACTGTATGGGACTCGGAGGACTCTCCACCCCGAGGACTGTGACTACATGTTCAATTCCCTCCTCCACACTAAATACAAGAGAATCGTTTATATTTTTGTCACAGAGGCCAACCTCCCAAGACGCAGGGCATCTACCATAGGCCACGTTGCCATCTCTGATCATGCCCCTGTCACCTGCTACTTTCCCTTTATCTACTCCCACCAATTCTAAGTCTACTTGGAGATTTAATTCTCTCTGCTTGCTGACAAGAGTATAATACACCAAATATCTGCTGACCTGAGGGAATACTTTTAATTCAATGCAAATGATGAAACGCCCCCAATCACCACGTGGGGAGTACATCAATGTTTCTTTATGCTGCGTAGTTTAAGAAACAGAGACAGGTGATGATTAACTCCCTACTTACCCACATTGCTCAACCAGAACAACAACACAAAGAAACCTTGGCCGGTCAAATTCTTCAGGACCTGATCAATACCAGACAAGAATTGTGACAAATCTTGGGTTATAAGATTCACTGTGCCTTTACTTTACCTACAGGGTTATATTATGAAGGTGGTAACAAATGCGGCAGATTTCTAGCTAAGGCAGTGAAAGCCCATTAACATAGCTATCACATACACAGTATTAAACAGAGCTCGGGCACCCTGATGAGTTCCCCACTGAGCATAGCTACATGCTTTAAATAATGAGATCAGACTCTGTACAATCTCACCCCACAAAACACCACACCTTCAGAAAAAGGAGCTTGCAAATCTCACATACAATCTTTTATGCATAAATCTAATATGCCATCACTAACTACACAGATCGTTCACTCGCTGGAGCACCCCATCACGAGTGAGGAGCTGACCATAGCTCTTGAGCAAACCAAACCAGGTAAAATCCCTGGACCAGATGGCCCCACCACACAATACTACAAGCTTTTTCCAGACATTTTCACCACTCACTTCTTGAAGGCCTTCAGAGTGTCCCGATAGGTACCCTTGAAGCCCAGATCAGGGTTATTCCTAAAGAGGGGAAGACTCCCAGCTATGTTCTAGCTACAGGCCAATCTCATTGCTAAATGTAGATCTCAAGATCTTCACTAAGATCCTGTCGAATCGCCTTCTCCCACATCTTCCTGACTTGATCCATCTAACTCAAGTAGATTTTGTACCTGGTTGTGAGGCAAAGGACAACACCATTAAAGCCATACATCTGATACATTGGGCTAAAACTAGGGGAACTGATCTACTTCTGTTGTCTACAGATGCAAAGAAGGCATTCAACAGGGTGGCATGAGATTTCATGTTGGAAGTACTAAGACATATCGGCCTATGGCAAAGAATGATGAGCTGGCTTCACACAATTTAATCCACTCCCACAGCTAACGTTAAAACTACAGATTGCTAAATCAATTACTAACGGAACACACCAGGGTTGTCCCCTTTCTCCCACCCTCTTCATCCTTAATTTGGAACCATTCCTCAGATTGGTTCAAGATGGCCCGCTTATTCATGGGATGCCAGTGGGCAAAACGAAACACAAAATTGACACCGTTGCGACTGACACGCGCTTTTTTATAACTGAGTCCCACATGTCTCTACCTAGAATGATGACTTTGTTTGAAGAATTTGGCCTCCAAATCAATTATAATAAATCTTTAGTTTTTAACCTTAATGTCTCATCATAGGTAGCAAAGACTCCAAGAAAGAAATACCCTATTCAATGGTGCGACTCTTAATTACAATACTTGGGAATTAAACTACCAGCTGGCCCTACTGATCTTTTCTCATTAAACTTCTCTCCACTCGGACCAAGATCAGGACTGGCCTTCAGGACTGGAGAACTTTGACCTTCACATGGTTTGGCAGGGCTGCACTAATAAAAATTAACATACTCCCTAGGTTACTATATTTATTGCAAGCGTTTCCTATATACTGTACATGCCAGAATCTTTTTATAAAATGATTGGAAGGCAATCTTTTCAGCTTTATATGGAAGGACAAGCCCCCGCGCTTGGATTGGGCCTTATTGAAAGCCACAAAAGACCAAGGGGGACCGGCTATCCTGGACTGAGAGGCTTATTATGCTGCCTCACACCTTATTAGAATTATTCATTGGCATGTTCATAGACACTCCAAATTATGGTTAGACATAGAACATGGTTGGCATCAAACATCCCTGTCTTCCTCCACATGGCTCCAAGACCAACATCGCCCACCTTCACTTTCTACTCATCCTCTTATATCAGCAACATTATCGGAACTCTATCGGAATATTGGAAACCCACAAGCCCATTAACAGCTAAAACCTTCTACAAAGACCAAAAATGGACAGGACACACTTATCAACCCACTCTAAAACTGGCTCGGTCCCATCGTGGTCTTACTTTCAAATAACACATTTCCAGACTCACTGACAATAAAAGAACAATTTTGCCAGACGTCTTACCCACTTATAACAGACATGCGATTTCGATGGCCCCGACACATGATTTCATGGCTATACTCTCAATTGGAGACTGACACATCAAAACGCACGCTAGCTTTACACTGTGAGTGGGAGGAAGAGCTTGATGCATCCTTCACCGATGATACCTGGCAGGATACATGCTTGGGAGTTCATAAGAGCTCAATAAGTAGCCGAACACGGGAGACTAATTTAACAATTCTTACATTTTGGTACAAAACACCCTAGACTATTCATAAGATGTACACTTCCCTCTCAAATACGTGCTGGCATTGTCAGGCTGTTGGATCTCTCTCCCATATCTTTTGGACATGCCTGGTCCTCACTCCCTATTAGGAGGGTTTAGCTGCATGTAGAGCTATACACAGGCCCAGAGGCGGCTCTCTAATTAGGCAAGTTAGGCGGTCGCCTTAGGCCTCGCGCTCACGAGGGCCTCGCGGCCACCTAACTCGCCTCCACTACAGCTCCACCTCACTTGACTCAGCCCTTGAGCAGAGGGAGCAGCGATTTCCTCACGGAGAGAATGGGGCTCCGGCAATTCCCCCCGCAGCCTCCGTACCGCACCGACACCCCCGCCCCCCCACCCCCCGGATCTGTCACTTGCAGAGTAGTAGGAGAATCCGCACGGCGGGTCCTCCGTCGCGGTTTCTCCTGCTAGTACTGACGGCCGGAACTACTTTCGCCAATTCCTACATCCTCTCCTGCAGAGAGAGGAGAGAGTCCGCGCGGGGTGTCGTGCCCTTCCGCTCCTGCAGCAGCCAGCGGTGGAATAGGAGGAGGCTGATACCGGAGGGACACAGGGAGTTGACCCCTCGACCAGGAGTTCAGGTTAGTGAAGCACCCCTGTTTTCTTTTTTTTTCTTTACCTTTTCATTTATTTCTGAATTATTATTATATTTTGCACTTTGTAAAATATAAAAAAAATACAGGGTAGCAAAAAAAAAAAAGGAATTCACAGTGTCTAAGGGCTCTTTCACACCAATTGCGATGTGTTCCAGAGCGGTGGCTGCTGGAACGCACTGCAATCGCTCACCAAACTTCCCCCTGCGTTCGGGGGCGGGTATGGCACTGCTTCTGCGCCCCCCCCGGTGCCCGCAGTGCGATCAGATGCACGGCAAAACATTGCCTGCGTCCTGTTCCACTGCAAACGCAAAAAAAAGAGCAAGCAGCATTTTTTGCATTTGCAGTGGAACAGAACGCAGGCAATGTTTTGTCACGCGTCCGATCACACTACGGGAGGGGGATGTGGCTGCGGTGCCATTGACTTCAATGCACCGCCACGCCCCCTCCCACCACAGAACGCAGGGGGAAGTTTTGTGAGCGATTGCGGTGCGTTCTAGCGGCTACCGCTCTGGAACACACCGTAATTTGTGTGCACAAGCCCTAAGGGTCCAGTCCCACTATAAGGAGTGTGTTCCAGTGCGTTCAGCCTCTGGAACGCAACACGGCCAGCTCACTTTGTCTACGAGTGGGAGGGGGCGTGGAGGTGCATTGAACTCAATGGCACCACAGCCACACTCCCCGCCCGCAGTGCGATTGCCGGCACCCGAACATGTGACACATTAGTGCATGCGTTCCGGTCCTGTGCGATCTGCAAAAATGCTGCATGCACTATTTTGTGCAGATTGCACTGGACCGGAAGCAGACAATAATATGTCACTTATTCGGGTGCCGCAATCGCAGGGGGAAGTTTTGTGAGCAGCTACCGCTCTGGAACACACCGTAATTGGTGTGCACAAGCCCTAAGGGTCCAGTTCCACCATAAGGAGTGCATTCCAGTGCGTTCGGCCTCTGGAACGCAACCCGGCCTGTTCACTTTGTTTTGGGGTTGGGAGGGGGAGTGGTGGTGCATTGAACTCAATGGCACCGCAGTCACGCTCCCTGCCCACAGTGCGATCGCCGGCACCCAAACGTGTGACACATTAGTGCATGCGTTCCGGTCCAGTGCGTTTAGCAAAAATGCAAGCACTATTTTGTGCAGTTTGCACTGGACCGGAACGCAGGCACTAATATGTCATGCATTCGGGTGCCACAATCGCACTGCGTCCGGGGGGCGTGGCTGCGGTGCCATTGAGTTCAATGCACCACCATTCCCCCTCCCACTGCAAAAAAAAGTGAGTTGGCCGGGTTGGTGACGGATCATATATGTGATATAAAGCACCCGGGAGACGGTGACACGGCCGCTTCTAAACAGACATCTGGGTACAATTTACAGTGATTATAGAAAGTATTTACCCCCCTTCTCCAGCAGTTTGAATTATCTTTTTTTTTTTCATCATGCATTTTTCTATTTTAAAAGCACCCCTCTTTATAAAATAGAACAATGCATGCTGGAAAAACCCCCAAAACAATCATTCTTTTTTTCAAATACTGTTGTCACTGTTCTCATCTGCTGCTAAAAATGTTCTGTGTAAAAAATCCAGCTGCCCAATACCAGTGAGGAGATCCTTCTAAAAGTCAGACTGCTGTCACACATAACCCATGCCACACCACCCCATACTGTGTGATAGGAAAGCAGGATTTATTGCGTTCTTTACTACTGAACTGTGCGTTCCTTAGATCTGCACTCTGTGCGTTCCTTACTTTTGACCTCTGCACTCTGTGCGTTCCTTACTTCTGACCTCTGCACTCTGTGCGTTCCTTACTTCTGGCCACTGCACTCTGTGCGTTTCTTACATCTGACCTCGGCACTCTGTTCGTTCTTTACTTGTGAACTCTACACGCTGTGCGTTCCTTAGATCTGACCTCTGCACTCTGTGCGTTTCTTACATCTGACCTCTGTGCGTTCCTTACTTCTGACCTCTGCACTCTGTGCGATCCTTCTGACTACTGCACTCTGTGCATTCTTTAGATCTGACCTCTGCACTCTGTACGGAACATCTGACCTCTGCACTCTGTTTGTTACTTACTTCTGAACTCTACACTCTGTGCGTTCCTTACTTCTGACCAATGCACTATGTGCGTTCCTTACTTCTGACCACTGCACTCTGTGCGTTCCTTACCTCTGACCACTGCACTCTGTGCATTCCTTACCTCTGACCTCTGCACTCTGTGCATTCCTTACTACTGACCTCTGCACTCTGTGCATTCCTTACTACTGACTACTGCACTCTGTGCAATCCTTACTACTGACCTCTGCACTCTGTACGTTCGTTACATCTGACCACTGCACTCTGTGCGTTCCTTACTTCTGACCACTGCACTCTGTGCGTTCCTTACTTCTGACCAGCGCACTCTGTGCGTTCCTTACTTCTGACCACTGCACTCTGCGCGTTCCTTACTTCTGACCACTGCACTCTGCGCGTTCCTTACTTCTGACCACTGCACTGTGCGTGTTCCTTAGATCTGACCTCTGCGCGTTCCTTAGATCTGACCTCTGCGAGTTCCTTAGATCTGACCTCTGCGCGCTCCTTAGGTCTGACCTCTGCGCGCTCCTTAGATCCGACCTCTGCACGCTCCTTAGATCTGACCTCTGCGCGCTCCTTAGATCTGACCTCTGCGCGTTCCTTAGATCTGACCTCTGCGCGTTCCTTAGATCTGACCTCTGCACGCTCCTTAG